>NC_143386.1:2620000-3220000 GCF_980474605.1 Leiobunum rupestre
CTCTGACAGGTTTAAAACACACTATCCATATTTAAATTTATTGTATAAATCTAAAGGAGGGATACGTAAAAATTTATTAGCTAACAGTTCTCCAACGCAATTAAAAGCCTTACAGACCGTTTGCAAAAACTTGAAAGGGGTGGAATTATATTATCTAAAGCAAAAAAAAAACAACTTTCTAAATATAAAAAAACAATACGGTTCTTAGCCAGTCCGAAAATTTCGCAAAAAAAGAAGCGTTCTCTATTAATTCAGAAAGGTACGGGATTCTTCATACCGGCTTTATTAGGCTCTATTGTTCCTTTAATTGCCAATTTATTCAATAAAAGATAAAATGAAAAAAATGATTTTAGTTCCCGCATCGAGTGTCGGACAAATATCTCAAGAAAATAAACAGCTTGTTTCTCCCCAGGAAACATATTATAACTTATTAGATAATAAGATGCAAAATATATTAACTTCTAATTTAAACAGCCGCTCTAAATTACGAGAATTTCTAAAAAATACTGAGCGAGGCCCGGGAAATGAGGAAAGCGATACCGGTACCTAAGGTTGAAATTACAAACCTTCAAGCACCCGTACCTGTTGCTCCATTAAATTCCCCGTTCACCTCGCAAATTTATTCACCCTTCAAAACACCCGAGGGAGTTAACGCTGGCGACGCTGCGGAGCTGCGTTTAAATACTATGACACGCAAAATGAAAGACTATCTCAGCGAGAGAGAAAATGAACAAACTAGGAAAATCCCGAGTTTTTTAAAAAAAATGTAGAATCTTGGAAACGGAAAGCATCTACGCCGATTGTTAAGCAACAAAAGACAATTACTGATGATAGAATGCATAAACGATTAAATCGAACAAATGAAATATTTGAAGAATACTTAGAAAATACCGATATTGGAAGTCAATTAAGCAAGGAAGATGATTGGGATCGAGAGCTATCTTTGGAGGGTGCTGTTGGTGGCGTTCCAATATCTCCGCAAAAAAAATTAAAATTACCATCCCCCAAAAAATCGCCAAGGCCCAAAAGACAGACCCGCCCTCCTTCTCGTTGGCAAGAATAATAAAAATGTGTAAAAATAATTATGTGTTAAATAAATAAACATTTATTTTATTTTAAACAAATTGATTTATTTCGTTTCCACTCTTTCATCAAATGAATACATATATTCAACAACGCTAAACTATCATTTCTTTTTAAATCGAAATTATACAATTCGTTAATTATTTTACTGTAAGAAATCCCCATACATCTCGAGGTTATAGAATAAATTACATGAGGTCCGCAGTTTTGGCTTTTATTTGATTGAAATTTATGAGTATTGAATTGAATACGCTTGCTATATCGCTCTAGCAAAAATCCATAGTCACGATGTGATCTTCCTAGAGAACAAAAAAAGTCCAGAGTGTCGCCCGATTTGTAAACAGCCGTCCAATGAGAGCCTGGAAGCGTATCAGGATCGGTGTTGATTACGAAACAATATGATTTTTTTTTAATTGGAACTTTTGGTAATCTATTAGCGGGAAACACTCCGATAAATTTATCTCTCGAGCGGGGGTCACATTTAAGTATAGATTGGATTTGATTAGTGTTCATCTTTCACGTCACTGTCAAAATGCATAATTTCTCATATTGATCTTTTGTTAAGTTGATTCCCCTGATAGATGGCTTCAAACTCCCCTCTTCTTTTTTAAAATGTCGCACGTCGAAAGTCTCGTTACATTTTACGAGGTACGTGTCTCGTCCTAAATCGTAGGCTTTGTCGCAAACTCCAATATCTAAGCTGTATTCGGGACTTCTTTTTTTAAATTTCATCGCGGATGTTATTATTGTTGCACTCACGCCAAATATTACAATCGCGAGACCCAGGAGAATGTGTACTTCACCGATGGTTAACAAAATGTTGAATAAAGACTTTAGCGCTCTACACTTGAATTTTAACTATTTCTTGAGCGTAAAAAGCTCCTTTAATTATATTGCCGGTTAAATCTTTCACAATATACATACAGGGATCTCTCGTAATTACTCTATGAATTTCAAATATTTCGGCTGTAAACGTTCCCTTGTATGCTTTATCAAATGTTGTTTTTGCAACGGCTAATCGAACTTTATCCCCAATTTTTAAATTTGGCTTTCCAATCATACTAAGTTTGCCATAGTTTTTTTCCCAAATTGCCGATTCATTGTTTTTATTGACATCTTTAGGGGCGATTCCCGTTGTAGAATGTTTTCGAGCGTTATAAGATTTTGCAATTAATGGTAGTTTATTAAGATACTGTAAATCGCCGGTCTTGGTAATTATTTTAAAAATTTTAGATTTTACCGTGCGAACGAGTCTCTCAACCATAGAAGCCTTTTTCTCAGAGTACGTGAGGTAATGGTGGATGTTATAACGCTTTAAGAGAGCGCGAAATGGGGCGTTTCGAAATCTGTCCCTGCGTCGGTACATAAATTAAGGGGTACCCGTTTTTTGAAAATCTCTCTAAAGGCCTTCACAATCTCGCTCGAGGTTTTATTTTTAATTGGCAGAATAAAAACGAATTTGCTTAAGATATCCTGAACTAATAACGTATAGCGGTAATTTTTATTAAAAGTTTGTAAAATAGGGAGGTCTAATAAATCGGCCATAAATGTCTCATCAATCGTCGTTACATATAATTTGGTACGTTTAAAATTTTACCTCCTAGCTCTGTGTTGTGTGTAAGATGGTTGTTTACTGAGAAAATTTTTAATTTCTTTTTCCGAAATTTTGGGAAATTTTTTTCTTAAAGTAACACTGTCAGAATAACTGTATGGGCTTTCAACATCGTAATAAACTTTACTTAATTGTTTGTCTGTTTTTGACAACACCATCTTTAAATGTATGAATAGAAATAATAAAAACAGATTATAGTAAAAGTTTTTATTTTAATAAATTAAATCACATTTTAAGTTTGACACATTTTGAACAATATCAAAATATAATTGACTTTCTACTATTAAGGGGTCAAGACCAAATTCCTTTTGGAATCTAACAACAATATGATCGTAGTTTAATTGGGGGATAGCTATTAATATCATATTTTCCACTCGGTCTTCAAAATTTGTGCTAAATCCTAGTTTACAAGAGACATCGTGAGCAATCGAAGATTTACAATGCGGATTCTCACAATTTTCGGTAATTTCAAACATTTTATCCGTGAGCTCATGTACAATTATGTCACGCATAATATTTTTTGCCGACAAAATTAAATTAATCTCCTGATCGATTGTATGTTTACAATGTTTTAATCTTTTCCACCCTGCTTGGTTGAGAGTAAAACCATAATTTGTTGAATAAAAAAGATGATACAAATGGTTTTTTCCTCTGGCACAAGCGCGTACATCCACGAGTTTTTCCTTTTGTCCCTTGAAACAGTCGATTTTTATCTTTGAACCTTCAAGAGGAAGCCAGGTGTGAAAACTAGCAACTTGGTCTTCAAAAAAATCCGTTATTTCCTTTTCGAATGTGAATAGAGATTGCCAGGCTTCCAAATTCAGTTCAAATTCGGCGCAAGTGTCTAGTCGGTAAATTTTGATGGATGGATTTACATAACCTAGCACCGTTACTTCTTGTTTAGGTGAGAGACTGTGAGTTCGAGACATCTTTACCACTACGATTTCGCGAAACAACTAACCAATCTTTGCCCTCGTTGATTAATTTTATTCCGTAATATACGTAACTTGACGCTCTTGGTTAATGACAAATTGGTTTTCGTATTCTCCAATAATAATTATGTTTTGAATATTAGTTAAGGGGGAAGAAAACTTCATTACCATCCGTAAACTACCATTTCGTTGAATTGAGAGATTGTTAGAGTTTGCCGAGGAATCGTAAGTTAAATCAAACGCGAATAATGTATTACCGTTTTTATAATTTTCGTAATCAATACAATTACCAGAGTTATTTCCGATTAAATCCATTACCGAGAATAGTGAATAATATGACCTAGTGTAGAGATTTTTATTAAAATCTGGATTTAGAGCAGTTTCTGGTATATTCTGGTCGTCTAATGAAAATTGTAAGAACGAGAGATTATTATGGTTAAATTGAAAGGGATTTTCTCGACTAGATCCATTGTAAGCTGAATTGTTTACCATTCCGATTATTACACGATTTGGAATTTTACCTAAAAAAATATTTGATTTCACGAAATCGCTCGCGCCTGCTGAAATTGTCAGAGTTTTTACAACAGTTTGTGTTAGATCGTACAGAGCCCTCTTTTGTGTAATATCGCATTATGTGCCAGCTGGAGATCTGGATTTACGAGAATATGTTTAGCAGTAAGAACCGCTTCTTCGATAATCAATCTATATTTGATATTAACATCTTCTTGTGAAATAATTATAAATTCATCGGAATTTTTCAAGAGTCGAATTCTTAAATTCACTTTGTTTAAAAGAAATTTGTTTATTTTACAAGAGTCTACATGAAGTCTACCCATATATTCACAAAGTTTCGATCCCCCAATATCTTTACTTCTTTTTAAAATTCCATTGTTTTTTTTATCTTTATGAACATCGTTAAACGCTAGCGTTGGGTCGCAAAACCCGTCTTCGTAATAGCCCTCGGCGGTTTTGTAAGATTGTTTGGCTCCCTTATCAAAATTTAAAACTGTTGCTAAATATGCTAAATATGGGTAGCAGTTGTTGCTAGATTGTACTAAAGTCTCATTCATAAACACGTCTATTTGGCTAAAAATAGAATGCAATGGAAGATTACATAGTGATACTTTTTTTCGGCTGCTGGAATATCTATTAAAACCCCATTTTGTTCTTTTTTAACCCGAATTCGAATTATAAGCATCAAGTTTGACATGTCAATATAATAATCTCCCCCGGGGATAGAAAAATCAATCTGTGTAGCATTAGACAAGGAAGCTATAGGGAAATAGTCTACAAGTTTATTCCCCTCAATATTGCCATTAATCAGGGGTTCGTTAAAAAGCTCTAACTCTGAACACATAGATTCAAATTGAGGCATAATGCTATAGTCAAGAAAATCGGTTTTTGTTCTCTTGTGTTTTCTTTGCTTATTGCGTAATTTTGATTTGCGCTTCTTTACTCTCCGAGCTCCAGAGCCTTTCTGTGTATTTAATATGGTATCACCGAGACTATTTAAAAGATTTGTTCCAGCAATTTTACTATTTTTTTTAACGACTCCTTAAAATTTTGACCCGCAACGACATCGTCTATAATTCTCTTCCCCATAACCAACCCTTGAATACCGAGTGATTTAGCTACGGGTCGAAAAAGAGGTGTTACGAATCTTGCTAAACTTTTAAAAATTGATCCAAATCCACGACCAGTCTGATATTGGCTTCCTCGAAAGATGTTATATCCGCGTCCTGTTTGTACATAATGATGATAATATCTTTCCATGATGAGCTTGTTTTAAGTGTACTTTAGACTAAGCATCCAGTCTTTTAAATATTAATTTAATTATAGTCTTGCCTGTTTTATATGGCAGGAGTTCACCGTAATCCGACCTTAAAGAAATTTCTATAGTCTGTATTTGATCGTAGAGAACTGGAAAATAGTCTAAAAAATGAAATCTTTCAACCTGTGCTCGATTTTTATTTTCGTTTAATTTGATAATTCTCAGCAGGGGCGTATTAGTGTGTCCTGTGATTATACGTTGTATAATATTTGTATAGACATAAATTCCGGATATTCCGTGGTTGAGATCTGCGGGGTACATACCTATTTCGTTAAAAAGAGGCCTTTCAATTTGATTGTTTGAAAAACCTAACATTCGCCCGAGTTTGGGGTTATCTATTGGAAAGGTTAAAAAACTGTTTCCACCCAAACCTTTAACTGAAACTGTCGAATCTGAATTAAAATTAAACTCGAATTTAGCCCAACTCTGATGTGGCAATGATTGTTTCATCGCTAATAAAATATCATCAATAGTGTGGTACACACCAGTTGGAATTCGACAATGGAATTTGTCTACAATATTTAGTTTATTATTTTTACCATGTTCGTAATTGTGGAAATCAATATCACGTTTTTGTCGTCGACTATTCTCAACTCTGTTTAAATCGTTTCGAAAAATTATAAAATTAACCGTATTATATAATTCTAATATAATTTGAAGTGGGTCTTATGCTTTGCTTTTATAAACTGAGGAGATATAATCTACTTTGTACTCAATTTGTAAGAGGTCTGCTAGAGGACCGAATATTTTAATTTCCAACCCACTCATTAACTCAATTTGAAAATAATAATTTCCATTTTCTTTGAAAATAAAAAATCCAGCCTTAAGTGAGATATGTGAATCAAAATATCTTTGAAGTTCATTTAAAATTTTGAAATGAAGAGATAACGGTTTAAAATTCCCGCTTAAATCTTTATCAGACTCGTAATAGTTGCGTTCAAACGTATAACTGTCATTTTCCATTGGAAAATTTTTATTGTGACTAAAATCTATAACAGATTCCTCATCTGACATAAATTTTTCCTCATACACTTTTAAAGGATTTTTACTGCTAACTACACCATTTTGAAATTCTGGCGCGTTTATATTAAAAATATTTGCTAATCTCCCCGTGAAAGCCATCTGTAGATCTTTAGGGAATGAAATTCTTAAGTAATGACCTCGATTTATTTCTTCTATTGCGTAACTAATTTCGTACCGATTCAAAGGGGGGAAGTAAGTCGCCTGTTGAATCTCGTTTTTTAATTGCCTATGCAAAGATAATGGGATAATATTTCCAAAATCATCTCTCTGACATTCAAATAAAAAAGGCTGTATAATTGATACAGAGTAGAAAGCCCAATCTTCCTGCTCAAATTGCGGTATTTTTGTAGTTTCAATACGTATGTCGATAAAATTGTTACGCGAATTAAAAGTAATATTATTTAAATTATTTAACGGTCCAAATTTTTGATTACCCGTAAAATAAGTGTCTGGTGGAATTTTAAAAAGATCTGCTAATGGATTTTGAAATTTAATTTCCATCCCTACCGGTATTTCTAAATTAAAATATAAATTATCTTCATCATCGGAAGATATTGCGGTTTTTAATCCATCAAACTGTCTTGGTTTACATCGTTCTAATAAATCGCGTATAATTAAGTGTAATGTGAACGGTTGAATTTCATTATTATATTGTCTTTCTCCCTCATATCTGTCCGCTTCAAAAACAATCGCGTAATTATTCCATTGTATTTGTTTAATAACAGGCTGAGATGGTAGATTAACTGGTATTGGGAGAGAACTTGGTAATCTATTTTCTTCGGAAGGATTTAAAACTTCTGGTTGGTTGACGTCTCCATTAATATTTGGAATTAAAGGTTCTGTTGGTAAAATGTTGTTTAGATTTTCTTCTGGTTTCAAATTTGGCTTTTCTTCTAAATTTGTTTTTGATTCAAGTTTTGGTTTTTCCTCTTGTTTCACTTCTAGTTTTAGTTTCGGTTTCTTGTTAATTTTCTGTTTTTTTTCTCCTGGGTTGTGATTATATTTCTTCCACGGGAATTTGTCGTGGTAAATATTTTTGTTGATATTTATTCACAATTAACGCTTTTTTAATTCGTACTTCTATAAAATTTGTTGCGTAAGTTAAAGAAATAGTTTTGGCGTGATTCGAGAGAGGATAATTAGAAAGATAATCACTGTCGACAAAATCATTTTCTCGAAATTCCAGAACATACGCTAGGGGCGATGCTTGAGGTATTCTTACTTGCACATCTTTTTGTAACTGTATTTTTAATTTTGAACTAGCTTCGTTTTCATCTGCTTTTACCGTATTTATTTGTATTTTCCTTTAAGTGTTTGATTGGCCTCAATAGTTTTAGCAAACTCGTTGAGTATATTATTTTGAAGATATGTTGGAATATTATTCTTATTTCGATCTAGATCACCCTCGTAACGTTTGGGTGGAATTTCAATTTTAATATAATCCCATTGATTTTCTTCGGGTGAAATAACATCTGACACGTGCCCTACTTGGAAATGCGAATACTCATTTGTTATATTCGAATAAGTTTCAGGAAGAATTATTTCTGCTAATGCACAAGACCATTTTTCATTGTTAAAATTTAAAGGTTTTGATAACTGTACTTTAAAGTTAGAAGGCGTATTTTCCGGGTAAATATCGGGTGATGCGTTCGAAGGTAGAAATACTACGAAACTTGACATCTTTATAATGACAGTTTCAGTTGGGCGACATCTCGTTTTATACTAATAAAAGATTTAGCGTGATAGATCGAAAGGATTGGGATTTGAACTTGAGACTGTTTGAATAACATCCTGCAACGCTACCGATCTACCACGCTAAACCTTAACACGAAAGAGTTAAAATATCTATTTTACGTAGGAAAAATAAGAACAATATATTTATTGGAAAATCAGTTTTATTCACATATTTTCAATCATTTGACAAGTTTGTTCAAGATTTTCCAAAACCTCAATGGGCGTTTCAACTTGATTAAGAGTTAAAATTTGATTATTTTTACAATATTCTTGAAAAAAAATAATAGCTTCCATCTGCTCATCAGATGGCATGACAAAGTCCGGTGGAAATACAATATTTGATTTCATTGTTGAATTTAAAGTTTCTTCACTCTTAATACCAGTTGTCTTTTTTTACGATGAATTTTCTTTGGAGTTCCAGTACCATTAACAAACTCGTTTAACCATTCTTGATGTTTTACGTTAAACTCGTTCAAATAATCAATAATTTGGTCGTCTAATATTTCTTCTTCGCTTGTGTATTTTGGTTTCTTTGAATGAAGACAATCGCAAACATCAATACGAATTTGATTTTTATAACTACTCGATAAGTGATCCATTAAGTGTTGCTTAAAAATTTTCTTGTCAAGATATTGTTCTTGACAAATACAGCATTTAACACTAAAGTTTAAATTATCAAAGAAATTAAAAGCGTGTTTGCGACATGGCTCATCATAATAACAAGGATTCTCGTTAGGCGATTTGCATTTAATTTCTGGTTTCCCCATAAATAACTTCATTTTCTTAACCTTTAAAGAGCTCGATTTTTGAGACGTCTTACGCTTACACATATCCTTTGACTTTTAAATGTAAAAACAATTATTATTTATAGAAATAGTTATTATCGCAAGTTTAGACACGTTTATTAACTGTTTAAAGTTTTTTGGGTGGGGCCAAAACCGCCAAGGATATAAAGCGAAGGTCGCGAATTCGTTTCCCCATCTCGCAAATAACTAATTAGCATTTTAAACGGCTAAAAAACGAAAAAAGTGACACCAAAAGTAAATAAGTGAAAGTATTTGGTGGGGTCACATATTACCGCCGATATCTCGGTTCGACCTTGTCCGATCGTGACCAAACTTGTTGGGAGTATAGACCGAGGCTTAGAGGTTGTGGACAGTGTTCGAGCGTCGAGGTGAAAGATCATCTTCAAGGTGAAATTTTAGATTTAAATTAAAATATTATGTTGATTTTTTCCAAGGACAAAAACTTTGTTTTTGAAAATATTTTGGGGGATGTTTTGGCGGCCATCTTGGCGGCCATCTTGGATTTACATGTTAAGTTTTAGTCTTTCTCTACTACTATAGGGAAGCTGCCAGCTGCACTTTATTGGCTTTTTTATTTTGCGTGAAGCACAGTCCCCAATGAAAACATACGATAGCTTAAACCATGCCTCAATATAAATCTGGTCTTGTTTAATATATCAATTACTATAGCACTATGTGGAAATAATAATTTTGGGTTAATTTCAGAAGAGGGGGGGGGCGCGCTAGCTTTTATGCCAGGTGAGATCTAAGTATTCATGGGTAAGTGTATGCTATAGCTTTGAAAGATCAAAGTAGAGCTAAACCGTTATTAATTTATCCTAAAATATCTTGCTAATAGATAATGAATATAAAATATCGAATCCAAGACTAATATATAAATGCTGGTTGCATCTGTATCGGTGACCTAGGGACTAAGCTGCCGTTGAAGGTAGGGTAGTTAGTACATACGCTTCACAGCATGAGTAGCCTGGTTTGATTCTAGCTTGGGGCACCAAATCTATTCTTACCGGTTGTTAGGTTTCTTAATTTCCATAAGGACTTGTTGCAGTTAATGTTAAAAGTAAATGAAAGCTCGCCACACCTCCAACGCAGCCTTACCTGGCCTTTGATACTAATTGTATTAAATTCAATAAGTAGCTAAGACCTTGCTGATGATTATTGTAATAAGTTCGATTCCCATAAATATTCTAGTGATTCTAGCGCTCGTTGTTAATCACTGGATAAACTTTTTTAGGGTTGCCAAATTAGACAAAAATATCAACTGCAATTGATCCTCAAATCAAACCAAGTTCCCTAGGTTAGACATTACCTCCGTACACTTAATTTTTCCACAAATATGGCTTAATTTAAAAAAACGCCTAGGCTTGAACAAGTTATGTTTTAGCTTCTTCGTGTTAAAAACGCCCCATTTTGTGGGACACTTTTAAGCCTCTACTTCAAATTAATATTCCCGCTGAAATGCTCAAGCAGCTATTTTGTTATCTTAAAAAGAGCTTTCTAAAAATGCAATAGAACTACTCGCAACCTTCCACTAAAATATCTTTCTTTACTTACAAATGGCCAAAAATACATCTATTCACTTCTGTGATTTCTCAACTGGAGTGACAAATGAAGTGAACCATATCAAGAGAGATAATTCTAGCGAAAAAATATAGGACGTTAAAACCACATGTCTCGCTATGGTCCCACTGCTACCTTTTTTTAATTTGGTTTATCAAAATGCACTTGATTGGACAAAAATATTTAAACAAGGGAAATGCGTTTTCATATTTTCATATAAATTATCAAAATATTCGCTTACTTAACGTTCTTTAAGTTAGGAAACACGTATTTTTCCAATGAAATATCTCCATGATAAACATCCTCTTCCTACGAAAAATGTATTTTAATTACATTTTAAAATTGAAGAAATCACAATTAATTTATTCTTTTGGTTGATTCTTGCAGTAAAAAAGAAAATCTATACAGCTACTTATCGAATTTTAATCAATATACTGATATAAAATCATGCTTTTCGACCAATGTAGCGTTGGTTATGGTGACCGGATATCAATTACTAGTACGAAAAACACTTAAAGCAAAAAGAATCGTTAACAATGCTTGCCTTATATTTAGTTTGAACCGTAAGCAACGTTAGTTTTTCCTGGTATATATAAGAATTGAATATTATAAGAAAAATATTCGTAAGTTGTCCGAAAAAGGTAATAGGTAAATTCATCGCTACACCACTGATATGTGCCGTCAATAAAGGTGTTGTAAAATAACAATTCATTGAACATCTCCGTTTATGGTTAGTATATAATAAATTTGATCAGAAGAAACGCCCAATAGTTGAAACTGTTCTACTGAAACTAAGCGAATTTGTATGATCCCTCAAATCTGTCACTTAAATTTCGTTAAATCGTTAGTAGCTTACCCGCTGTTAGCTTTAATACCCAATTTCTTGAAATTAAGCATTCTATGGAAATTTAATAAAGCTCGATCAGTTTCTTATTTTTGTTGTTTAGCCCAACCCACGGTTTATTCTGCTAATGGTGCTGTATAAACTTTTTTTTTCATTTTATAGAAACTTTTGTCGAAATGTTTTGTTCCGCGAGAATAATTTAAAAATGTTTGAAGTGGTGAAAATGTGATTGGGCCAACGAATCTCCATTTTCCAAAAACAAAAGAAAAGAGAGTTCCTCAGCTCAAAAAACACCCAGAAGTTATGTGACATTATTGAGAGTGTGTAACTACTTGAATAGGTCCTCCAGTCGCAAAAAAGGGAATTATAAATACGTTAGAAGGCTTTTCATATTTTACTAAGTTTTCCATTTTTGATATGTTTCACTTTTGGACGGCTTAACTGGGATTACATGAAGGAAGCTTGTTGGTTCATCTATGTACTCCAACGCCTTCTTGGTAAGGTTCAAATACCTACTCGAGCGGCCAACTTACTCTATAGAGCTGACATTATTTTTAATTGAATAATAGATTAAAAACGTAAAAAAAGGGTCATAGAGGATTTCTATACTCAAAAATTATAAACGTTATTATAAAAAGTTAGTTAATACAATTAAGTAAATTAAACCATGAAATCCGAAATCCCTTATCGACATAATTTTCAAGCAAGCTAACATAAAACAACTAATTCGCGTTGGAATATTCAATAAAGTATAACGAAATGTTATCTGGATAGATTTCTTAAATCTAAGTTAACGGGTTAAACTTTCTTTTTAGCGTTGCTGACTTTAAATAGTGTAAACCAGGCTTAAACGTAAAATCTATCTCATTTTTGGACGGCGAAACACAAATGTTCAACATATTTTCGGTTATCGGTTAAAAACTTTTTGGGTTTAACTGTAAGCAGACGGCGTCGCGAACATTGGCGTGATTAGTTAATTAGGTTTCCATAGCATTTTTTTCTTGAAACTTCTAGATGAGAAGTTACTGCAATTTTAGGCTTACGTTAGAACAAAGTTCTCAGGACTATTTTAAAAAGAAAAAAATGATTTGCTTATTAACCCAAAGCTATCCATCGAGGAAGTGAGAAACCATGAAGAATATCTTTTCAATTTATCAGACAAAACGTACCGAGACGCACAAATGAAGATTAATAAATGGAAAGCGATTGGCGCTGCTGTTGGAATACCAGGTTAGTTACAAAATAGTTTAAACTAGTTACAACTACAAGTACTTTTTTAGGAATAATTAGCCAAATCGAAATGAAAAGCAATAAGAGATAGGTATAGAAAAATAGCCATTGAAATTCAATATGAAATGAAAAGTGGCTCAGGAATCTCAGACCTTGATGATAATTAAATGAAATAGTCTAGATTGCCTTATTTTCGTTTTCACAAAGCCATTTACAAGTGAGGAAATTTAATATATTTCCCTATTACTTAAGCTATATATTGTTTATCATTAAAGAAAAAGGTCCAAACTATACGATGAATACATTTTCGTGACATTGGACTGAAGTCATTTGAGGATTGCTAAAGAAAACTCTGGATTAAACCCCAAGTGGCCTTACATATGGGCTGGAATACAATATTGTATCTCCAGAGATAAGACCAATACTTTTGGAATCAAATTTATAACACAGAAATCTCCTAAACCTGTATCTCCTTAACCTTTCCATCAGTCATGTAAGAATTCTAAGGAGAAAAACTAGTAGAAATGGATAAAGGAATGGAAAAAGTATTGAAGATACAATTAAAAACCTGATATCGCGAGTAAGCAAACATGAAACGAAAGATGAAGTCTATCATTTCTTTGCTTCCATTGCAAGTAGATTCAGGTTGTTAAACACGAAAAATCAAAGGATGTATGCTTAAATACTAGTCTTAGAAGATAGAAAAGTGTTTTTAATTTTAACCTAAGTGTTTCAAAACTAGGGTTCATATTTAAACAAAAGCTGGTTATATGTAAAATAGTTTTGTAAAAATTAAGTTAATCTAAATTCAAAACATTTATTTACATACGATTCATACGACTTGCTGACTAGTAACTCCATTTCTCTAGGTTCCATCTCCAATGTCACCATTTTAATTGGTTCATAGTATCGGAGAAACCCAAGGTTCCTACAAGCGCTTGAATTCACTATTAAGTTGGCCTATAGGAGCCCCACTTGAGCCGGAGAGCCAGAGAGAACTGGTGGGGGAAAACATTGAAAGGATATTCCCCCGTTTTGACGTCAGTGGTTGTCGGACTTTCGGAAACCAGCCGTGGCATATTCACAGCGGTAACCATATACCCCCCTTTTAAAAAGGGGGGGGGAGGTCTTCGAATCCTCTCCTCTCTCTTTCTTCACAATGGAGCCCTACCCAAATTTCGTAAATTCCACCATTACTCCCGATTTACAACTTTCAGCTGTAACGATCACAGTTTACAAACGCGTAAACTAATAAACAATCAGAGTACCCTATATGTGCCTGTTGCTAGACGTGCTTTAGTTTATTAGTTCCATGCTTTAGATGTTTTTTAAGAGTGGGAATTCTCAACTACTCCTGTTTTCTCCATTAATGGTAAATATTTCAATTTTTTATATATAATGAATGGTTCATTAATTACATTGTTTTGATAATGAACCCGAATATTTAAACCCAATATTAAAGTAATGGCAGTGTCGTTTGAAATATTCAACACATTTAGTTTCTATTATAGATATATTTAATACTGTATTTACTCTTACCAAAAGTATTTAAGAGACATTTCTGTAAAATTGTTTAAAATCCCCGCGTTTTTACTTACTTTTTATGTACCAAATTAACTGAATTTAAAGGGATAATGAAATGGTAAAACAACCTACATTCAGTCTATTCCGCTTCCAAAATCAAGTATAATTCCGATTTTATTTCATTGGAATTATTTATTTTTATTCAATTTTTAAATCAATATAAACTTCGGTGAAATCGTACGGAAAAATTCGGGCCTGCAGATAGGTCTAACTTCTAATCAAATGGAGACTTAGACTTTTTTTTATAACTGCGAGAAACTCAAATACAGCGACTTTCTGAGACGCGTTAGGACCGAATTTTTCGGGACGATTTCACAAAAGAAAATCTTAATGATCACCCTACCCCATTGAACGCGCTCTATAGGATAAGGATGATTATCCTCGGAAAGAACCCTGGAGTCGTGCAAAGCAATGCAAACACGGTTTCTCAAATACCTGACGAGTATTTCCTTACAGGCATGTTAAAGGGGTTCGAAGATTCAGTTGATGAAAATGATTCGGATACTTTTAATTTATCACAAGAACACACTTGCATTAGTCCTTTACGATCGCCTTTAAAATAATGTCACAATAGACCCTATAGTTCTACCAAAATATATCAAGTTGAAGACGGGAAATTAAGGAGTCCAATGAAGTCCCCACTAAAGAAAACTCAAAAATTAAGTAATATATTTGAAGGTCATCTAGTCATTCGTCGACGCATTGAGCCAATGTCATCACTTTTTGCTGAAGATTTTCCGCAAGAAAATCAAAAACGTAAAACAAATTCGAGTAAGGAAAAATCTACTAGAAATTGTACCGTTCCAAAAAAAAGCGACTGAAAGTAAGCTTTCGCTTTCGGTTTTTTAAGAAAATGGAATGGAATATCTTTTTGGGTGGGTGGCAAAGAAATACCACAAAGACTACCCCGACTTAAATTTGTCATCAGGTGCAAATAATAAAACCATTTCCGTTCCTTCGTGGGTGGAACATTTAAGTTATGGGGGTATAACAGTTCCTTCACCAAAATTTATTAATGATGCTCTTCCAAATTACCCAAGACAAACACTATTTAAATATGTAAAAATGAGAACAATTATTCGCATGAAATAATTAAATGATAAATCAATTGAAGACGCTCAAAACAGAAGAAAAGTTAAAAAATGGCAAAGCTAAATAAATAATAAAAGTAAACCAACACTATTCTAATTAGAAAGAAAAATAACTTAGAAAATTAAATATATATTTTCTTTAAAAAATAAAGCACCCTTTTAAGATCATACTTTATAAATATATATTAATATAAATAATTAGAAATATAAATAAATATAAATAATTAGAAATATAAATAAATATAAATATATATAAATATAAATAAATATAAATATAAATATATATAAATATAAATAAAAATAAATAAATATAAATATATATAAATATTAATAAATATAAATATATATAAATATAAATAAATATAAATATAAATAAATATAAATATATATAAATATAAATAAATATAAATATAAATAAATATAAATATATATAAATATAAATATATATACATATAAATATAAATAACTATAAATATATATTTATATATATAAATATATATAAATATAAATATGTAAATATACAAATATTCTATTATATTCTATTCTATAAATATATATAAATATAAATATGTAAATATACAAATATTCTATTATATTCTATTCTATAAATATATATAAATATAAATATGTAAATATACAAATATTCTATTATATTCTATTCTATAAATATATATAAATATAAATATATATAATAATATATTTATATTTATTTATATATTTAATTTATTATATTTAAATTGTCTCAAGAGTATGTTTGTTTTTCCTTTTATAAAATTATAAAAACGACGCCATAAAGATCGGGGTATAAGACGGACGTTAATAGCGCTAGTACCAGTAAACCGCTCTCTCCGCCGGCTCCGGGGAAACCGACAACCACTGACGTCAGCTCAGAGAGGGAGAGAAGGGATTTTCGCTTTTCAAATATCGGACGAAAAGCGTTCCGAGAATGAGCCCCCGTTGGGAGAAACCAGGTCTCTTAAAAGGGTTTTTTAAGCGCTGGTTTATTCAGCACACTGCCGCTAAAACTGTATTGTCCACATTCTCGGGTTTTGCTTTAATTATCCTTCGGCACAATTTCCTTAGCTCCACCATTATTCCAAAACCGTTTTCAATTATTCTGCCTGCACCACTCAATCATTAACTGAAGATATTTTCAATTTCTCTGAGGTTAGTACCCGGAAATGGTCTCATCAAATTGTTCATTTGGGGAAACGCTTCGTCTCCAACAAAAAAATAAGGAACCTAAATGTTGCTTTCAGGCAATTCTGCCTTGGGTGGGAAGGGCAGTTATCTATGTTTAAATTTACTCCCGTGTTGTATATAAAAAACTAAGATCTATTTCTTATCTACATCTGATAAGATATTAGATAATGCATATGTGGGGGCGTGTCTTACCGACAGTATAAAGAGCGCACCTTACTGATTCCAGGCACTCGATCTGGGAGGTTGGATAATATAACTTCATTGTATATATCATCATTCTTTAACCTTGTAATACAGACTTGACTTTTACTTCCATCGTATCGTTATGATTCCCAAAATACACAACAAAAAGCGACGGAGATAAACGGAAACATTAAGGAGGACAGTGTAGAAGCCTAGCAACGCATTCCAAGGAAATCACGGCACATTATCTACCGACCGCAAGAAATTTTTCATTAAGTCAATTTGGATCTTTTAATAGTAGCTTCGAGTCCTGGCCATTGTATTCAGAGAGACTAGAACAGTTTTTCATCGCAACGAAAGTCACTAAGGAAGAGATGAAACGAGCTCAACTACTGACTTTTATCGGGGCTGAGACTTATGCCATCCTAAGAAGTATAGTCTCGCCGATAAATCCCAAGGACAAGGACTTCAAAGACTTGATTGACGCTCTTACCAAGCATTTCAACCCTGTTCCATCTGAAATCATAGAGAGGTACAAATTCAACATTCGGGAAAGGACACCGGAAGAGTCAATAGCCATCTACATATCAGAACTTCGTAAGATGAGCGAATTTTGTAATTACGGAGCGGTTCTCGATGACATGCTACGGGACCGATAAGTATGTGGCTGCCGAAACGATAAATTGCAGAGGAGATTACTTTCAAAAGAAGGTTGGACATTGGCCATAGCCGTTCAGATTGCTCAAGCAACGGAAACTGCCAATCGTCACTTGCAGGACATCAAGAGTCAATAAGCACAGTCACTATCAGAGAATGTCAACGCCATTTCAATTCTTCACAAGAAGAAAAAATCTCAAAAGCTTAATCAAACTCACTCTCACTCCAGAGGACATCAAAGAGACGGAGACAATAAGAAGATCCCTAGATCGTAAGAAAGGCAATTTTTGAAATGTAACCGATGCAACGATCCGATTCACTCATCAGCTGAATGTCCGTTTCGTGATTCCAAATGCCACAAGTGTACGAAGCACGTCCATATTGCACGAGCGTGTCGTTCCAAACCAAGCAAGACCAACCACGGTGGTAGAATCTATGAAACCAATACCAACCAGATCAACCACAGCGGTAGAAGCTACGATGTATTTCCTGAATACGAGTCGCAAGATCCTAGTGTAAATCACATCACCGCGAGGAAGAGTCAATCTAGAACAAATTCAAACGCACAGTCAGATAGATATAGCTATCTGACTGTGCGTTCGAATAGATGGCCGGTGAACTCTGCTCAATTAGACACTGATATATCAGTGTCTAATTGAGCAGAGTTCACCGGCCATCTATCGTATAGCGGTAGGCAAGAACCATCAACCATACAAGCTACCAGCGCCTTACCAGATCACAGTCACCATGAATGAACAAAGCGTCGACATGGAAGTTGACACTTGGTCAGCCAATTCACTCATTCCAAGTTCTAAAATTCAAGATCTCTTGAAGACTTATGACCTAGAACCCTTCAATACACGACTAACGTCATTTTCTGGTCACGAAGCCGGGGTCATTTATCCTAAAGTATCGTATAAGAATGTAGAAGTGGAGCTGCCTCTGATCATCTATTGCGGTCATGGTCCGACATTGTGTGGAAGAACCTGGACGTCTTCACGTTTACCGATCTTACAGAACGGAGTCGTACCCCAAACTGTTGACCAGGTCGCTCATATCACGCAGAATACGTATCTGGATATCATTCTGGATAAGTACCAAGACATTTTCAATGACGAAAAAGGATGTCTCAAGGATGTTGAAGTTCACCTGCACCAGAAGTCAAATATTCAGCCTGTTTTTCATAAACCTTGATCAGTTCCTTACGCTCTCAAAGACCAAGTAGAAGAAGAGTTGAAACGAATGGAAGATCAAGGCATAATCAAGCAGATTCCCTTCGCCAAGTTGGCAGCGCCGATAGAATCAGTATTGCTCATTCAACAATTAGATTCTGGACCTGTAACTTCGATGCAACTTTTAGATGACATTAAGAACGACTACCATTTGACAATGGTCTTACGTCAATTACGAGACCGATGGGAGTCACGGTATACAACTGGGAATTTCGAGCCATTCTATAGACGACGAACGGAGTTGTCTACACTTAAAGATATCTTGATGAGTGAGAGAAGAGTCGTTATCCCGAAGACCAGCTGACAATCCATGCTACGAAGTCTTCACGAAACTCACCAAGGGTTAGTGCAAATGAAAGCCGTTGCACGTTCAACATTCAACACAGGCTCCTAGGCGTCGTGATGGCGGATTCGCACGGAAACGCACATTATAATGTAGTTGAAATACCACACTTCAGTTCACCCCGTTAACACGTCAATCGGACTTTCATGTCCACGTTATAATTTTCCATGATCGGAAACAGGGGTTTTGCACACTTTTTCTAAAATCTACTACAGCGTAGAACACTAGCTTTAACAAACGGTTAAAATCCTCTATGTCATTTTAGAATTCTAAGAAAGGGTCTAATTTTAGGACGCTCGAGGAAATACTCGATGGGACACCCTTAGGAATTGTCGAGTACTTGAAATCGACCTCGGATGAGTAATTGGAGGATTCGCGTCAATTACCGAGTACCAAAAATCTGCATAGTCGAATACCCAAATAAGCTACTATCGAAACTGGTCGAATATTTGTTTTATTTTCCCTTTGCTCTAGGGGTTTTTACAACTTTGTTTGTAGGGTTAATTTAAACTGAAGGAATATTTTTAAGCATTGAAAGCAACTTTATACTCCTTTTTAATTTAATTTCGTAAATACTTGAATAAAACCAGCTACAAATCAAGTTCTCGATAACCTGACTCGTTTAAAATATCACCCGAGCTTTTTTTTGTTACTTGACTCGAATAAGATAAAGTTTCCCTTTGATCAAGTACTCGATTATTCTAATCGACTTCAATTTTATTCAACTTGAATACTCAATTCCCTTAAACCAGTAATCGCACAGCCCTAGACCTTCTCAAGCAAAACCATAGCGTAAAACACAATAACGTTTCTGAATTTTGGAGATTACGCACTGATAGATCAAACTAAACACACAAAGGCTTTAAAACAAAAACTTGTTATTACCGTTTTTCAAATGATATTAAAATTGGGATTGACATGTTCATTAGTACGTTTGCACTGTTTTAAACAACTTACTGGAAGTAAAGTTATGTTGAGTACATACTTAATTGTTTCGTTCATTTTGATTACAAAATCTGTAAAGTACAAAAGCAATTTTTAAATGTAGAATGTAGAAAACGCTTTGCTAATTAACAATAAAATATTTAGGTTAGCGAGACTGCACGTGTCTACCTTCCAGACCAGCAGCTAACTAGGATTGTAATTTAAGCTTCTCTATCACATACGCCTCCTAGTATTGCCCGTTAGAACTATTTATATTTCGTTATCACATGTATAATATCGTAAATAAACGTTCATTTTAGCCCTAACCTTTTTTGATTTACTTTAGTAGAAGCTGAATTATACGAATTAATTCATCATCTATAGAACCATATTTTGTTAATTCTTAAACTCGTCTTTCCCGTGGTAAAACCTGGTTTGAAACATTTTAAAATAAATTCATGTTTTTAGTTTGATTCAAATATTGAGAGACAAAATTTTAAACTAGAATTTATAATAAATTCTTATTAAAAAAATTGGTTCCCTTTTTTTTCTTTTTTTTTCTTAAATGTTCATTAGCTATGGAAATCTAATTAAACTAAAATATTTATTTTTTTGGAAAATTTTCCATATTCGGTTGAACCTTGGGACTGCCGAACTATAAGGAACAAATTCTGGAAATAAGTCTTTTACCTTTTGAATATAAATAGTGATTAAGGTTTTGGCTGAGGAATTGCTAATCGCTTTGTTAAAAGGATCACTTGTACTATCGCATTAATTTCTTAATGTTATAAAATATCATCCCATTAAACAGCTTCAATGGCATTTGAAATTATGTAACTCGATCTAGAAGGATGTTTTCACATCCAAGGAATTTCATGATCTCTCGAAAGACAGAGCATATACCTTAAAGACAGTTAAAAACTCCTTTAACTCTAAGCACTTAAAACGTGTTTTTACACCAAGACCTTTTTTGGGCTACGAGATCTGCTAAGAATAAGTACTGTAACAAGTCGACCCAGACCGTAATATTAGTTCCACCTCTGTGTATTCGAGTGGGCAAACCCATACACCCTTAGTAGACACAGGTAGGCAAACTAATACAAAAACTGTTGAGGCTACGTGATTTCTTATCGTTTGATATATAAATTGCCATCCTAAGTTAAAGAGTGGGTGCCGCCCACCCTCAGGATACGCGGGTGGACAAACCAATACAAAAGCTATTGAGGCCATGTGATTTCCTATCTTTTGATATATAATTTACCATCCTATGTTTAAGAGTGGCCACCGCCCACCCTCGGAATACGCGGGTGGGCAAACCAATACAA
This sequence comes from Leiobunum rupestre, assembly GCF_980474605.1. Taxonomy (NCBI): domain Eukaryota; kingdom Metazoa; phylum Arthropoda; class Arachnida; order Opiliones; family Sclerosomatidae; genus Leiobunum; species Leiobunum rupestre. The sequence continues at coordinate 2,641,198 of NC_143386.1, forward strand.
AAGCTGTTAAGGTCATGTGATTTCCTATCTTTTGATTTATAATTTACCATCCTATGTTTAAGAGTGGCCACCGCCCACCCTCAGGATACGCGGGTGGGCAAACCAATACAAAAGCTGTTGAGGTCATGTGATTTCCTATCTTTTGATTTATAATTTACCATCCTATGTTTAAGAGTGGCCACCGCCCACCCTCAGGATACGCGGGTGGGCAAACCAATACAAAAGCTGTTGAGGCCATGTGATTTCCTATCGTTTGATATATCATTTACCGTCCTATGTTAACGAGTGGCCACCGCCCACCCTCAGGATACACGGGTGGGCAAACCAATACAAAAGCTGTTAAGGTCATGTGATTTCCTATCTTTTGATTTATAATTTACCATCCTATGTTTAAGAGTGGCCACCGCCCACCCTCAGGATACGCGGGTGGGCAAACCAATACAAAAGCTGTTGAGGCCATGTGTTTTCCTATCTTTTGATTTATAATTTACCATCCTATGTTTAAGAGTGGCCACCGCCCACCCTCAGGATACGCGGGTGGGCAAACCAATACAAAAGCTGTTGAGGCCATGTGATTTCCTATCATTTGATATATAATTTACCATCCTATGTTAAAGAGTGGCCACTGCCCACCGCCCACCCACAGGATACCCGGGTGGGCAAACCAATACAAAAGCTGTTCAGGCCATGTGATTTTATATTATCTCGGTGATTAAATTAGTATTTTCTTAGAGCAGATATTTAATATGGATTATTAACAACTGCATAAATCATATTATTGCAAGAATGTATTTATGTACTTCAAATATGGCAAGACGGAGATTCTGTCCCCATGGTCGCATACTCTTCAGCTTAAAGGCCTGTTGCCAAAGTGCTAGGCAAAGTGCTAGCCCATTAAATTTAACATGTTTGATTCAAGCAAAGCAGACTTTTGCAACACGCCCTAAGTTCGACTGCTTTGGATTTTTTGGTCTCACTCTTTCAAGTAGACGCGAGCGTAGACGATTCCAATCTTTTACTTTTATTGTTCTATAGAAAATTTGGTTTTTTCGATCACTCTCCCTTTAAGGGGGTTGGTCGGAGGGGTCGGAAATTAACGGCACTGCGTGCGCGTCAAAGAGCTCTATCGAATGAGACCAACTTGTTTTTTTCGGTCACTTTCCCTTTAAGGGGGTTGTTCGGAGGGGGCGGAAATTAACGGCACTGCGTGCGCGTCAAAGAGTTCTATCGAATGAGACCAAATCTCTGGACCAACTATACAAACTATACAAGTTCGCTAAGAAGGCGATACTATTATTTTGTGCCACACATAAACGACTTCGATAAGAAAGTGCCACACTTATTTATTACTTCTGAATATACACGGTTTCGATAAGAAAGTGCCACAATTATTTATTACTTCTGACCATACACGTTTTCGATAAGAAAGTGCCACACTTATTTGTTACTTCTGACCATACACGGTTTCGATAAGAAAGTGCCACACTTATTTGTTACTTCTGACCATACACGGTTTTGATAAGAAAGTGCCACCCTTACTTATTACTTCTGACCATACACGGTTTCGATAAGAAAGTGCCACACTTACTTATTACTTCTGACCATACACGGTTTTGATAAGAAAGTGCCACACTTATTTGTTACTTCTGACCATACACGGTTTCGATAAGAAAGTGCCACACTTACTTATTACTTCTGACCATACACGGTTTCGATTAAAAGTGCCACACTTATTTGTTACTTCTGACCATACACGGTTTCGATAAGAAAGTGCCACACTTATTTGTTACTTCTGACCATACACGGTTTCGATAAGAAAGTGTCACACTTATTTATAGCTTCTGACCATACACGGTTTTGATAAGAAAGTGCCACACTTATTTATTACTTCTGAGCATACACGGTTTCGATAAGGGGGTCTAAATTGTGCCCCCTGTTTACCTGGCAGACCTGAAACTGGCCATCGGGAAACGTTGTGTAGCCCCACACTGTAATTCAAACTTCCCGCCACGCCCGTGTCACCCTTCGTGGAAATCCACTGGGTGGGGGACGGGGGGGAGGCGAAGTTTGAGGTTAACTTGACCCTAAAACGCCGTAAATATACGTAAAATAACCCGGAAAAAGGAACGGGAATTGCGACAACTTAACTTGACAAATCTTCCCGCGTTGCAAAGAAAGACTAGAAATTCCGAGTAAAATTTGTGTAGAGCGTCGTGGCTCGGTTAGTTAATTCGTCGGAATTAGAGATTACGCGGCTACCGGCTATCTAGGTTCGAGTTCCAGCGCCAGCCAACAATATAATTTATAAAAATTATTTTTCGCAGCTCCATCTACCGTGTCGTTGCTATTGCACGACAAACACTTAACGACAATCCATCCATAGCAATAGTCCCACTTCGATATATATATATTTTAAACTGTAAAAAAATTGTCTTCTACTACTGAGTATATGCTATTTATTAAACCGCAATTCGGTAAAACCAAAAGTTTTAATCGCTATTTTAAATAAGATATTAAACGCTGTATATTTCCGTAAGATGACTTAGTAACTCACATGCAATGTGACTTAATTTTTCATGCTTTAAATAAATTTTGTAATTTGAAACGATTTGGAAAATATGCAAATAAAAATCTCAATGTGTCAATTTAAATGTTTTTTAAATCTATTTGTTTTATGTGATATAGGAGCTTAGTAGGAGGGTAAGCTTAGCATTAAATTAAAAAACAGTTCACATTAAATTTTAATGCAATTTAACATAAGTACCTTTGAGATGTCAAAACGCTGCTTTAATTTGGTTTTGGATAAATAATTATTTTTATCTGCGGATGTTTTTTTATATTTGAAACAGTCAAAGAGGTGGACTGACATTTAGCCAATATTTTTGAAAAGAGTCAACAACAAAACCATTAAGCATTTAAAGTTAGCACCTTCGTATTGTTGTAAATTTTTATCATGTTTTAAAATGTTATTACATTAATATATCAATTTCTAGAGGAATTCTGTTTCGAATTTTACGATAAGTGCTTACCCCTCGAGCAAGTATGTCTACCAAATGATAATAGAATGAATTTAAATTTGTTAATCAACACACGCTTTATAAAGTTGGGATTCAAAAATATTCATATTAGCATGAATGTATTAATTTAACCGATGAATATAGAGCCGCTTTAGCTATGATACTATACCTGTCGGACAGAGCCTGGATAATTAGCTCCGCCCCTTTTACACGTGACGGATAAAGCTGTCATCTACTATGCCTTGATGGTAAAAAAAAACCATTTAGACGTAAAACCCGCTAAGCCTCGGAATAAAAGGTTTCTTAAAATAGAATGAAATTCGAGATATTGATTAAACTTAGAAAAATTCCAAAAGAAGTAACATTTCAAAATTTTATTTTAACATTAGAGAAAAAGATATTTTTTCAAGCCTAAAGCATTAGAACTATTACAGTATTTAGGGTTAAGTTAGTTTTTATTGGCTTTTGACATCAAATTGCATAAAGTGGCCTATACTGCAAGTATAAACAAATATGGGTCCAACACCGTAAAGGTAAGCCGTTTCGAAAGTCTATAATTTGATGGGAATTGAAGGGTAAGTCATATTCATCGCCAAGTCGATTATTGCATATACTGTACATAAAAATATCCTTTGATGCCGCTACCAACATATTTTTCTTCAAAGTAATAATTCTCAGTAAAATTGAAGTGATTTTTAATCTCTTCCAAGACGAATCATAACTTTTGGACTTTTCGAAAGTAGAAATTTTATTCAAGTGCACATGCTTAAAACTTCTAACAAGAGATGAATTAATTGAAATAATGAATAAATATCTGCTAAAAATAAACCAATCGAAGGGATTGGGTTCGAACTTACCGCAATTGAAGACCTGGAAAACGGCTCGACCTACATTGAAAGCGTCGAGGGAAAATCAAATAAGTTTTAAATAGGATCCATCTATTACAGATAAAATATAATGGCTTAAACTCTTCAGATAAGTGTACTTAACGATACTTAAATTTAACGTGAGGCTTTCTTTTTGACGGAAATTGCCATTAGTGATACAGAAAATACCCTTTACTTCTAACACATTGAAAATGAAAATTCAGTCGAAAAATCTAGTTTGAACTGAAGTTTCCTTAAAAACATTTACCTGTTTTAAAAACTTTAATATAGTACATTAAGTTAGCAAAGTAAAAGCACTTAAATATTCAACGTTTTTACCGCGTTTTCTGCATTAGCCAAGTTACACGTAAACATTAACTTTAATGCATTTATTATTTCGACAAAGAAAGTTTTCCATTAAAGACGGATCTCTCACGTCCTACGCAACAATTAAGATATTTAACTTGGATTTGGAAATGTTCATTAATACTTCTCCCGAAGTGCAGCGTGTTATCTAAGTTTGAATTCCACCAACTAAAATTTATATATTTTTCACTAATGACAAAAGTTGAAACAGATTGTTTAAAGTCGCTTCGTTATGAGAAGTGAATCTTTGAAAAAACATTTAATATTAATTTTGGTGCAAGAGCGTCAACAGGTCCCCGTTTACAAAGGGGCCCACCAGCACTGCCAGACTTCTCGCAAGCGTTATGAAAACGCCAAAATTTCCCCTTGACTCCTGCCTTCTACAAGCCACCAACCACCCCGCTTGACTGTTTATCCGGCACCCTCTTGTGTAGCATTGGGCTATAATGGAATTTTAAGACCCGATTTTCGCTTCGAAATTGGGCAAAGATCGCATTTCAACACTTTTTTTATACAATTGGGACCAGAGAAAAAAACAACTTATCTTAGGTGAATACGGAAAAGACCACGCAACTCATCAGTCACTTATTTTAGATATTGAAATGAAGAGGAAGCCTTCATCACTCTGCATTGATGAATTTGTGTTCAAGCTTTTTAACTTTATCGAGATTAAAAAAGGATTATATTTTTATTAATTTTAGAGAAAAAAAAGGGCAATTTACGTGATACCCTGCTACAGAAGTCAGAATTTTCTTAATGATGACGAGACTAACACTTTTCTTCGTGTCACTGTGTGGGGATTTATTCCCTCGATATGGATTTTTTAGACTAGGAGGAAACGAAGGCTATACGGGTATTCATCAGACGTAAAGTAAAATCAGCTTTGAAATGCTACTGCCCTCCCTAAGAATTATTGTTTGTCTCCCAAAAATCACCCTTGACTAAAATAGTGTTTGAAAGAAGGCTTTTAATGTAATTGATTAAAATGAAGTGTATAGGTCTTACTCGATTCAGAAGATACGGTTTCGACTACAACAACGAGTAGCGCTGGACGGTGAACAGCCATGGCTGCAAGGGTTTCTTCCGGTCACTTCTTGGTTTCATATGTAGATGAACGTGGTGGGGATAACTAGTGGTGGACGTGTAAAGCTATAGAGAGTGGTGGAAATGGTCAGACTGTGCAATGCTAAAATGAGATGTTTATAGAAGGCAAAAGCTAATATTAATGGTTGACGGTCTGGAAGAAAAGAAAGGTTACAATTCTGACTGTCAATTTTTCTCCACCTACATGAAGCACGTACGTATCTCCGGTATTAGTAAATTGGAGAGTGGGTTGTGAATGTTACCGTGGTGGTGCAAATTCTAAGTATTTCTCAGTGACAGTGATGAAAAATGTAATGACGCAAAAACTTAGTATATAAAGACAAGTGGATTGTCATACTTAGTCTGTCTTAGGACATTTACAGAATATCCGTTGAACTTTTGTTTGCCTTATTTTCGGGGAAATTCTTTGAGATGACCCCGAAACTTGACGTACATTTAGGACTCAGAGCTACAGGAATCGCATTAGACGTTGCCGATTTTCATGAGTTACACCGAATGAAGAATGAAATTATTTCTTTCTTCGAAATGGATGACAACCCAGGAGGTTCCGGGACGAAACGTATCGATCTTAGAACTTTTCTGAATCGAAAAATGTTCGTTTTCTAGGAAACATTTCCAGTGTACGGAAAAATGTACGGGAAGATTTTTCCATCCTAGAAGAATTTTGCCATTAGCTACGCTCTCACCAACGTACTCATTGTTATATACATTAAAGTTTTGAGTCATGGTTAGGCTATATAATTAAAATTGATATTGTATGTAGAGACACGATACTACATGACTTTGATAAATAATTGTTTAATTAAAACCGTAGTTTAAAAACATTACATTTATTTATTACGTGAGCTTTCGAACCGTGGTTCCTTGTCAGGCTACATTCCAACAACTCATTGTTATTAAAGTAAACCGATAGGTTTAATGTTCATTCTCACCCTCGACTCTGGTCTTGATACAATTATTACCTTATTAATCCAACTTGACGAAAACTTGGATGGAAAATCTGATTTATATAATCAGGGGCTCACTCCCAAAAAGTGGAGTGGTACAACTATTTGTTACAACGTAACAAAGGACTAAGAAGGCAAAAACCGTTGACGAACCGAAAAGAAAGAAAGATTAGTATTTGGAAATAGCTATCGTGATATTAGATTCCCATCTTAAACCAGTCATTGCTTTGTACAAGTGGATTGCAAGAAACAGTAATATTGAATTGCCTCCCAGTGGTGAACTTATTTATGAAGGACAGAACCAAACTGAAACTCGAAATGGTTGGATAAGATTATTTTTAGAATTGCCGGAAGAGGATAATATTCCAAAATCACTTGTTAAAAATAAATTCACCTTTGAATTCCATATTTTTAATGTACTTATTATTTATTTATATTCACCAGAGAAGGTGCACGATAATTTGGATAATTCTTCCCAAGTCCGTAATCCATATATGACAATGGATTATTGAGTTGGAAAACTTTGATATAAAAAAATATCAGGTTTCAGTTTTTCATTCACGAATAACACCTCATTATGGAAGAAAGCAACAATCTTTTTGGCTGATTTTAAGTTATTACGGCGTTTTTGTTATTTTTATTATTATAGTATTTAAATTATTTGATTTCACGTACTGGTATCACAAACGGAAAATGAAATGTTCGAGGAATGGATAAGCTAGAAGAAAATTACTTTGATGTAAAAGACGCCGGAAGTTACGGAGGCTTTCGCGGTCTTTAAAGGGCCACCCGGGCAAAGGGTAGAAAAGATAACTATTAAAACGACCAAACACGTACACGATACATAGACCAGTGAGACGCAATTTCCGAAGAGACAAGATGATAGTGTTTGGGATAGACGAACCATGACAACTAGATCTCTCAGACATGCAAGATAACAAAACCACAATAGTGGATACCGATATATCTTTTATTGTATTGATGTGTTAAGCAAATACTCATTCGGTGTGACTACTATGGATAAGAAAGGATTAACTACGTTAAAGTCCTTCATATATCTAATTAAGAATCAGGTTTTCAGCTAAAGGTTATACTTTCAATGCGAATTAAAACATAGAAGAATCTAGTTTTTCCCAAGACCCTCCGAAGTAAGAAGATCTAGTCTTATTAAACGATTCAACCGAACATTGAAGACTCTAACGTATAAATATTTTACGGAGGAAGATACGTACAGATATATCGACGTATTGGGAGATTTACTACCACAAATCTATTACATGTAAATCCGTTGAAGTGACGAATGAAAATTATAACCGATGAAATATTGAAAGTAGTGAAGCGAATACTGAGGGACCCTCCAGTATATAAACTCGATGATTTGAAGACTGAGCCCTTCTCGGGGGTATTGTACATAGAGGAAATACAGAAAATCGGGAAAGATCTTTACAACCGTTTGTATAAAATAGATAAAGTTTACAGAAAATGCTTCTCGTACGAAGGCGTGGTTACAGTTCAGATTTTTTTCTTGGGTGCCAGAAATCGTGGTTCTATGAGTTTTTGAATTGCAACTTTTGAGGTGGTATTAAACCGTAACTAAATTACGTACGTACAAACGCTTCGATTTACCTTGGGGATGAAATACGATTTTTAATTCTTACAAGAAAGGTCTTGGACTGTAAGTCTGGGATCCGATAAAACGTTATGGCAGGAACGTATCAGCTGGGCGGATTTTTAAGCAGAGTCAAAAGTTTCATGGCCTTTCGAAATTTTGAAATTTTGAGTTTTGTGATGCTCATGTCGAACATGCGTAAAAGTGGTCATTCAAAGTAAAAATTTTGTAAAATGGCCAAAACTGGACAGTTTGAATCAGGAGTGGTCAATATGGTCAAAAATGGTCTGTTTTTCTATGGGAGTGGTCAATAAGGTTAAAAATGGTCATTTGGTATGGGAGTGGTCAATATGGTCAAAAATGGTTAGTTTGAATCAGGAGTGGTCAAAATGGTCAGTTTGCTATGGGAGTGATCAACATGGTTAAAAATGGTTAGTTTGGTATAGGAGTTGTCAATATGGTTAAAAATGGTTAGTTTGAATCAGGAGTGGTCAATATGGTCAAAAATGGTCAGTTTGTTATGTGAGTGGTCAATATGGTCCAAAATGGTCAGTTTGCTATGGGAGTAGTCAATATGGTCCTAAATGGTCAGTTTGTTATGGGAGTGGTCAATGTGATCCTAAATGGTTAGTTTGCTATGGGAGTGGTCAATATGGTCTAAAAGCTTCCGTTGGTTATGGGCGTGGCCAATATGGTTTAAAGTGGTCAGTTTACCTTACTCCCTAAAGACCTTTGATTTGGTTAAACCAAAACATCTAGTTAAAATATTATCTGGCCGCCGCAAGTATTTTTTTTGTTAAATTTCGAAATTGTTTGTGTTTGCCGTAATTCCTAACGCACCATAGATTGTTTCGGTTACCATAGCACAGATAGCGGAAACTCAGTGGCTAGAATAAACGGCTAGACTATTCAAAATATACAGAAAAGTAATATATAAAGGAGGTTAAGAATGGAGGGCCGATCTGGCGGCCTTGCTCGAACCAAACCCTTCATACAGAGCAAAAGTATATAGAGGGGAGACACTGGGGGAAACAATCTACATCAAATGAAGTTAGCGCCACCTGCCAGCATTTTTTTAAACCTCTTTGAAGTCTGCTACGTAACTCTGCTTTGGTTATACCCTAATTTGGTATTTAAAAGATTAAGGTAATTGACTAAACCAGTACTTTTTCATTTTATCTTTCATAGTATTCAATTTATAATTGTACGGTTATAATCCCTTACAATGTGGAAAGCTTGTTGCTTTAAATCGTGCAAAATAACGGTAAGGAAAGTTAAAAAAGTCAGCAAAACATTTTTTTCGTATATATATATATCGAAGTGGGACTATTGCTATGGATGGATTGTCGTTAAGTGTTTGTCGTGGAAAAGCAACGACACGGTAGATGGAGCTGCGAAAAATAAATTATATAAGTCATTTTATTGGCGTCGCCGGGACTCGAACCCATATAGCCGCTGGCCGCGTATTCTCTAATACCGACGAATTTACCAACCAAGCCACGCCGCTCTGTTCAAATTTCACTCGGAACTTCTAGTCGCTTTTAGCGACGCGGGGGGATTTGTCTAGTTAAGTTGTTGCAATTCTCGTTCGTTTTTCCGCGTTATTTTACGTATATTTACGGTGTTTTAGGGTCAAGTTACCCTCAAACTTCGCCTCCCCCCGCCCCCAACCCAGTGGAATTTCACGAAGGGTGACACGGGCGTGGCTAATTGAAACAAGGATTCTATACGAATCGACAGGAATTTGGGGATGGGGGAGTTTGTGTTAACAGTGGTGATCGGCAGTTACGCTAGCGGGACTTCAAGAGCTGTTATCAAATGTTTGCTTTCTGCGTTTTACTTACAAGTTGTTAGTATTTCATAATTTTTTTCTTGCATAATTTCGCGTGTATATACTTTTTTTGTTTTCGTGTATTCTATATATTTATTTTATATATTTATTTTTTATTTAATTTTGTGTTCGTTCTGGTTTTGTATTTTTAATTTTTGTGTCCGTCTTATGTGCGTTTTTGTTTAATATGCCTGGCAATACAACATAGCGGGTATAATTGTGACAGTGAATTGGAATTCTTCTAGGTTTGCGTATTATGTTTTATTTCAATCCGTAACCTGAGAATATAACATACTACGAACTTCATGAATTAAGTGTTGTTGATAGCGATGTTTATATACACCCTAGTAATATTTAATTAAATATTAATAATTAATTAAGGTTTAAAAAGGTTTTCGCCACTAGTAGATTTTTAAAGATTAGATAAATCACTCTGCAAATAAAAAAAACCTTTCCTTGTAAGCGGTTAAACCATGGAGGCAAAATAAAGGAGCAGTGGCGGCGTTTGGAATATGAGTGTACTGCAGCTAAACAATATAATAATTTTAATAACTGGAAATTCTTCATACAAAATCAAAATTATTGAACCAAAAACATATGTACATTAAGCATAGTCATTAAGATTTTAGGCAGGTTCTTTCAACGGTAGTGATTAAAATACAATTGCAATTGTTTTTGTAAAAAAGTTTAAGTGGATAACCAAATAATTAAAAAGGAAAAACACCTGGTCGTAAAGAATAGTAAAAACAACTTTAATTACACAATAAAAACTTTTTACTGTGTAATTAAAGTTGTTTTTACTATTCTTTATTAGGATAACCAAATTTCAAACTCAATTCTTATCGAAACCATGTATGGTCAGAAGTAATAAGTAAGTAAGGCACTTTCTTATCGAAACCGTGTATGGTCAGAAGTATTAAGTAAGTGTGGCACTTTAAAATAGTTTCCTTTAAATGTAGCTGAAAATTAACATCATTAGTTTGTGTTCACCCATTGAATACGGTAGCAGGTGTAAAATTTTCATTTCGCCAACTTTTTAAAATAATAAAGTGGTTAAATATCTTTTGGTCCAATAGTTGTGGTTCTGGGTTAAAAAAAATCATATATTACAGTATTAAGTTGGGTAAATAAAATTTTTCATCTGCTACCATACCCAATGGTCACACAGACTAACAAAGATAATTTTTAACTATATTTAAAGGCAACTTAAATTTCACTGTAAAAACATTGCAACTTCCTTCACTGCAATAACTTTATTATATGCAGTTTTATTTTCCAGAATCACAATTATTGAAGAGGGAAAAATATGTAACCACCTTAAAATTACACAGGTATTCAGACTTGGGCAAGGTTGTTTTTAAGTCGTGTTCAATTTTTTATGAATTTGCCTAAACTACGCAAATGTTTGATATAAATTTCCTAAAATAAACACATTTGAATCCCAGTTTAAGAATTTCTGTAAATCATATTTCAACTAATTTCAACAATTTAAAAGAATTATGTTCGTCGTGTTTTGCTTACCTATCTCACCTTTGATACTTTCCGTCTATCTAACGATAGGGAATCACATGGCCTCAACAGCTTTTGTATTGGTTAATTTGGTTTGCCCACCCGGGTATCCTGAGGGTGGGAGTGGCCACTCTTTAACATAGGATGGTAAATTATATATCAAACGATAGGAAATCACATGGCCTCAACAGCTTTTGTATTGCTTTGCCCACCCACGTATCCTGAGGGTGGGTGGCGCCCAAGATTTAATCCTTCACCTTAGGATGGAATTTTATATATCTAACGATATGAAATCACATGGACTCAACAGCTTTTGTATTGGTTTGCACACCCGCGTATCCAGAGAGTGGGCGGTGCGCACTCTTTAACATAGATTGGTAAATTATATATCAAACAATAGGAAATCACATGGGCTCAACAGCTTTTATATCAGTTTTCCCACTCAGGTCTCCTGATGGTGGCGGGATCCACTCTTTAACTTAGGGTGGCAATTGATATGTCAAACGATAATAAATCCCGTAGTCTCAACAGCTTTGGTATTAGTTTACCTCCCTGTGTCTACTAAGGGTTTATGGGTTTGCCCACTCGAATACACAGATGTGGAACTAATATTACGGCCTGGGCCGACTTGTTTACAATAAAAGCTAACGCAAGCACCTAAAACCCTCTTCTGGTACCATAAGGTAGTTCAAGATAATCCGAATTTAATTTTTGAAAAAACTGCAAGCTTTGGAAAGTACATTATGATTGAGATTCAGTCCTCCTTGTATTTTCCAATATTGCCGTGCAATCAAGTCTTAAAAGAAGATCATGCCATATTTCGGTTAACGGAACGATTTATTTCATCGCTTGAAGACCTACTGAGCCTCATGACTTTGCATGATAGTTGGTCGGTTTGTCAAGGCATAGAAAGTGGCATTTTGATTGAAAATGGTTCGTCATCATCAATTTTGTATTTGTGTAAATACACAAGTGCGTTTCGTTCAAGGAAATGCTGTTTCCTGTTCCAGGGCTCAACTAGGAAAATTTGCACACCCTTCTCCAAAAATATTTTACAAGAAAGGATTAAAAGAATTAAAAAGATTTAAAGATGAATTCAAACGAGATGAATTCAAACGAAATGAACAAGAAGGTTTCAACTCTTTAAAAGAAATATAGACTTTAAGCGAAAATAATTAAAAGCTGCAGGGTAAAATTTTAAACCAAATAAACAAAAACGGATTAAAATTGGTCGACAGTGATACTGAATATTTAAAAAATTAACTCCTTAATAAGCCATTTGAAACTCCTGATGATTTTCGAAAAATTATTTTACAAGAACAATTACGTATTCTGATGTCTAACCGACCAAAACAATTCCACCCTGCCATAATTCAGTGGTGCATATATATAAAGGCTAAATCTAACATGACCTATAAGCATTGCCATTGCCTTCGGAAAGCACCCTTAAAGATTATTCGAAGGATTTAAATTCAAGGAGTGGTTTAAGTGACAAAACTCTCATTGAAATACAAAATAAAATTGGCTTAGAAAATCTAAAAGAACAAAATTTATATTGCTCATTGATTTTTGATGAGATGCAGATTAAGCAGGATTTGGTGTTTCGAAGTAACACAGGTGAACTGCTCGGTTTTCAAAACCTTAATAGTTTTAGAAACAGAGTGAAAGAAATTGAGGCTAAAATCTAAGGCAAACAAAATGATATTGAAAATGAAGTACCACTAGCAACTCACATATTAGAATTTATGGTTCGTGGCCTTACAACTGATTTCAAGTTTGCGTATGCATTCTTTCCATGTTAAACTCTTAAATATGATGATTTATATTCTTTGGTTTGGGAAACCATTTCAAATCTTGGTGCTGCGGGTTTCAACGAATTGTGTAACAAGGCTGCAATAAATATGAGATTTATCAGGCAGTGTACAGAAGCTGAAAGACTTACACATGGAGATAAATTGGCTATCGTTGTGTGAACATTTTTAATCCTACGGAACCTGTTTATTTCATATCAGACGTATGCCATTTAGTTAAAACCTTTAGAAGCAACAATCTGAATAGTGGTTCCAACAAAAATAAAAGGTGTTTACGTAAAAATTCCAAAAACATAACATGGATGCATGTTATAGAATTGTTTCAGGAAGACACTACTTCCATAATACGACTAACACCAAAGTTGACTTAGAGCCACATCAATCCATCACCAAGCGACTTGATGAGGGTTAAATTTGTCACTCAAATACTAAGCTCCACAGTGGCAGCAGTGAAACCATGAAATTAATTAGATTGATGGATGATTTTTTTAACCGAAGGTAAACGAACCAATAAAAGACTATTAGAACCATACAAATTAGATGATGGTTTGAGATTCAAGGTATGTGAAATAATTTTTCAGATGGTGACTAACAATATAAAATTTTGTTCAGTGGCTAGAAGATGTGTTTTTAAAGTATTTCGATGAATGGGAGAAAGAAGTAAAAAAATTGCAATTACCAGCTGACGTTGATGAAATTCTCAGGATTCCTAGTAAAGCAACGCTGGATCGACTTAGGATGACCGGTAATTAGTTTTGATAGTTATTTAAGGTACCTAATAATCGAATACATCAATATTGTAGTTAATTCACTGATTGGAGCAACAAAATTCTTGATAAACAAAGGAAGCGGAATTTGTGTTCTCAGCAAAGTTTAATCAAGACCCTATAGAAATAAACTCTGGAAAATTACAACCCAACATTATCACAATGGCAATAAGAATGTTAAAACTATAAACTCATTAGCTTTACGTCATACCAGAAGCGCAGTAACTGTTAAAAGTAACAAGGGAATGGAAAACAGATTTCTAGCAAAAAAAGGTTGGTTATGTAAATAATTTACCAGATTCTAAAAAGTTTAAGGAGTGTTTTAAAAATTTAAGAAATTCAGAAGTAAAATAAAAATGTTTAATTTGGAAATTTTATCACATTAATACATCATAAATACATAATAACTTATGTGTTATTCAAAAATTGGCTTTTTCTTTCTTTCTGGGTGGATTTTGGGATTTTTTTGCTTCTCGTACGCTCTTTTCTCAAGCTATTTGAAGCTAGGGATTTTTTTTTCAAAAATTGTACTTTAATTTTTAACTTCTTGCACAAACCCTTCAAGTGCAAATTTGAAAATGTCCTCACGCAAACGTGAAACTGCTTTTTTAACTTATCAAAGGGTTCACCCCAGAACTTTTCCCACATTTCAATTAATGTAGTGTTGTTAATCTCAGCACTCTCAATTTATTTGTACCGATTGGTGTTTTCTTTTAAAATGCTATTTTCATTGAAAAATGGCTTGCTAACATTTTCAAGTGCCTTAAAATATAAAAAAGCAGTTTTTTTAGGAAAAAAAAGACTGCCATTGTCAAATTTTTTGTCCAATCATAATATGTGGCATAAGCTTCACATTTCGTTTCTCTGCTAGGGTCTTAAAAAATTTCATTTCCAATAGTATTTGGCTTGTCACAGTTTTCAATTTTTTATCCTTCAATACATTTAACAAATAACGCGTCAAAAAATGTAAAGGTGAATATTCTAATAAAATCATACTTTTCTTTTTCCAATACACCTAAAATTAATTTCAATATAAATATGTACAATGCAAATTTCTGTATGAATTACTGTCTTACCTTCAGGTGTGAGAAAGATGACTTCATACGGGTTATTAAAACTTCATCACTCATTTATTTGTGCCTGTAGGCTGAAAATTGAGCTTATCCACAGACTGATTTTTTGTATTCATTTCTATTGTTAGTTAATTTTTAGTTCCATCGCTAAGTAAAATGTCTGGACAGGATTCATTTAGTTCCATTTTACACATCTACACAAATACAATACATTACATTTTTATTATTTTTCTATAAATATCAAAGCTTACCCTTAGAACTTCAGAACGCCCAGTCTGTGATATTAAAGTAATTTTTTTAAAGTTATTTTAATAATAAATACCCTCGAATCATCTTTTAAAAATTGGCAATTGTTCAGAACATCTTTATTAAAAAAGAAACTTTCGAATTTTTCAAATAGTTTTGATGTTTGATGTTTGTTGTTCTTTTGCAGTAGGTGTGGTCGTAAATGATTTCATACTTATACATAACCAAATAATAAATAATAAAGAAAAAGGATAGAATTATAGTATAAGGTACCCGCCGCCATTTTGTTTTATATTTAATTGTTTTTTAAACAATCACTTGATAAAAACATTTTATTTAAAATAAACCGCCACCTTTCGAGAAACATCGAGAATTGAAGTTGTATATCAAATTCCAAAAATTACGTTATACACTCCAATATAGGTAGAGTACGAAATTTCCAAACTTCTTAGTGCAGTGGGCAATACGACTAATAAATACACGTTTTTCGACGATAATAAAAAAAAATTCAACGAATATTCGTCAGTGGAATAAATAGCATATTTTCGGGGCAATTCTAAAAAATTAATAACGGGGCCCGGGGAATTAGGGGTTTTAAGGGCGGGGGAGATTATTAAATAAACCGTTTTAATGCACGGAAGAAATTGCGGATTTCGGAGTCAAATTGTGTACAGGGTAAACGCATTTGGCGGAACGACGGCGGCCATTTGGCGCCAAAAACGAGTGAAAAGGTGAAGATGCAAAAAATTGCGTCCAGGGTAAACGTGAAATATTGATGAATTTCGTGTACTAATACGACGCGGAATTACACTCAATAATTAGGTAGCTCGAGCGCGTTTTCGACTACAGAGTAAATGCAAACGGAGAAGATAGAGGTGACGTAAACAGCAGCAGATT
Organism: Leiobunum rupestre; assembly: GCF_980474605.1. NCBI lineage: Eukaryota > Metazoa > Arthropoda > Arachnida > Opiliones > Sclerosomatidae > Leiobunum > Leiobunum rupestre. Next base: position 2,657,241 of record NC_143386.1, read on the forward strand.
TTGTTCGGAAAAGGCGTTAGTTAAGAGCAAAAATGCGTTTCCTTTTCCACCATCTAACGAACCATGGGAAAAATGGGGTTTTGGGTGGGAAAAATAAACTTAAATATCATTTTTGTTGCAGAAACTAAATTGAACAAGCATTATCGCACCCCTCGTATACAATGGTGCCTACGCGCTTTCGGCGCGCGTACATCAACCCAACCTAACCTAACCTAACCCAACCTAACCCAACCTTACCCAACCTAACCCCACCTAACCCAACCCAACCTAACCCAATCTAACTACAAACAACCCAAAATAAACTTAATATTTCGTGAAATAAACCTAATACTTCCCTACACATTGAGGAGCCTCAAACGAGTAAAATTGTTTGCTTTTATTCGGCTTATATCTACTCTGTTTCGCATCTACTCGGCTTATATCTACTCTGTTTCGCATCTACTCGGTTTGCATATACTCTGTTGCCCAAAAGATTATTATTTTAAAGAAAATAATTATAATGGGACTTCTTACCCCACCCAAATCCCCCTAATAGCATTATAACACAAATTTCAAATAGTAGATAGTTCCAAAAGTAGTAAAACTAACGTCGTGTACTCTACTATATATTAAAATGTATATATACAACCAAAAATGCGCCGTATTAACTACGTAGATAAGTCCAAAAGTAGTAAAACTAACGTCGTGTACTCTACTATATACTACCTATATTGGAGAGTATAACCTGATTTTTGGAAATTGAAAATACAACTTAAATTCTCAATGTTTCTCGAAAAGCGGCGGTTTATTTTAAATAAAATTGTATTATCCAGCGATTGTTTAAAAAAAATTAAATAAACAACCAAATGACGGCGGATACCTTATACTATAATTGTACCGAAAAAAGCCACAAACGCGATTTGAATAACCCGCAATTTTTTGTGATTACTAGATGTCACCAGCCTACTTCCCAATTGTGAAAGTGAAGACCGTTTCCTCCCGGCGGATATGAAGAAACATGTTTCCGGTTAGCGATAGATCGGCCCCCCATTCTTATCCTCATTGAATAGATAACGCCAGACTATCATGATTCTGAATTTTTTTCGAATGAAATGCTTCCTTAAATGAGCTACGAGATTGGATAGATAAATTTTGATAAACGTGCAGGAACTAAATTCGTATAGCAATACTTTGGAAAAAGGTTTCTTTTTTGCGTCAGAAACTAAATTTCAATAACAATATTGTGGGAAAGGTGCTTTTTTTGGCCGGAACTCAATGTAACCATTGCAATGTTTTCGAATGAAATACTTAAATAACTGTGAGCTATTAGTTTCAACATCTAAAATTTCTGCCAAATTTAAAAGATCTTTTTATTACAGGAACGAACTGTAAAAAGCAATATTCTGTAACCATAACAATCTATGGCGGGTTCGGAATAACGGCAAATACAAATAATTTAGAAATTTTGGAACAAAAATTAATAATTCTTGCGGCCACCGAATAATAATTTAACTAGCTGTTTTGAACTCCCTATGGTATAACTAGACGAAGTCCAGTGTTGTTAGGGGCGTTAGGTAAACTGACCATTTTTGTCCTATATGGAGACTCCAATTTCAAACTGATCATTTTGGAAAATATTGACCAGTCCCATTGAAAACTGACTATTTGGTACCACGTTGACCACTCCCATCGCAAACTGACCATTTTGGACCATATTAAGCCCAATCCCATCGCAAACTGACCATTTTGGACCATATTGACCCATGGGCGAATTACTGAAGGACACTTCTCGGGCTGCCTTCTACCACGCTATCTCCAAAGTTTGACTTCTGTATCGAGACAGATTTATCTCACTGGGGGAAAGACACGTGTTCGGGGGGTAAAAACGGACTTTTCAGGGGCAAGAGAAGCGATCACTTTCGAAACACTGTTGCCTTCTTTTGGCGAATTTTGGAACTATTATGAATAAAATACTGTGTGCTCTCGAGATAAATATTCAAACATTTTATTTTAGGTTTTTAATAAATTTATTTAGTGTTTTTTAATTACTAACCGCTTGTCAAATCGCTAATATACCTTTAAAAAATCGCACGCTGGCTGGTTTTAAATACACGTGGAGATTCGGTGGTCACGTGACGTTTTATTTGCGCCTGAAGTCGAAGCCAACGCACCCTTATGAGAGAATTGCGAACTAACCCCATCTTTAGTTGCTACGGAACGTAAGCGGGAAATGAAAAGCGACCCGAGAAGTGTCCGTCAGTAATTCGCCCATGATTGACTACTCCCATCGCAAACTGATTATTTTTAACCATATTGACCAGTGCCATTGCAAACTGACCGTTTGAAAAATATTGAACACTGCCATAGCAAACTGCTCATTTTAACCATGTTGACCACTCCCATAGCAAAGAGACCATTGTTTTTGTTTCGATGGCTCCAACCTTAGTTTTTGGAAATCCACTGATGGTCACGACCTCAATGAATTGGTGTTGGTGCGGCGACGGCTTACACTGATGGCGCTACACATTTCTTGAGTTTACGTCGCAAACTCGAATTAAATATTACATTCGGTACCGACTTTTCCAGTTACAAGATTAAAAACCCGCACACGGACATGGTCGATTTTTAGATCACTCAAGACATCGAATTAGAGCTGCTTACTCGTTGAGTGGCTACTTCGTTTTGTAATTTTAAGTTTTTCGGCGCCCGAAAGTTCGGAATTCTGGGGCTCGATTCTGAGATTATCGGTAAGGAAGTTAACGGGAGAAAATCCTCGTTAACTTTGAAAATTATCGCTAGCGAGAAAAAAATGCAATTCTTAAGCTCTCGTTAGGAAAATTGTCGTCAGAAGAAACTTAAAATTGTCATTAATTCTAACGACAAAAAAAAGTTGTAGTTAGAGCCACGGGCGAAATTTTTTTGAAGATGGCGATATTTTTGAGACATGAAATTTGAAATTTAGCACAGGAAATTGAAAATAATCGTGATTTATAACTTCAAAAAGTAATACGATATCGAGCTCAAGCATTTGAGTAAGTTGAGTATAGATTTAAGCGTTTATTTACGGTAAAAAAGAACTAACGTATACTCATTGTGATAGGCTTGGTGAGAGTTTATCAGAAACCAATACACTGGCAATACCAGTGAATATTAAAAACTATAATTAACTTACTAGATTAATATATCTAAAAATACCATAGTCAAGTAAATGATAACACTAATAAATTATTCCCCTCGGGTGTAATAACAACAAACAGTTACTTTTACCATTTGATTATGTTTTTAAAAGCATCGGTTCCAATGAATTTTGGTGAAGTAAGATGAAAATATTTACCAAATACTCTACTAGAAATTTTTTGTACGTTTATTATTCACAATGAACACTTTTTCTTCTTCATCATAATGTATTTTTCTTTACGCGCGTGAAAATGTTATGTTTGTGTCAAAGCAGAGAAACGCGTCGTCGCGTGCGCTAGTGGTAAACGAGGCTTACAACTTAAGTCTAACCTCTGTAGAATAAAACATTAATACCGTCTGCTGCTATGAAGTATGAACGAAACAACTGATAAAACGACGCGTCGCTATTGGCTCTAGCTAGAGCGATAGCACGTGACAAAAAATTTCTGTCGTTAGCCTCTCTCTCATAACACTGCCGTAACGAGACACGTCTTAGAATACCAATTTCATTCCCGTTAAGAAATTGTCGCTTACAGACTGACGTTTCGCCTATCGCCAGAATTTTTGTCTCTAGCTTAACGATAGCCTCAGAATCGAGCCCCTGGCCGACTGACCACAGATTTCTAACGGCCGTGACGTCAAACCACGCTTCTCACTTTTTGTCCCGAACCAAGACATGGAAATTTACCAAGTTTCTACACACACTCATCCAAGTATCCTAACCGCGAAAATATATACACAAAGAGATTTCACAACGAGAAGAAATCTAGTTAGTTTGATTCTGGAAGCTCTAAGAATATTTGTTGCCCCCCCGCCCTACGGTCTTTGCCCAAACGTCTCTCTCTTTCAAATAGACTGAAAATATATTTACAACTTAATTTTTAAATGAATTTAAGGTGTTTAATTAATTTAATTAATGACCGTAAAAGGTCGTTACAGTCTCTTCACGAGTTCTGATGTCGGCTAGCGTAAGGACTCAGAAGTCTTAATTTCCTGAGCAATATACGGACAAACGGTACATTAATAATTTATAAAAATGTATATTGTATTGTTATTTTACTCTTAATTACTATAATTAGCCTAGTCTCTCTAGTCACTATAATGTTACTAAAGTTGTGGAAACTGGATCATTTAATTGAACTGAACATTTTTCAGCATTGAAAGTTAGTTAGTTTTCAATTTAAATTTAATTTTCTAATAAATTGAATAAAATAAGCTCCTGTTCAAGTACTCGATAAACCAACTTGAAGAATATTACTCAAGAATTTTTCATAATTACTTGAATCAAATAAGGGAAAGTTTAGCCTTATTCACGTGTATAAATACTCCACTCTACCTAAATATTAATCGACTCGAATTCCAAAAATCACTACTCGCACAGCCCTACCATAGGTGGCGAAAAAGCGCAGTCTGTAAATCAGTATTATAAACCTTTTTTTTTTCTGCCAGACTGTCTACTATAAGCCTTGCATTTAAACCGAGTACAATCTTACAGTTTCATATTCACTACTCTCCATAGCTTTCAACCAATATAAGAATAATATTTCTCAAACAACGCGTATCGTGTCGGTTGGGATAACGAGTACGGTCATAGCGAAAGAAGGAAGTGGAGAGATGGTGAAGGGGAATTTCAATGTATTTCCCCTTTTCACGAAGTGGCTCTTCGCATCTTATGGCTACCACCGACTGAATCTTGTACAACAATGCGCATCGTTGTGCGCAACTACGACACAGTCCAGAGAGAGCTTTCTCTGTTCGTTTGCGTTTTTGGCAAAGGCTTAGGCTTACCAAAGTTCGGTAGAATCGGTTATAAATTTAGTATAGCACTAAAAATAAGTTATAATTTTAGAACTAGTTTCTAATTTATGTGCAATAAAAATGGTTGTAGAATTGTTGTTGTCGTGGCTGTCGAAATGACAGTGTTGTGAAAGGTGAAAATTTTTACCCATTTCCTAGGAATAAGACCAAATTGGTAAAATGTAAAAAATGGCTTAGAGCTATTGGTACAGTTAATTTAACTCACGTGGGTCAAGTGAATTTCTTGACTAGTATATCTAGTGTTGCTATTGCAATTTTAATAGCAGCACTTTATGTGGTTAACCATTTTAATTAAAAACTCACTACCTATAGGCACGTGGCAGATCCACAGTTGTCTCTTTCACTGTGAGAAAATTTCAAATTCCCAAATATTATGACGTCACGTGGTCTCATGCACAACGGCGATGTGCGTTAGTGTACGAGCTCCTCTCTACCGTCGAGTTGACGTTGCCCCCTTTCTAAATATCTCTCGCCTTCCTTCTTTCTCTATGGTACGGTCTAGAACGAGGCAAATAAAGTCTGCGAGAGGGGGTTACATAGAAGGGTAAAGGGAAAGACGGGAGATTCGAATTCAGAATGGAAACCCTTTGTTTTTAATCAATCACCAAAGCGTAATTTAAAACTATAATATAATATAATATAAACACTATACATCAAATGGACAAAATAGGGAAAATGTATTGTCTTTCTTTTCTTTAAAGCGAGAATAGCAGTTCTATCAAGAACCGATCGACGCGACTGAGAACGACGAAACGAGTTTTTTACGTTTCCAACACGTACTCTTTCTCAAATTTTGTAGGCGGAGCTAATTACACAGAGAAATCTTAGTCGCCATCTGTGGGTCATTTTCGTAACGATTTAAAAAAAAAAGTCATTGGTTGTTTCGTCTGCTGCCTTTCTATAAGCCGGGAAAATGTCACCTGGGGATAAAACTACTAAATAACCAGATAAAATAAAGTTAATTGGGAAATATTTGAACGGAATTAGTAAAGATGTCGTAACTGAAATTTTAGAAGAGAAAATAGATTTAATGAATGAATTTTTAGTGTTTTTGTGAAATCCTGGAAAGAAACGACAAGGCTTAATAACTCATCTGCTAAAACCGGTAGTTGTTCCTATTTTGAAAACATTCATTGAAAAATTGAGAAACCTTTCAATATTGAAAAAGAATCTGAAGTATTAATAACCTTAACCTTCGCCGTTCATATCGAGAATTGGTTATGGGCGCAATAGAAGAATCTGTTAATTTATGCAGCCAAGAAGAAGATTCTGTTCCGATAGTTCTGTGGTATCTTGGTCCTTTTCGGTATCAAAAGTGTAGCAATAATCATGCCCAATTGCATATCCTTTAATTATAAATACTTAGCATAGTGTGCTATGCTAATGCGTATTTTAGAATTATTTACCTGCAGATACAGTTAATATCTTGGGTGATGAGACAATTGCAAAATAATATTCCTCTGCCCTTGTAATTATTAATGAATAACTATGAGTTTTTCTTGCGTTATACTCTAACTTAACACTCAGATTTGTAAATCCAGCATTAATAATTGCGCTCCTAATAACCATTTCTACTAAATTTGGATCCAAGCTGAAGTTAAAAAAATCTGTACGTCCTTCTACACCCGCCATTTTGATGTTAAAACCAGGTGATAATTAGTCCGGATATCAGTCAATAGAGGTTGACACAAGGGTTGAAGTAGGCAAGATTTTCAAAAGAAATAGTCGATCTCGACACTTAGGCCCAAAGCTATGTTTGGTCGTTCTCAGTCGCGTCAATTGGTTCTTGGTTCTATACTATTCTCGTGATGGTAAGGCTCTATTTAAATAAACGGGGGATTTACCCATAATAATTTTTAGACCTTCTTTGACCTTATACTAATTATCAAAACTATATCTTACTTTTCTCCGTGAGATCAGACCAGGTGGTCATTAGTTCTGGCATCTTGTACTCAAAATGAGCGGGGACAGAAATAAATTGACACTAATACTAATAATTAACACTAAAATTAAAACATTGCACTAAAATTAAACTTAAAGGCAATAATTAACTATAAATGGCGAGAACGAGGGCAAAGATGAACGAAAATGGGAATCCTTACGGGATGAACCTACAAAACGTAATGATAACTCAATCTCGAGGGAGTCTGTCTTTAACCCTGAACAATAACGGGGTCTTTAACCTTTTTTCTAAGAATTCTTCTCTACGTCTCACTGACTATTTCAAATTTTGACCCTGGGCACTCTACAAAAAACGGGGGGGGGGGAGGAATTATGGAATGTTTTGCACCATGGTCTTGTGACGGGGAGAAAACACGTTAATAAGCGAGGTATTTAATTAATAAGCTTTATTTTTTATTTTATAGAGGGTGTTAGTCAAATTCTATTATCGGTATAAATTATATTTAATTTGGATTTGACATTTTTAAGTTTTTATAGTTTTAAGTTTAGGTTAATTTTAATTATATTTAACGATTGGGAATAGTTTTTATTAAATCGGTATTTGAATTATAATGGGTTTGATATAGTGGGCTTTAAGAGTACCTAAAGTTAACTATCGATAAATGGCTAAATCAGTATCAATAATGGTCAAGACTGCGAGGGAAAACCTAATAGCAAAAGCAAATAAAACACAAAAATCATATTTATTCATGCGGGGAGAGATGAACCTGAAGGGTTACAAACTAATTGAAATATTGTCGCAAAGCGTTAGAGTTGGTATGAAACATCAAAATAAATATTAAATATCCATTTTAATGAAAATATTTAAAAAGTAAACATTAATCATTTTAGTCCGATATCGCAGCTTCTTTGTGGAACATCACTTATCTTAAAAGACAACGCAACACAACTTTAATGATTCTGTTCCGTTTCGTGATTGTTTTCCTAATTTCGTTCCGGTTCGTTAAGATTATTGGTTACTGCACAGCTCCTGTTTTAAACAGAATAATCGGTTTCGGCTTCGAGGAAAATTCTACCGTCGGACGGACACTGCTTTAGAAAATATTTCTAAAATGTCTAAATTTTTATGGTAACTGAACCGGTTTTCTTTAGCAGTCACCATAGATATAGGAAACGTATATAAAGGTCTAGATAAAATATTTCAAAGGGAGTGAATACGGAGGTGACAGCTAGCAGAAACGCGTAATTTCTGCAGGCTATCCTTATAAGGCGCTATCTATCGGTAAGAAGGCTCGTGCTATCGTCACGAGAGCTATTGTCTCCTGCTTAAAAACTAAACTAAAAGTCACCAACAGATGGTGTCTAAAGACTACGGCCTGCGGAAAGGTCAAGAACTTAGTACTAAAATGCTAAGAGAGCTCGCGCTCTTGGTCACGTACCTTCCTCGGTGTCTGCTAGGTGTCAATTCCGTATTTTGTGTTAGGCTTAGACGCCCCGAAATTTATCTAGACCTTTATATACATTTCTTATATCTATGGCAGTCACAGTGAAAGCACGCTTATCTGATTTAAAAGAAATTAAAATCACGAACGTCTATATACTCCCGACGCTGTACAATTGGCATTAAAATTTCTAGAACGTCCTGTTTATTAATTTAGATCGGTAAAGTGCGCTTTCGGTTCACCGGTTAATGCGATCAAGTACGTTTGCAATTGAATTTTAAAAAAATGCACACCTTTTGCAAACTCAGGGTACACGAAGAATTAAAAACGTCGTTTGAGCAAGACTGAAACCGCCGTTAAAGGGAATAGAACCTCAGGTGGAATTTGGGGGAAAAAAATTAATCCCCTTAACGTGCTAACAGTTGGTCGGGAATTGTAGTAGCACTATAGTATCACCTAACACAGATTTTAGTAGAATAGTTGTTTTCTATAGGGAGGACTAAATGAAAAATGGTTTTACCATGCTGTGAACGCGTGTAGACGTAGGAAATTTCTTCTTTCGTGTTCAAGGAAAATAAAAATGGAAGGGTGCAAATGTAAAATAAGTAATTGCTCTGGAAAGTGTCTCTGCCGTTCTAAGCGCGTTATATGTACAACTTTATGTAAATGTAACCAGTCGTGCGCCAACGGTAAAGAACAATTTGAACTAAGCCTCGGCCCTGAAATTGAACATGGTCTTGAGCGAGAGCCTCCAACGGAAACGCCTTCTCTCCTCCAAGCTGCAGCCAACATTATTCAAGTGCCCAAAAAAGGTGAATTTTAACTCTTAATTTTAAATTATCTGAATTACGAAACTACTACTTTTGTTAATATTTCAAGGATCCAGAGAAAAAATAACTAGTCCACTTAGTAAAAAGAGGAAAGTAAATCTAATAATTGCTGAAAATGGCCCTACCTTCATTGAGTCAGGAAATCAAGGTAAATAAACGCAGCATTATATATACACTTTTTTCTTATAATTAATAATTTGTTTCAAATTATTAATATTCCTAGGTATCAAAGTAAAAGCTAGCAAGCCTCGTCAAAAAAAGTTGTGTAATGTGAAAGAGCGAGCACCAAAAAAAACTATAGGACCAAAGAAGCCAGGTCGTAGCGTGACATATATGGATAAAATAAAAGAAAAACACAGGAATGGTGGAGACACTTAGTTTCAACGACATTTTTCAAATAGTGGCTCAAACAGTGAAATTGGATGGTCAAAGCCTACGAATATCAATGGAACAAGTACTAAATAAATAAATAAATAAAAAATAATTCAAAATAATTTAATATAAAATTTTCCTATTCCAGCAAATTGATTGCCTGACTGGAATTGAAGCTTTAAAAATTTTAAAACTGGTTGTGGCACACATTGGAACTAATTGCACCATGTTAGAAAATGCCCCAAAAGAAACACAAGGTATCTGTGAAGAGGAGTATTTAGCTAAAGCTACAACAGCAGCTTCGAGTGATCCTGGAATGCCACCTTCTCCACCGTCTTCCTCCTTTATACCCTGGTGTAAGTGTAACCATTGCAGGGATGAAAATAACACACCAGACGAAAACGTATGCTGCGCTCCCGATAGAAATACTGGCTGCATAACACAACATCCTCGATTTGCACCAAACATTTTAGAACGAGACGTTTTGGAGTTGGTCATACTGGCTAGTGGTGACCAGATACAACTTGATGAAGGATTCAACAATAAAACATTTCGTCACGCTGCTTATCGATCTTTTACCCATTGGAAACTTGGACGCTTGGGCCCGAGAAACAGAGTTATTATTCCATCTTGCACAGTATGGGCTATAAGAGATATTTACCCATCACCTGATGGTCGTTACAAAGGGTTTGAAGAATTTGGTTTCCTGTGATAAATTTCCAAAAAACTGTGATAGAAAACATTTGTGATAGGCAAAAAGTTCCTACAACTCTGTACTAAGCTAAATAAACTACATCGTTTATGATTTTAAAAAACAATTTATTTTCTAATTTTTTTAAAGCTCACCATCTTTAGTAAATAATGGAAATTCTACCGAATTGGAAAAAAACCGACTGACATGTTTGGCAATTAGCTCAGATTTTTCAGGGCAGGCAACTGGTGCAATATTTGGTTTAATGGAAAATGGATTAACTTGTAAACCGTCACAAATAGATTTTGATCCATATTCCTCTTCGTCGCAAATCATGTCCACAAGTTCTGATCTAAATTTGTTTATTTTATCCACCTTCAGATTCCTCGATGACCAGTTGTTACTAACTCTTGAATAACGCTTGTCATCCCTTTAACATGATAAATTTAATTTAAGATTAAGATTAAAAAATATCAACAAATTTACATACATTAGTTCATTAGTTTTTTTTTCACACGCTTCGGTCGATAGACGTTCTCATTATGATCCAACGCAGCAAGAATCACACGAGCAATGTAGCCTTCCCATCTACATAACCGTTAAAACATTTAGCATTATAAAGCCCAACAACTGAAATAATTATGCAATTTAGTTACCCATATTTCTGTCTTTTCTTTTTGATAGTTTTCTAACGCTCCAGTATGCCTAGAAGAAACAAGATAATAATTTTACAATTTTAATTTAAACTATAATCTAAATAATCTTTACTTAAAGTTTTTGAAATAGTTGAACTTTTGCAAAAATTCTTTATCTAAAACCACTGCCCTTAGTGCTTCAAATGGAGGTGATCCTTTTCGCAGAATAGGTTTATCTTCCCGTGATCCTGGCAAATTCCTATGATGCAAGCAGCACCCAGTTGGCCATTCGTGTTCACCTTGAACGTGATGACGTACTGTCAAAAACATGAGCTGTAAAATTAAGTTTAATTTTTTTTAAATCAAAACCAGTGAAGTTTACATAAATTAAAAACTTACTCTCATTTTATTAGCGTCTTTTTGACAATTCTCCGAACAATACCAAAAATGATCAGTAATAGGTTTTATCCAATGTAAAAGGTCCTTAGTAGCTTTCTTCTTCCCAGCCTAAAATTACATAATTAGTAATGGATCTAATTTTTATCAAGATATTTAATATTTGCAAGGTACCAAAGCAAGTTTTTTTAAAGATTTTTGGCCGCGTGCGAAACATCTTGTTGGTGTACAATATGGGGGTACTTTTTTTCTGAAAAATTCTTATAATATTGATACTTACGTAAAAATATTTAGCATTTAGTCAAAAATATATTTACTCATTTTTGATGCTATTGTTTTGTGACCATCAGTCACAATCTCGGATATTTTACATATTTTCTCTAATTTTTCTATAATTTTTTTAAAACCCAACAACTTCCATCTGGTTGCTATTTCCATCTGTATGTCGTTTGTCTAAAAATTCTATATCAATAATTTGCTTAGACTCTGTAAGCATGGCTGTAACAGAGCAGTACTGGCTAGTGTATCCCGGACTGTCATTTCTGCCTGGAATTAATTAAATAATTAATTACATTACTTAATTATTAATTTGTTAAATTTTCAACCATCTATTGCAACTGTTAATGGTCCTTCATGTGTAGCCAATATTACCACCTAAAAATTATACTTTACAAAAACAAAAATTATAAAAATAAAACTAAAAGAAATTCCATAGAGTAGTAAGATATACCTGCTGAGAATCCCAATAACGAACAATAGGCACTAAACACTTGACCTTCACCCACTTTTGATATGTTTTACGAGTAAAAAACTTTATATTTAAGAGCTCAAAGAGGTCATGTACCTACAGGAAAATTCATTGTAGCAATCAATTGTGCTAAAAATTTAAATTATTACAGCGTGGATAATTGAAATGAGGTGCCTACAGCACTCATAATTGAAATGAGGTACGTACTGGCATTGGTCAGATGTAACGCCTCCAGATGGTGGATTTACAACATTTATGGATAATTCATCATTATTTAAATCATGAGGTGTGAGCGTAGATCTTGATACTCCTAAAGATATTGTTGTGTTAGTTTTTGTTTTAATTAAGCGTTTACAAATCATAGACAATTTAATTTACCAGAAAAACATGAAATGCAATGATGTCTGTGGACTTCCAATAAATGTTGAACAAATGATGAATTATCAAGGGTGAAGTTCGCTTTATTTGCATCTTTAAGTCTTCCAGACAAAGGCCTATTCAGATGACGCATTTCTAACACTTTTGGGAGCCATAAATCTTTCTGTTTTTTAAACTCCTCCGACGCACTATGTAAAAAAATTCGCGTTTTGTTTCGTTCTTTCTCTAGAACTTGCCTTTTAACTCTTATTATCAGTCTGCGTTTCAGAAGTATCGTTAACTCTAAACGTTTTTCTACTAGGTAGACAATTCGCTGCCATTTTTAACGCGGTAGCTATTTCCAAAACCAGTAGGTAGAAATAGTATCGCGGAATTTCTAGCTCCTGCATCTTAGTAGGTAATATGCGCAAGCGCCCCGGGTGGCTGAAAAAGTAAGCTTTGGTGTTCCACACCAAATACATGATGTTATATTCCCTTTAAGTATGAGTATGAGTGTTGTTGAAATACAACGTGTGTCTTCAACGAGTGTAGCTCAAATTTATTTCTTTGTTTACTCGTATTTATTTCTCCAAATGTGTCTTAATTGTACAATGCCTATTAGAGAACCATGGTATGATTTGTATCCGTATTAAAAGTTTTCAAGTTCCAGTAAAATAAATAAAAAGTAAAGCCAAAATGTGAATTCGTGTATCTAGTATTCTTTCGAGGGTCAGTCGCGTAGGTATTTAAAATAATCTAACTACTAAAAAATGGCTTAATAAGAGGCCACACGAGCCTGACGATACTAGTTCTATCAGCAATAAGAAAACAGTACTGGATTTGGGTGATTAAAATCTTCCCAGCACAAGTGGTACGAGTAAAGTCGAGGAGAACTGTGATATTATCAAACACATATTATATTGGAAGGTCAGCCAGTACGAGACATTCAAGAAATACGATGACTCATTGTCGAAAATAAGGCCTAAGGCTCTTCAGTCGGCCGCAAAGTGGATTCTTTCGCCATTCACAGATACAAAAATATAAGCGTTTCGAAATCGTGGCAAGAATTTTCAGTGACAGATTATGGAAAGACTCGAAGAGTCACAGTAATCAAGCCTACGTAAAAAAACACACAAATTGAACACAAAGGTCCGGGAGCCCATAATAAGGCTATAGAGATATTAGTGCAGGCTAAAAAATATTATTGATGGAGCCATTGAGAAAATGAATGATCAATTATTATCTATTACCGAAAGAGTCATCAGATCTGTTTACTGATCTGCCTGTTGATAGAGATCTACAAATTGCAAATGGACTAGATATGGGTTATGTTATAAATTATATTTCATAAAACTTAATTTTAGGGGATGAAAAACTAAAACTAAGAAATGGCTTTTGGCGTTTTCAAGACTTGCCGTATACAACTTAATCTATTGTTATAAGTATCAACCAATCTTGGTCAAATAATACTTACATTTAACAGTCGCTAAAACAACCTATAAAAGGGAAAACGCTTTTATAGCGATGAAAATATGGAGTTAATCACGTTTTAAACAACTTCAGGTTAATAAATTGAACTTTGAAAATTTCAGTAAACAACTCTTCCTCCGCGACTACATGAACCTGAGCAGACACTTTCATATAGCATGACCTCTTTGATCAAAGTTTTATTTTATTTATATCAGCCGTAGTTATGTCGGTAAGGTTTTTTTGGTTTATTCTATTACAATTTATATAGCCGTCGGTATTTGGATTGATTCCTAAGTATTTGAATTAACTTGTTGCTTGGTTGGGTTATAATTAAATATTTTTCTATTGGTTATTTTTCTTGCTATTTTTCGTTGATCGAAAGTGTTGCTAATGTGAGGTAAAAAATAATGTCTACGATTCTTTATTTGCAATGATTTTACCGGCTTCGTTGGGTTGTCGCGGTGATTCCTTGCATTTTTTATTAGTGCTTTCACTTACAGTTTTTGTTTTCGCTTTCCGTATATATCTGATTGTTTAAGACCTAAACAATGGTTTGTTTTTGTTTTAAATAGATTATCGCACGTAAATATTTTTCATTTTCGTGGCTTTCACATTTTTATTGTGATTTTGGTCTAAAGTTAGTATTTGGTCCTATTGATATTTGAAATTGGTTAAAGGCAATAATAATTGTAATATTTATTTTAATAATAATATTCTACTGGTTTGGATAGGACCGGCACTACTTTTAAGAGGGAGGTTCTGAATAGGGCGGAATATAGTTGCGTACCGTGTCTTACGAGATGAATTATATTATGGCTAGCCAACTGGTTTTTACTTTTCAATTTATTTCCGCAGTACAGCCATCTAGGGGTCAATGTATATAAACATTTATTACCGTATTTATAAAAATTAAATTTTTTTGCCAGACAGTTTCGTTTTCTTTTATTTATTTTAACTGATATGATAAAGCATTGTTTTTTAAATTGGTATACAGGGTGATTTGAATTGCTCTGACTGGGTATTTTTTCAGAAACTGAGAGAGATAGAGATAGGGTATTATAACTAGTGTAGGATCGCTTTAAATCCTAAACTTCAGAAAAATCGGAAATGATTTCGGGTTTTTGTAAAAAATATTTTTTCACTGGTAGGTGCTAGAAAAAACGTTTCAATGAGAAAATTGTTGAGTGTTGTCGAAAATGTTCAAAGAAATTGGTTTAATTGGAAAAGAACACTGTCCTTAGGGGCCAATAGCCTTCTCATTTTTGTACCTAATTGAAAGAAATTTCTATAAGATTTAATTGATAATTTTATTCGAATTAACGAGCGTCTGACCGTATCAGGAGTGACAAGTTTGAAGGCTGCAATAATTCGGTTACGCAAATCTTGGATATTCTCAGCGGGCGTCACGTAAACTTGTGCTTTGATGAACCACCACAAGAAAAAGTCCACAGGAGTTAGGTCCAGAGACCTCACTGGCCATCAGATGTTCACAATTTATAGCCAGGTGTACTAAGCAACAGGGGCTGTTTGGTCAAGATAAGATTGTCTTATCTAAAGAAAAAACCATTTGACCTATTATCAGGCAATATATAAAGCCGACCAATCCTATCATAAGGCAGTCTGGCCTCTCGCTCATAACTGTTCACTTTGTAAATGTTTATACGTTTTTATCTTTACTGTTAATAAAGTTATTTTAATTGTCACCACCTGCCTCATATCTTCGGTGACATAACATGGTGTCAGAAGTTCATAAGTATCCAGTCAAGGGTGAGAATTTCCTGTGATTACAGTCCATGTCCAGGACGAAGCAGACGAACGGAAAACCAATAAAAAGCTCTCGATCAAGTTCGGAAGAGGACGACAGTACCATGGCCACTGCACTCTACCAAGTTCCGACTCCGGAGAGTCTTAATTTTAAGAATCCCGCAGATTGGAGAAGATGGGAGCGTCGGTTTGAGCGTTTTCGCTTAGCGTCAGGATTGAAGAATCGACCCGAGGAAGAACAGATCAATGCCTTACTATATATCATGGGAGATAAGTCTGAAGACATTTTCCTAGCCTTCAAACTCACGGATACGGAGAGGAAGGTATATGATACGGTATTAAAGAAATTTAATGAGCATTTTATTGGCAAGCGCAACATTACGTATGAGCGAGCAAGATTCAATGGGAGAGTCCAGGCAGAAGGTGAAGACATCGAAGCCTATGTCACAGGGCTTCATGCGCTATCGCAGTCTTGCGACTTTGGAACGTTGCAAGACGATCTCATCCGAGACAGATTTGTGGTCGGTATCAGGGATGGAGCGCTGTCTGAGAGACTCCAGTTAGACACGGGGTTGACGTTGGAAAAAGCAGTCAATATGGCCCGTCAATCGGAATCAGTCAAGCGACAGCAACAGAAGATGGGAGATGAGAAGATTCAAGGCTCCGCGGAAGCCACAATCGCGTCGCAACAGGAGAGGCCAAGATAGACCGCATTCTAATACTGGAAGAAGCGGAAAATCAGAGCAGTCAACAGAGCGTTGCCCGAGATGTGGAAGGAATGAGTCGCATGGTCGAAATCAATGTCCAGCGAAAGCTGCTACGTGCCATAGATGTCAACGCAAAGGACATTTCCAGAGCGTATGTCGTGCCGATCCAAAGAGGCTCCAAGAGATCCTGGGCAAGGGGAAGAGTTATCACACTGTAGAAGACGCATTTCTGGGTGCTCTCTCGGCAAACTCGGACCGTGATCAGTGGATGGTGGATGTCCTGGTCGAGGGAGAAAACGTTCATTTCAAGATCGACACGGGGGCAGAGGTCAACGCAGTTCCTGAATCCGTGGCCACGAAGTTCCGTGGTCAGATCCAGCCTCCGGATAAACGATTACTTGGTGTATGGAGGGGTCGAGATCCGGGACAAAGTTTATGTCCTGAAGAATCTACAGAACTCGCTCTTGGGTTTGCAAGCCAGCCGGAGCCTAGGGTTGGTTCCGGGAAGTCCCAGCAAACACGTCGATGAGCTCACGATGGTAGATCCAAAGAAACAGTTCGGCGCACTCTTCAATGGTCTTGGACGACTTCAGAGAGAGTTTTCCATCAAGCTAAAGCCCAATGCGGTTCCGTATGCCGTCACCACTCCCCGAAGAGTTGCAGTACCACTGATGGGCAAACTGAAGGTTCAACTTACCGAAATGGTCCAAATGGGAGTAATCAAGCAGGTGGACGAGCCAACGGACTGGTGCTCACCGATGGTGGTTGTCCAAAAGCCATCAGGTGATGTTCGTATCTGCGTTGACTTAACCGAACTTAACAAGCAGATCGACAAAGAATTGGAGCAGATGCCAGCGGTAGATCATATTTTGGCCCAACTGGCAAATGCTAAAGTCTTCTCGAAGTTAGACTGTAACTCCGGCTATTGGCAAGTTCCGTTACATAAAGACTCTATGAAGCTTACTACTTTTATTACACCGTATGGAAGATTCTACTTCACTAGATTGCCGTTCGGGCTCAGCGCTTCAGCAGAACACTACCAAAAGCGTATCCGAGCTTGCATCGAGGGAATCGACCTAGCGTTAAATCTGCAAGACGATATACTCGTTTGGGGTTCAGGCACTGAGGAGCATGACCGGAACCTAAGAAGAACTCTTACTGCATTGGAGATGAACGGGATTACCCTCAATGACAAGAAATGCGAGTTTGGAAAGGACTCAGTGAAGTTCTTGGGACACATCGTTAGCGCCTCGGGAATCAGACCTGACGAAGAGAAGATCCGGTCTATACGGGATATGAAACCACCGACAAAGGTTACCGAGGTGAGAAGATTATTGGGCATGATTAACTACCTTGCCAAATTTATTCCCAGAATGGCGGAAAGACTCCAACCGCTAAATAGTCTTCTGAGCCGGAAGAATTCTTGGACCTGGGGCCCGAGACAACGGGAAGCTTTCCAATTTGTACTGGAGACGTTAACGAGTAATCCTGTTCTCGGAATCTTCGATCCGGCCAAAGAAACTACTGTATCAGCGGATGCCTCAGCCTACGGAATTGGAGCGTTGATTCGTCAAAAGCAGTTAGACGGGTCACAGCGAGTAATTGCCTATGCGTCCAAAACTCTCAGCGACGCTGAAAAGAGGTACGCGCAGATAGAGAAGGAAGCGTTGGCGCTCACTTGGGCCTGCGAGCGGTTCAAGGATTACGTCACAGGTATCAAGATCACCTTGGAAACCGATCACAAGCCACTTCTTCCTATCCTACAAACCAAACAGCTGGACGATCTATCTCCGAGGCTTCAGCGTCTGAGGATAAGGATGATGCGCTACTTATACGATGTCAAGTTTACTCCGGGGAAGTTGTTGATACCGGCTGACGCTTTATCACGCAATCCATTGAATGTCACCGACAACGAGCTTCAAGATGAGGTCGCTGCTCACATACAATTGGTGTCGTCGTCGCTACCTGCGTCAGATCAGAAGTTAGCAGAGATCCTTCAGTCTCAGCTCGAGGACGAGGTCTGTCAAGACTTGACTAGTTGTATCCAGTCGGGGTGGCCGCACAAGAAAAAATTGAAGCAGTCGTGTCACGGTTACTATGCTCACCGGCATGAGCTCTCCGTTCAGGACGGACTGTTGATGTACAACAGTCGTTTGGTAATCCCGAAAAAGAAGCGTGAGGAAATCATTCAGCGCCTCCACGAAGGTCACTTGGGTATCACCAAGTGTCGGGAGAGAGCACGACAGTCCGTTTGGTGGCCGAGCATATCGAAAGACATTGAAAGGGCCGTCAAGGGCTGTGAAAGGTGTATCAGGGAGTCAGACAACCGACATGAACCATTAATGCCTACCGAGTTACCTGAGCGAGCTTGGCAGATGGTTGCCTTGGATTTGTTGTACCACGAGAAGACATGGTATCTGTTAATATCAGATTACTACTCTAGGTTCATGGAGCTGATAAAGTTGAGAGATCAGTCCGCGGACACCATCGTTGAAGCGACGAAGTCTGTCTTCGCTAGATTTGGCATCCCTGAAATCGTTCGGTCCGACAATGGTCCGCAAGTTGCCGCTACCAGAAGTGAAGCGTTCGAGAAGTTCTCCAAGGACTACGGGTTCCGGTCAGTCACGAGTAGTCCGAGGTTTCCGCAGAGCAACGGGTTCATCGAGGCTGCAGTTAAAATCATCAAGAGCAGACTCAAGAAGTCAGACGACATATACCTGGGTCTATTAGCCTACCGCTCCACTCCATTACCAAATGGGTACAGCCCGGCGGAACTGTTGATGAACAGGCGTCTCCGAACAACTGTTCCTGTCAAATCTTCACTTCTGTTGCCAGCAGTTCCTGACAAGGATGTCGTCGTCCTGAAAGAGAAACGCGCGAAAGAGACGCAAAAGTTTCACTACGATCGTCATCATGGAACGAGAACTCTCACGGACTTAGTCGAGGGTACGCGAGTCTGGATTGTTGACAAACGCACAGAGGGACGGGTCATTGGCAAGGCAGTTCGTCCGAGATCCTACTTGGTGAAGACAACCTCCGGAGTCATTCAACGCAACCGTTATCATTTGGTCCCGTTACCGCAGCTACATCACCAAGAGCCTGTGGTCACCCCACAATTTGTTCCTGCGTCACCAAAAGCAGAGACTGTACCTGGTCAACTTTCGTCTCCGAGTTCGCTATCAGAAGTTCCAGATCCCAACCAGGGCACGTCATCGAGCGGAGTAACATCTACACGGGAAAATCCTGATTCGACTTCGGACACAGAGTTAAACAACAGTACCCATCGTCAGGGGTCAAACTCCCAAGTAACTACCCGTTTTGGAAGGGTTGTAAAACAACCAGTACGTCTCGACTACGAAGCTTTCCGGCGCTAAAAACGTGGGGGAGATGTTTGGTCAAGATAAGATTGTCTTATCTAAAGAAAAAAACCATTTGACCTATTATCAGGCAATATATAAAGCCGACCAATACTATCATAAGGCAGTCTGGCCTCTCGCTCATAACTGTTCACTTTGTAAATGTTTATACGTTTTTATCTTTACTGTTAATAAAGTTATTTTAATTGTCACCACCTGCCTCATATCTTCGGTGACATAACAGGGGCCATACCACCGGAGGCCTATCACAGGCTATCGAACGTGACCGTTCCTGCCTACCCAAGGCTGAGGGAACTCGTTGTTAAGATGATCCACTACACATCTAGGTACGTGGGGTCTTGCGCCATCATGTTGGTGCCACATCTTTCTGTAAGCTTCCAGCGGAATATATTCTAAAGCGTCTGCTATTTGGTTCTGCAAAACCGCCAAGTAGCGTTGCCCATTAACACGAGCTGAGAGGAATAAATGAGCCAATAACTCGATCCCCGAGAAAAATCCACCAACCATTCAGTCGGAGTTGTTGTTGAGGATGATGGTGAGGAAAGCCCCAGTGACGATTTTCGTCACACCACATGTGGGTGTTTGGATAGCTGAAAGACCCATCTCTCCCAAAGGAACACTCGTCGGTCACCAAACATTTGATTGATGAAATTTGGGTTCTCATTAGACATGGTTATTAGCAAGTTGCAGAAATCAAATCTACGTTCCATATATCCTTGGTGCAGAGCTTGCTTGAGATTCGCTCGATACGATGGAAGTTGGCATTGTGAAGAGTTGTTCACACGTAGTTCGTCGATATTCCGAGATCTTTGCTTGCACCTCTGACGCTTGCTCGAGGATACGCAACAAAATAGGCTAGAACGGTGTCTTCCATGTTGATGTGTGGGGTGGCTAGGTGGTTAGTACTTTCGCCTCGCAGCAAGAGGAGCCGGGTTCGATCCCAACTTGTGGCACTGGGTGAAAACTCGGAACAACTCCTTCCGCGTTGAGTTTTCAAGTTTTCTCCCCACTGCTGTAAGGGGTTTTCCCCCCAGTTCTTCGGTTTCCCCTTCCATAAAAACTTGTCTAGGTTAACGGTAATAGTTAGGTGGTTCCTTGGGTATTAGCCTAGCTAATCATTATTATTATTATTATTATTATTATTATGTTTTGACGACCTGGTCCACTTAATCTGGGATTGACGTTTCCGTAAGTCTGAAAGTCATTAACTGCTCCAAGAACGATGTTGTGGCTTGGCCTTCTATCTGGATATCGAACGGTGAACAATTCATTAACCCTATGCGCGTTACGATTGGCTTCACCATAAAATAACTCGACCATTAAAGCACGCTGATCACGAGAATAATTAAGTAGCATGTTGATTAGACTCAATAAACGTTAGAGAATGGTAGAAAACCGAAAATTCCACATTAAATACTAATTGAAAACTTGACCTTTGTGCGAAGTTGGCTTACTGATAGGTTTTTAGGCCTAAATTGGCCATTTTGTAAATTGCATGTCCTCTTTTTAAGGAATTTAATATTTTAACGTGATTTTTTTTTCACGTACCAAAATGCGAAGGCTGTTGGCCCCTATGGATATCTTTTTTTTTCATCCGCATATCTTCGTGAAAAAGTGTTCTATTCCAATGAAACCAATTTCTTTGGAAATTTTCGACAGCACTCTACAACTCTCTCCTTGGGACGTGTTTTCTAGCACCTACCGGAGAAAAAAATATTTTTTACAAAAACCCGAAATTATTTCCGATATTTCTGAAATTTAGGATTTAAAGCGATCCCACACTAGAAATAATAGCCTAAAAATTTCACAACTCTATCTCTTGCAGTTTCTAAAAAAGCCCAGTCAGAGTTATTCAAAACACCCTGTATAAGCCAAGGCCGGCATCTTTATTGAATCATGAAATATTAACTATCTCATTCGAGATGTTGACACGGGTCTTCATGAAGTCGAAAGAGCGAGACGTTTATCGCAATTTTTTCGCGTCGGACGTGTTGAGCTTCGACCTCCCGGAAAGTGTTAGTGCTGAATTTGTTTTACCGCGGCGTTGCAGATGTTAACTTCCTTGATAGAGTCGTGTAATAAGGGTTTTTTTGGTCGTTTTTTGTATAATATTTAATGAAGTGGTAAACGTTGCCAATGTTTTGATTTAACTAGAAATATGAGTATTCCTGGAAATGAACACGAAGTTTTTGATCTGTGTGAAGATAAATCTGTTGAAAACTCATCGTTTTTTTATCATATATAAAATCTTAATGTTCGAAGTCTAATACTATCGGAAGAGTCAATTTCCGTATGCTGTTAATGTTATTTCTATGAAATTTGTACCGTTTTATCTTTTCTGTATATGAAGTATCACTTACGTTTTAGCTTGGAAAATGATGTTCTCTATTAAAATGTTATATAGTACGGCGCATAAGCCACGTGATCCTACTCATATTCCGATTTTCGACAGTAGAGAGCCACTCGTTTCAATATTGGTTTCTTCTGGTTTTATTAAAAGTTAATAAACTTTTGTAAGAAACTTTTGGTGGTTTTGGAATGTTTCATAAATTAGTGTGCACTCATTTTTTTCCTTATGACATAGCGTGTGAGATAATACGTGACTCTTCTTTATTTCAATTGGTTTGGCACGCAAAGACAAATAAAAATTAGTGACAAATCTTTCTTTTGATCAAAGGATCAACTATACTGTTATCTTATGGAATTTCTTACTTCACAACACGGGTATGGAAATAAGCATTCGTTTCACTGCATTTTCTAACGTAAAACACCCTTCGATTCCGAGCACTTCTTTGATAACCTCGATTTATTTAAGTCTAATTTTACTAATTTGTAAATTTTACTGTAGTGATACCCGAGGACGATGTCCACATTTTTCTTAGTCAGTTACCCTGTGAAATTTCGACAGCTGAATTGTGGCCTTTTGAAACCGAAGGCAGCGTTGAAAAACATGGGGTACAAGGATCAATAATTTCAGATATTAATCTTAGATTCGTCGTTTGCCAGTTTCGCAGCAAACGTTTTATTTTAAATTTTAAGTATATGTAGGCGAGGGTGATTTTGTTGTCACCCGAAATGTTGCCTCGTTACGAACTTGGGGAATTTGGAAGCGAAGTGAAATTTCCAGAAGGAATATCAAAAAAAGACGACGATTAAGGTGTTTCTGAATTTTTTCGAATGAAATAAACCTAATGATGTAGATTTTGTCTTACTTGCCGCCAGAGCGTTAATGGGTCCTAAGCACAAATGATATTATCACTGGCCTTTTCGATTTGACGGAATTTCTTGTCGTCAGAATTTTATTCCCCTTTTTTCTCTCAAATTTGCCATAATTTTATTCCCCTTTTCCCCCACATTCGCCATAATTTCCAATCGCTGTTTCCCTTCTCTTTTCCCCAATCCACATAATTTGTATTCGTTAGAATTCACTATCGCCAGGATTTGAATCACCTATTTTCCCCAATCACCATAATTTCCAATCGCTTTTCCCTCCTCTTTCCCCAAACCGCATTATTTGTATTTAACAGAATATGCGCAATGAAAATAAGTTATATACTTTTAATTTGTGTATTTAGAACTTTGTTTCAATGTTAGTTAATACCATATATTCCATTAGATGGGTATCTTGCACATTACTCAATGAGAACAAATTAAAGTAGTTAATTTGTCAGGTTAATGATTACCTAATAATAAATTTAAAAAATCCTGTAGTACTTCCGATGGCGATTTAACATTCCCAAAATAAGATTTTACTTTATTGTACTAATCAAATTGATCAGGGTACAAAAATTAACCGTCGAACGATTTTCCATACATGAATTTTTTATGGTTTCTACAATTAGCTCATTAAATTTTTATGCTCGTTTTAAAGATCTATCTGGTACCAAATAAAAATAGATTATTTTGAAAATCCAGAACATGGCCGTAGGCTAAGGTGAATTTGGTGGTGTTTGACGAGGTGACGATAGATACGTTATTGCCTTGAGAAGTGAACGGTGTTCCAGTTTTCGTTGCAGAAAATAGTACATATAGTACGAATCTCGTAACTGTAAGTAGAGACGTCAGGTTTTGGAACAAACTTGTTCACTTCAATCGTTCGAAGAATCTACAAACGTGGAGGGATCCTATGTACAGTTTGGTGGTATTATCGTTGATAAACTAGAAATAAATTCTGATACCAATCAAGACAGTGACGCTGACGAAAATAATGAAACCCACGTGAAGAAACGTCGAATTTCAAACTGTTCGAATAAAGGAGTACCACCGGAACGTTTAATTCAAGTCATGAACGTGGAATACGAAGGCAATAATCTGGGAGATCCTTGTAACTTAGAAGAAGTGTTTTCAAGTCCTAAGCGTGTTGAATGGGAAACCGCAATGGCCGAAAAATTGCATGCTCTCGAAGAAATGAAAACGTAGTTTTTGACTGATTTACCTTCAAATAAACAAGCCATATGTTGTAAGTGGGTGTTTAAAACGAAAGTCGATGCTTTAGGAAACGTCATTAAGTACAAGGCCCGACTAGTGGCGCACGGGTTTTCGCAAAAATATGGCACCGACTATGACGAAGTTTTCGCTACTGTGGGAAAGCAGGCGACATTTACAACTTTACTTAAGTTAGCGAGTCACAAGAAATTGAAAGTGCACCATTTTGATATCAAGAGCGCTTTCTTGAATGGAAAATTGGACGAGGAAATACATATGAAGCAACCTCCGGGTACTACTTTCAAAGAAACTGCAAAACTTGTATGTAAGCTTCACCGAAGTATTTATGGGCTGAAACAGTCGGCTTGTGTGTGGAACGAAGTCTCAATACGGTCCTAGAAGGTGAAGGGTTTCAGAGAGGGCAAGCAGACACCTGTCTATATTCGAAGAAAATTGGAGATCATTGGTATTACGTTTTGGTCTACGTCGACGATTTGATTGTTGTCGGAGATGACAAATTCATCAATGACGTATATCAATTTCTTGCTAAGCATTTTACTGTCTGTGACCTAGGGGAGCTCAAGTTGTACTTGGGTATAGAGGTAGAACGAGACAGTGATGGAGTTTATAATATTAATCAGTCCAGTTATATCTCTCGTATACTTAAACGATTTCACATGGAAAATGCCAAACCAGACAATACGCCGATGGATACCGGTTACTTGAAAAATGAATTGTAACGTCAAGAAGTTGATATGCCTCAAAATGATCGTTATCGTCAAGCGATTGGATGCCTTTTATACGTATCTACTTGTACGCGACCCAACATCTCTATCAGTGTGTCCATATTGAATAGAAAGATCACCGATCCCAGCGTCGCTGACTGGTCACCTGTCAAACGAGTAATGCGCTATTTAAAAGGAACGCAAAGTCATAAGCTGAAACTCGGAAATCCAGAAGCCACATCGAACAATATTGTTGGCTATGCATCCGCGGACTATGTCGGTGATCCTAAGGATAGAAAATCCAATTCCGGTTTCGTGTTTCAGTGGCACGGAGGTACCATCAATTGGGCAAGCCGTTAACAAGGAAATGTGGCGCTTTGGTCGATTGAGGCAGAATATGTGGCATTGACCGAAGCGTGTCGGGAAGCACTATGGCTTAGAAACCTGATGGACGATCTAAAACAACCGATGCCTCAACTACAATTTATGAAGACAATCAAAGCTGTTTGAAGATGGTTCAGAACGAAGTTATTACTAAACGCACGAAGCACATAGCTACCAGATTTCATTCAGTAAAAGATTTGCGTAATCTATTTGCTTTTGAATATTGCGCTACAGAAGAGATGGTAGCTGATTTATTAACCAAACCTTTCGACAAAGTTAAAACTCAGAAATTTGTTTCGTTACTCGGTTTTTATTACGTAGTTAATTGAGTTTTTTAATTTTTTTTGGTTTATAAGTACTTTGAGAGAGGGTGTTGGAAATAGCAAAAAATACATTGACTAATATGGCTTATCTGAATATAAAAAATATGTTTTCTTTAACAGCTTTGTATGTATATAGTTTTCAGTTTAATTCAAATAAACGGCGTAGCAACATGCTCGCTTTTTTATCTAACTAAATAAATAGTCTACATTTATTTTCTTTTATACTTCTAAATAATCAATAGTTAACGCCATCGCATTTGGAAAGAGGCACACCATCGCCCTCAAAACGGTATGCTCCTGAAATTGGACGTTGTCCTGGCTCCACACGAGGGGGACACTGCCATCTGTCTCGACGTTCATGAGGTGTTGGATACCTCTTCAGTGTTCCAAAAGCCCGATTTTTTGGCCAAAATTATAGAGAGTACCTATCATAAATAATTTTACATATTTCGTTTATTCAGAATACCTGGATTTGTCAAATGTGAAAAATTTTTTCATGCGATCCCTAGCGGCCAAGTTAGCTTCCTATTGCGTTTTTTTACAATTTTGACCTTTACATTGGATAGATTAAGCTATTCATATCATGTAGTATTTTTTGGATAGCGATGTCTCGTATATAAATCAAGATACGAAACGAAAACCATCTGAAAATGCACAAAATCTTTGACCGGCTCTAACTCCAAACGATGGTTAGACAAGACGTCATATAATGTAATTACGGTGAAAAATCGTTGCGATCTCTGTTAGTTCGGCAACCATTGACGTTTATCTATGTTAAAACAATTTCTTTAATATAGCCCAAAGCTAGCCAAGATTTGGGCGGTTTTTGGGCTGGAAAAATTAAATGTTTTAAAAAAATCCGAAACTTAAATTTGCTCACAAAATGGTTTTGTTTACGAATTTGTTCAAGCGTGGGACATACCATTTGGAATAATCCATCTCTACAGTCTATTAGATATTGCAGGCCTCTGAGAATTCAATTTTTAAAAGAATGCAAAGACTCCATTTTGAAAGGTTTGGGTTGAAAACAGATTGAAGATATTCAGTCGCTTAATTCAACAATTTCAAACAATCTAAATGTATCGATCGAATATAGTCTCTATTTCACGGTAATTGATGGAAAGGTTTTAAGTATCATTTCTGGAGCAAAATCTCAGCAAACCTGTTCGATATGCGGTGCCACCCCAACACAATGTAATCAAATAAACCTCCAAACAAGACATCACGTAAACGATAGCCAACTTAATTACGGAATTAGTCCACTTCACGCCTGGATTAGATTTTTTTAATTTTGCCTTCATTTGGGCTATCGTAACGTTGAAGGTTTAAAAACATGGCGAATTCAACGCGGTGTAAACAATCCTGTCTTCATCCAAAGAAAACAAAGAATCCAAACTTTAATTTGGGAAAAACTATCGCTTAGAGTTGATTATCCTAATCCAGGTGGCACCGGGACAAGTAATGATGGGAATACTGCTAGAAGAGCCTTTCGCCAGAGAACCAGGAAGTTGTCTCGGATATACTCGGAATAGAAAAATGGTTAATTAAAAATTTACACGTCATTTTTGGCGTCATTTCGTCGGCGCTTCCGGTAGACGCAACCAAATTTGGACAATACTGTCGGTGTCTTGCTGAAAGATAGGTTGAGGTGTACAAATGATTCTCGTTCATGGAGAAGCTATTATAAAAACATCAGCATTACCGGTAGGAATGTTGAGTGATGAAGCTGGTGAATCCAGGAACAAGATATACCGTCGCGATAGGGAAATACACGCTCGAAAGACCAGTCGAAAGGACAATCTAAGCGATATTTTTGGTCGAGCTCTTGATTCCTCAGATCCAATTGTGTCAAAATGCTCTCTAAGTAAAAGATTTTACAGGCGTTATCGTATAACCCTTCCGAAAGAAGCAATTGATTTACTCCAAGAACCGGAAGTTCCAAATATAAATCGTTCGTTTAATTCACCGTGCGACGATGAGGAATTCGAGGACGAACAGTCATTTACAGAATGTCAAAAGGTAAATTTGTGCAATCAATTTACAATGTAAAATGTGTAATTAAATCATATAATTCCCAAAATCGCCGAATTAAATTGTTTCGAATAGGTGTGAACTCAGCTTTTCTTTATCTTGCATAGGTTGCTATTCTTAAAAAACAAAACAAAAACATTTTGTGAGCAAATTTAAGTTTCGGATTTTTTTTAAAACATTTAATTTTTCCAGCCCAAAAACCGCCCAAATCTTGGCTAGCTTTGGGCTATATTTAAGAAATTGTTTAAACATATATAAACGTCAATGGTTGCCGAACTAACAGAGATCGCAACGATTTTTCACCGTAATTACATTATATGACTTTTTGTCTACCCATAGCGAAAAGATCTACGAAATTGGCTAGCATCGTTTGGAGTTAGAGCCAGTCAAAGATGACTGATTTTGTGCATTTGGAGATGGTTATCGTTTCGTATCTTTATTTATATATACGAGACATCGCTATCCAAAAAATACTACATGATATGAATAGCTTAATCTATCAAATGTAAAGGTAAAAATTTTTAAAAACGCAATAGGAAGCAAACTTTGCCGCTAGGGGTCACATGAAAAAAATTGTACATTTGACAAATCCAGGTATTCTGAATAAACGAAATATGTAAAACTATTTATGATAGGTACTCTCTAGAATTTTGGGGAAAAAATGGGGCTTTTGGAACACTATGCTCTTCCACCTCAAAGCCACACGCACTGAAGATGACTAAATATAGCGGGAACCAAAAACTTCGAAATCAACGGTGATATTTCGGTAGGTAACGTCGATGTGCAGAGGGTCTTGGTGCTGGCCATCAGTCTGCTACTCAACCAAAACATAGGTTTTTCGAACCCCCAGCTTTGTTACCTAGCTAAACGCGCAGTCCAGGGTTCGCTGCGTTGATGTTCGCTTTTCAATAAAATGACATTGATGTCGTTAAACTCAAAAGCGTATCCCCTTGTATGTACTTCTTTCGGACCACTAATTTTATTTATATTTCCTATTCGGTCCCCCCTTAACGTAAAATAAAAATATTTATTAAAGCATTCGCGCCCCGGTTAGCGCTTCTTTCTAACTGGCGAAAAAACCTTGCCCCTTAAAGGACCGGATCGTGTCTAACATAGCCAAATGAATAGGGACCTCGAAAACCGGGCCAATCGATCTTATTGGCATCGTCTTATTAGTGACGTGCATGAACGGATTTATGAGATTCCCACTAAACCTCCGTCATGTATTTACTTACGGTACGGGGGTATATAAATCTTGAGTTTATGTACTCGTCTAGCAAAACCACAGCCAAAGGAACGGATTAGGAAAAACAGTGGGGAAAGCAGACCCCTGTTGAGCTACTCCATCAACCAATTTTTTTAAAAACCATTCTATTGAATTTGAAAATATTACCCAATTCAAATTTTGGAAAAGTAACGATTTTTAAACTTCCGCCATTTATTTTGCATAATCCTTTTTCTATGTAGGGACATATAAGAATAAGAATAATATATATCGCAAATTATTATTTAATATTTTTGAACATCCTACACATTAATAGCCCAATTGAAAATAAAAAAACGATTTTAAAGGGTGCGTCATTTATGACACGTTATTCTTTTCCTTTAAGAGCATATACGACGCAGAAACCAAATCCGGCAAGAGTCACGCAAATGCGGCGTATATGACGTAATATGTCATTTTATAATAAAGACGTAAAGAAAGGTTTTCATTTCCAAATAGAAGTTTGTCTGATTTAAATAACGGTAACAAATTAATAATGAGGTTTTTTTACTTATAAAGGATATTTTGCGACATATACGACCAGAGATGGGCAGCTCTCGTGTCTTTTTTACATTAGCGCTCAAATAACGCTAAAAAATGCCCATGTATATATACGATGCAACTGGACGAATTGAGTCAATTTTAAGAATATTAGATGATTTTCTGGACATAGAGCTGTTTCATCAACAGATATGCAAACGTGTTGATATTTCTATGCGTTATAATCATAAAGAAATTAGAAAAATTAATTTGAAATTTGCGTAATATATGACGCATAAAAAACGATTTACTTAGTTGAATTAGCTTTTCACGTAACAGCAAATTACACTACGTTCATAATCCCATGATAAACATAGGTTATTTCAATACGTATATTTAAAACAATGCGAAACTGGTCCTGTTAGTTTATAATGACTTATTAGAAATCACCTTCACAGCGAAAAATATTTTACTCGGTAATTTCTTGGAATTTAACTATAGGACACTTTTAATGTATAAATAAAATTCAAATTTTATTGTTACAATTAGACAAAGTACATGGAATAAAGGGCTAAGTAATTTCTGTGACTTGTGAGACCTGATATTTTTATAACTTAGGTAACACTGAAGCCGAAATGGGAGTTTGACAATAGTTTATATTTATTAGTGAAAGGGACTAGTCGATTAGTAAAAGCCTTATCAAAGAGCTTAGCAAAAAATCAGAGGATAGAAATTGTCCTATAATTTTCAGTCATTAATATCACCCTTTTTATAAACAGGGACAATAATCGTGTTTTTTGTTGGTCAGGATATGTTCCTGGGCTGAAAGAGAGGTTTATGAGAAAAACCAGGGGACAAATTATGTAAGGTAAAATTCATTTCATAGGTTTTGACTGAAGTCCGTCGACACCCACAGAAGAATTGTCGCCACGATTTTTAATACTTCATGTTCAGTAACTGGGAAGAGAGCCATAGTGTTAGGGTTGTTTTTATAAAGGGTATTGTTGTCAGTGTTGTTTGGAATTTCTTCAGTAAAATATTCGTTTAAAATATCAGGAGTGACAGGAATGTCTATTTTTTTCAAGCGATTCATTAGTAGTTAATAGTTTTCCGTTTTTATTTGGTAGATTTGGTTTCGCTGAATTTTATGAAAATAAAAAGTTACAGGCACTTTTCATTATATTATTTACTTTGTTACTAAATATTAAAAAATCTTCGATATGTTTCGTCGTGGGGTACCTTTTAGCATTTTTTTGTAGTTTGTGCTTTTCGGGAGTGATAGTCTTCATCTCAAAACAGATCTTACATTATTTGGTCATTTTTAGTTCCAAAAGTTTATATGCATCGTTTATATCATTTTTATAATAAACATCTGTCCAGTCAATATTTGAGAGGTTCAAAGCAAATTTATTTAAATTTGTTTTGCTAAAATTTCAAGATTTAAAACATTTTCCGGATGTTCTAGTTGCTTAGAGTATTGTACGATGTAAATTATAGCTGACAAATAGATTAATAAGAGAGGTGGAGCAAGGTGAAAATTCAAATTCTAAAGAATGAAAATTATAGCGAATGGAAGCGATAACAAATTCTGACGATTGGGGTGCGGGAAAGGGGGAGAATGGGAAGCAGAGATAATCTTGCTTTTACCGTCTGGCGATTGAGATAAGATATCAGACTGATTATCGCAATCGCCAGACGTAACCCCCCTCTCTTCAGTACCACGGACAGAAAACTTGTTTTCATCCCAAGGGCCTTTACAGAATTTCCTACGGTATTTCGAGTTATATATTGATTAAACCATTTGGATAAATATAACTTCGGATTATTTTCAAGCACACTCCAAAAAATTAAATATTCTCAAATAGATAAAGCTGCATCTTTTTATATAGGCTTACATTGAAAATGGAGAGGGTACAATAGAGGTTTAAACTTAAACATTTGAAAGTTCATATTAAAACTGGAACCAAAGAAGTTCCATATATCGGATAAGTTTCAAAATCGAACCATTCAAGGTTGAGATATCGGAGAAGGTTCAAAAATGAACTATCTAAGGTTGAGATTTAAAAATTCATTTTGAGAAATGGTTCCGAATGCAGTTGGTAATATTTCTTTTGAACGAAAGGAAACGGAAGTAATTCGAATGATACCTTTGTACACTGTCGGGCTGGTATGAGAGGAAAATTAATATTCAAGGGAGGAATATTTCCATTAACAATAATGTTAGGGTTATCTCTTGAAATAAAAATATAGTGCTTGATAATTTCTCGTGTGCTGTAATTTTACGCGCTTATAGGCTTGCGCGTATTTCTCAAAACCATAAATTATTTCTTACGTTAAATATTCTCCATAGACTTAGCATCACGGTCAATTTTTAATGTCTAACATCTTTGCCCATGGGTCGAAGTTTTAAATTCAGGCTAGGTATTGACATGTAACAGGCGCGACTTATTATTTGTGCAAAAATTGCTGTAAATTGGTTCGATAGATTTCGAGATTTCAATCAATAACAAAATCGATTTGATTCAGCTAATGAGGAGCTTCGCTCGCTAACGCTCGATAATCGATATGCTTCAATAATTTTAAGCTATAAAACCAAACTTTAATATTTATTTTTCAAATCATATTTTAAATCAAAATAATTATAAAATAATATTTTAAAGTTATTTTTTAATAAAAATATTAAGTAAAAAATTAAATAATGGAAGAAAAATAGGAGAAGTGGCCTCTTAGAAGGTTTTAAAAAACCATGTTTTTAATAATTTCGCAATTTCTTCAACGTCAAATTTTGGTCGGATCTCGCATAAATAAATCGGTTAGAAAAAAGTTTAGATGAAAAGTACATCATGAGTTTTTACCTTATTAAAACCGTAAACATTTCTAATAAGTAATCCACAACAAAAATATTAATTTAAAAAAATTACCTTCTAAAACGTTATTAGTTTTTGATGCTTCGAAAAAATTTAGAACACCTCGGCTACTCACTCGACAGAAAAAAAGTTATGTAAGCAGGGCTCATAAAGGAAATGATAATTTCTCTATCGTATGCAAAAGCATGCTATTCCATGCGATAGAGACCTCTCGTGGCGGAATTTGGAATCAACGAGCGAGGGTAACAGTCGTAGACCACGACTGTCACTATATTTTTTGTATTAATCCTATTTTTATTGAGCTAGAATTTGGGCTACTTCCAAAC
The DNA here is from genome assembly GCF_980474605.1 of Leiobunum rupestre. Lineage (NCBI taxonomy): Eukaryota > Metazoa > Arthropoda > Arachnida > Opiliones > Sclerosomatidae > Leiobunum > Leiobunum rupestre. Next base: position 2,689,731 of record NC_143386.1, read on the forward strand.
ACTACTTAGTGTTGGGTGGTTTTTTGGGCTAATTTTGTTTTAATTTGGGCTAGATAATCTAAAACAATTATGGCATCTGTGGTAGTGTTAAAAAAATTGTTTCCGATAGCGTCACGCGATTTTCAAGACGTCTTAAAAAGGTTCCTAACATAATTAAATATAGTTAATGTATTATAAATGTTGTCGAAACGGCTTCAGAAAGATTCAAAACCAACTATTATCATTTTGAGTATTGTATTTTCTAAGAAAAACCATGAAAAAATATGACTTGCGTTTTTAAAACTCGGCAAGTCGGCGAATATTTTTTTCGCGTTCTGAATCTTGTAAAAGTAAACGAAACATATTGTACACCTCGATAATACATTCCATTTCTGGAAATGGACATCTGATCAGAATTTATAATCCGGTGCTCCAAGTGAATCAAAAAGTCTACTACACTGGTGGACTCCTCATAATACCCTACGCCAGCATCCGCAAGCCCGGACAGGTCACAAATCCAGCATGGGTAATGTTTGTTTCGGAATAAAAGTAATAAAACACAATATTCGAAAAGTTAATTTAAAAGATTAAACTTTAAGTTTTTAATAAAAATATGATACACCATATAAAGGACATCTCGTCTAGTCGTCAGCTGTAACAGCTTAAAAATCGAAAAATCCCGCTAACCCACTTAAAAAGTTTTTATGAAATTCGTCAAATTTCGCCTAGCTTTCAAAATTTACTGGTAAATGCGCCATTTGACGTCATTCATGACGCGTCGGGGACTTGCTTACGCTCACCCCATGTCCTTGCCCCCAATTTTATAGAAAGCATAATCCTTTTGGGGGAAATACGCCAAATGAAGCACAATAGGGATTAAAATTATTTCGGTGAGTGTAGACTAGCCGCCCAAGACTAGCCCACTACGACCACGGGATTTTTATTTAATGGTTATCGTAAACCATATTGACCTACCGTTCCGTACGATTGGTCAATACTGTCAAGAGCGAATGTATGCGCAATTGACGTTATTTCGTGAAATAGGGGAATTTATAGCCCGGTTTACCTACTTACAAAAACAACACCTCCGGAGGTCTATCATCTAGTGCCCTTAGCACAAGCCCGGATAGGCGACAAATCCAGCATGGTAGTAGTGACCTACTACTGATGGTCGCTCGTTCAACGCCAGCTACTCAACCCAGCAGAAGGTGCAGCAATGGGACGACCAATTCCTACTTCGCACACAGCAGTGGGATTAAGAGTGGAGTCTATAGCAACTCCAACCGGTACCCTACCAATGTAGGTAAAGAGTTACACCCTTCAGAAAGAGCTCCTAAAGGGGAACGATGGGCACACAGCGCTCCATATTACCCGGAACAGCTGGCACCGGATATCCCGGTGTGCCCCAAAAGGCCGGGAAACAAGACCAGTGCGCCTCATACGGAGGTCCGCCGCCCCACAGCAGGCTACCCAATCCTGCGTAGTGGCCAGTTTGCACGGAACCTCCCCGTTAGCCTGAGCCGAGATTCAGTTTCCCGATCAAACCTGACCGAAGTCGAAGGTGGAGATAGGACCATTTGATCAGAGCAAACATCTTCCAGTGCGCCACCGACCTTATTGGTTACAAGATCAAATTGATATTGTAAGGTTAATTATTTACATTTATTGATCGTACTCCCAGAAGAAGGGGTAAACATTTTAAATTACTACACAATTAAATATTTCATTAATAATTTACTTTAAAAAAATACTGATCTATGCAAAAGTATAGAGCTTTTACGTGATTTTATATATTTTTCGTTTTCAAACAATTTAAGGACAATAGGTATACTGTATTAAGAATATATATATTAACCTATCTTAAAATATATATATATATATATATATATATATATATATATATATATATATATATATATATATATATATATATATATATATATATATATATATATATATTTTAAGATAGGTTAATCCAGCTTGCAAAGCGCCTCGAGAAACGTGTCAAATTTAGTAAATTGAACGCTGTAAACTTAATGAAATCTTTGGAAAATAAATATACTTCTACCACTTCTCCTTAAATAATGTTTCTAGTGCTTTCTGATAAACATAAGCAATATTATGACATTTTTATAAAAGTAAAAGCACGCGTATGTAATAGACAGAACGTTTAAAAAATAATTTCATGTTAATCGATTTAAAATACCGTAAATTGCAGTTCGCACCGAGAGTTTATTTAAAGAACCATATTATCTTATATTTGTTAAGATAAAATAACAGTAAAATTTATATATATATCAGTTAAACTTCTAAATTTATTTACTTTAAATTTAACTTCCACATCAATTAAATATTTGTTAAACTTCTGTTCTGTTGTAATATTATTTAAATTATAATTTAAATAATTTATTGAATTAAGAATAACTTATGTACTATTTAAACGTATAGATTTAAAACTAAACACTATTTAAACTTATACTTAATAATGAGTTATTCCTACATTTCTTAAACATATATTTAAATTCGAATTTAATTTATAAATACCAGCTAAAATGATTGAATAAATCTTTTTATATTAAATCAATTGTTATTATTTTCCTACGTAAGATAAACACCTTAATTCCATCCCTATCACACAAAGATTTAGCGTGGTAGATCGGTAGCGTGACAGTGTGTCGATCCAATAGACCGTGGTTCGATTCCTGTCCTTTTCGAACTATCACGCTGAATCTTTTCATCAATATAAAGAGATGTTGCACCACGTGAGCTTTAACTATAAACCATGAAAAGTTTCGTAGTATTTCAACCTTCGAACGCATCACCAGATATTTATCCGGAAAACACACGCTCTTCGTTTAAGGTGCAACTATCAAAACCCTTAAATTTTTAAAACGAAAAATGGGTGTGTTGTTTATCCGAGATTATCTTAACGGACACCTATTCAAATATAACGAAGGCTTATTCGCATTTCCAAATTGGCCACGCATCAGATGTTATTTCTCCCGAAGAAAATCAATGGGATTATATAAAAATTTAGATTCCACCCAGACGCTAAGAAGCTGATTTGGATAAAACAAAGAGTTAAAATAAAAACAGTATTCTCACATCACTTCAAAATAATGTACTTAATGATTTTGCTAACAGAATTGAGACAAATAAAATAGTAAAAGTAAAAGTCAAATACATACGGTAAAAGTGTATGGTAACAATCTTGATTAAAAATTAAAAATAAGGTTACAAAGATATATTCAAATTAGAATTCCGCAGTCATATCCCTTAGTGTCTGATTTAGAATTTCTGGAAAATGATTTTGTGATAGCGATTATCTTTCGAGTTATCCTCTGTCGAATCACGCTTAAAATATATCGCTTACCTACGCCACGAATTTTATTGAAGTACGAGTTAAAAAAGCCCTAGTTGTAAATAAATATAATCAGAAATATTTACCGAGACAAATCCCCGTAGAAGATTTTGAATCACAACCCAGGAGGAAGATGTTAAAAAATAGAAAGAACCCGCAACCGAAAGAACAACCAGAAGTAAATCCTCAACCAGACATCAATCTACTAGCCAATCCTTTAATTCGAATCATCAATGAAGCTATCGTTCCCCCAGATTTGTAAAACCATTTAGATTCCGCAAACCATAATAAGCCCATTACTCTCCCAAAACCAATTTAGCCTCCTTCAAAATTTCCACTAAACCGATACAATGGGATTATAACGAAATCGTGTTCGCGGCTCAAAGGTACGAGGAAGAGAGACAGTATAATAATGAAATCCAACCCTATACCTTACACATCATTATGCGGGATTTATTAGAACGTTGTAACCCGAGACAATTTGACGAATTAAATACGGCTATATCGTCCGATTATGAAGACAATTTATATTTTTATTTGGAGATACCAGATGGAATGGAAATTAAATTTCAAAATCCACTAGCGGATCTTTTTAAAATTACACGGATATTATTATACTGGTATACAAAAATTTGGACCATTAGACAGACATCCAGATAATATTACTTTTGGATCACGTGATAATTATGTTGAAATAAGAATTGGTAACGCTAAAGCCCCACAATTTGATAAAGAAGGCTGGGCGTTCTATTCGGTATCCATTATTCAACCGTTAATATTTGAAGCTCAAAGAGATGATTCTGGTAAAGTTTTACCACTATCTCTTCATCGTCAGCTTAAAAACGAATTGAAGTAGGCCACCAATTACCCACTTTATAACCGGTTCGATACACATTACTTAATAAAAGAAGAAAATCGAGGTAATTATTTATGAATTACATAACCACTCGACAAACAAGCTGCTTTTACCGGACCTCTATCTGATATTTTTAATATTAACGCTCAGGAATTTCAAGAAAATTTCATAAGTAGTCACGCACCCCTAAAAGTATGTGAAGAACAATTCACGTCGAACGAAGGGTATATTCCCATTCGATCGAAATCCCATTCGACCGAATTCAATATGTTTCCGAAATATAGCCCAAAAGGCGGATTCGGTTCAATGGGACCTTTTGTTTTGTTTTTTACTTCTGCCCCGAGATATAGCACGGTACGCAAAAAACGTTATACCTAAACAAAATTGCTACAGGTGTACTAACGGTAAGGTTAGGTTGGGTTAGGTTAGGTTAGGTTAGGTTAGTCTCTCACTTCCCTAGGGTGGCGCGCTTTTATAAATATATTTATGCTTTGAACTTTTTATTTATATCAAGAATACAATAATTCGAACAATTTCATTTTTAATGTGAATGGTGAAGTTTGTAGCAATTGCGTCGAGTAAGGCTAACGTGACTTCTTCATTCGAACCCTCCTTTGTGAGCTGTTTTCTCCATTTTAGCTAACTGGCTCCAATAAGACTATCAACACTTATTTATATAAGAAGTAAACCTATTTAAAAAACGTCTCATAAAACAAAATTTTATGTACTATAAAAAATAATATAAACGTGCAAAATTGGGCTGTAAACCGCACAATTGGGGTACTTTCGATCGATTGGGACTCAATGTTAAATCGTTTTCGAACGAATGGGATTTCGGTAGAATGGGACCAAAGCGAACGAAGACTCGGTTATAGATTTCCGTTACAATAAAAACGTCTCGGTTGAACCTCCTAAATGGGAAAGTGATACAAATACGTTTGACCGAAATGTTGACGAGGCCGGTTAAAGAATCGACGGGAAATTTTGAACGTCTCTCACTACATTTACAAATTTTAAACGAACTACCAAACTTTTTGGATTTGCACCTGTCAATAAGAGCCAGTTTTTATATTTATAAAGAAAATGGGAACTATTTTTTTTTTAAATTGAGTTGATGAGTGGTGTCGAGATGAAAATATTCGGTCCTTTAGCCAAGCACCTAAAAATTGAGTTCAAAATGGTTTATATTTCTTCAGTCTATAAAAGCAAGCCGCTAGTTCCACTTCAAATTCGAATGGAATTGGACAAAACACGTAACTTAATAATTTTTTCGAAAAGATTCCAACAGAGTAGAGGACGGTCGAAGACAGAATCGCGATATCTAGCAATATACCAACAATCTAATAACCATATGCTAAATGATGCAGCAAAATTACATTGTAGTATTCCAAGCAGCGTATATTACACGATAGAGGATATTTTGAGATTCAACGGTTTCCGTTAAAGGTGTCGGCGGAAACAACTTTTTAACTTTTCCCTCTGATAATTGGGCAAATGTTAGGTTTTGGTTTAAATCGAATATGCATACCACTTTTTAATGAAATCAGTAGATATCCGGCAGATCTCAATCGCGCCATTTCCGGAATATATGTCTATACAAACATAATTGAACCTGTTGTTACTGGCCACACTAACACCCCATTGTTACAAATTATAAAATTTAAGGAAAATAAGAACCGAGCCCCCGCCGATATTTATAACATTTTAGACTATTTTCCCGTACTATACGATCAAATGCAAACTATAGAAATTTAATTGAGATCTTACTACGGCGAACTTCTACCATATAAAACAGTGAAAATCAGAAATTAACTTTTATTAACAAGACTTTATTCTCAGTCTTAAGTCGTTTTACACCGTAGCATCATAACTCTTTAATAATTATGGAACGATATTACGAATATTACAAACATCGGGGCGTGGATTTAACGTCTGGGAGATTAGAATACTGGAAATATTGTAATGATGACGGTCGACTGTCACTAATTTGGTGATCTGGTCATTTTTGTAGAGCTCGTCCGCCAAGTCATAGAGAATAATTAACGAATTTTAATTTGATTCCCAAAAACCAGTTTCGGTCGGGGGGAGTCCCTTAATAAAGACCATATCGGGTAAAAGTTGAGATAAATATTGATATCCGGGTTTCTAGGCAGAAAAACAACAAATAATTTAATTAGGAGGGTTATCTATTAATTAATTTATCCAATTTATAATGTGTTTAATCCATGAAGTCTTCCCTTAAAAAATATTTAAAAGGGCGAGCTTTCGGACCGTGGTCCCTTTCCAAGCCCAGAATTACAAAATTGTTTGATTCATTTAAATTCATTATTCTTTTAATATTTTGTATCTTAATTTTAATTTTATTCCATTTCAATAGATTGTCAGTTGTCAAATGTCAATCAGACTGTCATCAGAATTCACAATAGACGCGCTCTGAGCTCAAAAGAGTGCGTGCTCCACTCTCAGGCAAAAAAAAGAGAAGAGTGCGAGTGCGAGTGCCGCCATCAAATACAACTGCGGTTATATATTTTACGACCTATAAACAGGCTGTATTCACTGATGTATATTTAACAGTTTTTTATTTATTCAAATTATAAAAGTTTTAAGTCTACGTAACCGTCTAAAACATTTTTTCGGGTACATTAACATAAAGTTTATATTTAACATTTTAATTTTATTTCATTCTAAAATGCATTTAATACCTTAGTTTCTTAATTTATATAATATACATAGAAGGACAAAAAAAAATGGCTTTACAGGCAATAAAGATATTCCGCGAGGGAGGTGCCGGGCGGAAAAGTGTTCAACACCGACGCGGCATTACCCCGCTGTATTGCGATTGCTATCCGCTGAGTCAAAAACGAAGTGGAACGCGGCTCCCCGGTAGCTTCCCGAATTCGACGACCAATAGAATGGACCAAAGCCAAACCATCGCGGCCGAAGGAGCCGAGACATTCTACCGCCACTGCTTAAAACAAATATCGGTGTTCAAGCCCAGAGTACTTCGCTTTTTTCTTCTATTCAGCCTGGGTGGCGTCCCAAAGAGGGGCTGCGGACGAAGACGCCAAATATGACGGAGCCAAAGGGTCAGTGCAGGTAAAGTCCCACACCAACGATTTTCCGCCGGTCCATGGAACAAGGGACATTCCATCAGGCCGTTTCCCGTCGTCGCGCGGGAGACCCGGATGCTCCAGAATGGATGGAACACCCGCGAAAACCAGAGCACGTTTAAGAATATCATTAACGGCGCCGGGTCTGGAGAGCCGTCCGGAACTCTTCTTACAGCTCAGGCCGTGTGTCCCGTAAGAGTCAACCTGGGCACCACAATTACACGTGTGAGGCACGCAGATGCGGGCCCCCAAACGCAGACCGACCGCAATCCGAAAGGAGTCATCGTCGAGGTCGGTTCCGAGAGAAGGCGACGGAAGCGCGTTCAGCCAAGAACCGGATTCGTTCGAACTAACCGAGAGAAGACGGGCTTTATCGCGATCATTGGCTGCGCCATTGGAAAGTAGCTTCGCGGTACTGTCATTAACCGGTCCTTCCCATTTTTTTGATGACTTCAATGGTCTGGAGAAGGTAGAACAGCCTCCGTCATAAGTTCCCAATGGCGAAGAGCATCGCGAAAAACCGGGTCCGGAGAAGAAGCAAAATAGGGCGGAAGAATATTTTGCACTAAATCAGCGACGCTGGAGGCTGACGACAAAACCCCGGAAGCGCGAGTTTTGAGGCATGACGAATTCCAAGGCCGCCTTTAGCCACGGGGAGTGACGATTGTTCCCAAGGAGCCTCATCCATAAGCGTATTGGTGACGTCTTGAAGTGATTTTCGAAGAGTTCCATCGAAAGACCTGAGGCCATCTTCACAAAGCCACACAGGAGCGCTGCGGAGAAGATACGACAACCTCGGAATGGCCAAAGAGTTTTTAACCAAGAAGAAACCGTGATGCGCCGAGATGTGCTCGAGGTTTCTCGCCATCACCTTTAAAGCCTCAGTCTTACTAGCTAAGCAAGAGGAAATAGCTTCAGAAGATAGGGGCGCACCGAGGAGCACGTAATTTGGTCGAGAGAGAATTTTCATTCCAGGTGCTGCCGCGGCGAACATAGATTTAAAATGCTTTTCGGGAAAGCCGCCCGGGTTAAGAAATAAAAGCTTGCACTTCGACGGGTTTACTTCAAGGCCAATGTTGGACGAAAGCTCCTGTAGAAGATGAAGATCTTTCAAGACGACATCAGGAACATCACCCAAAGACGAATCATCCAGGTACCATGTATTAAACTCTGATTGCATACGGCAAGCTACGTTTTGCCCGAGAAGGCAAAAAAGTGCCGGACCTAAGGGATCACCTTGCTGGACACCCCATTCCGAAGAAATAAGAGCCTCCCCGTAGGTAAGATGCGTCATTTTATAACATTTTATATTATAAACAATTGTTAATTGTTTTGCATGTACATGAACATTAATCGTTTACGTCTACAATGTCTTTATAGTTTATATTTAATATTTGATATTACCTTACCATTATTGACATCGAATATGTAATATTTAACTTTGGTCTTTCCTGATATAAAAAAAAAACAGCACTGGTACATGTTTCGAATATTTGTTCACAAAGGATGGGACCAAGTCTGTCTAAGGAGAATGACCTGATAAGAATATTAAAATTAAATCGACGTCAGAGTGATCATACCGTATGCGATGCGACAGGAATAAGCACTCCAAGTAGAGGTATTGATTCCTGAGAACATAAATTAATTAAAAGTATTTTGCATCAGAATTGTTATTAAACATAATTTTTTTGACTTAACTTATATTTTCAAATGTAATCATGTAATAAATAATTTTTAAGTGTTATTATTTTGTTTTATTTTTACACATTTAATAAAACGAATATACATCGTAATTTCTTTTTCACACTTGTCTGGGGCTTTACAGCTAATAGAAGCTTCAAATAGGACACATTTTGTATAAAGTACCTGTGTAATTCATTATTTACAGAATAAAAACTACCACTTTAATAGATTCTAAAGGAGCTTTAAAACAGTTAACAACCGGCAATTCATGGAAATTGTTAATTAAATTATAAAATTGTTAGAATGGTGTTGATTATACACGGAAACATTTGAGCCACAGCATAATAAAGAAATTTTTTTAATTCATATCCTGTAAGTCATTATCAATTTTATGTATATATTAATGACATCAGTCTATTATTATTACTTTTATAAAAACTATGATTATTAACTTTTATCTTGTACGACGTACCAAATGATTGTTTTATATATAGCTTGACTTTTTCAACTAAAACCTTACTTTAGTTACTGTCAATATTATATATCGGTAAAAATATTTAACTCTATGAAAAGTAAATCAGAAGTTTTTCAATAGCTACGTAATGGTTCAATCTTATGATTTTCGATGTGTATAACTCTCTAGTATAAAAAAAATATCATTTTTGACAAGGTCGACTATTATTGAAATCAAATCGCCGCTATGATCACAATGATCGTCAGGATTCATGGAATAATGTAGTAAACGATAAGTTTTAAAAAGAGTCATTTTCCCCCGAGAGTAAGAGTGATGCAAATGGAGCCAAACAAGCCGAAACTAATAGTGTGAGGTTCGCGGGTTGCCGACGCTTTTGAAATAACGGGAAATATTATCAGTTCAACGAAGCAGCCAGTTGTAGAAAAATATGAACGTACGGAACAAATACTATAAAACGTTCAGAGCTATTTTTACCTGTTTTGGTGTGTTTTTCATTACCCTTAATTAATTGGTTAACTTTTTAGCTATTTGTAGGTGAACAGCCTAGAGGTGTTGTTTAATTTTTATTGAGCGGTCACATTTTACCACGATTCAAAGGGAATTATTGGCCGTTCTATTGATTGACAGTTATTGTCCATTATAGTTATTATAATTATAACAATCAATAAAGCAAGTTTTTATTTTGATACATTCTGCATATTCTAACTTAGTCTATACAGGGTGTCGACAAAAAATTGATACACTGAAAATAACTCCAAATATATGTTAGCTAAGAATTTTAATCTTTCAGGACACAACGTGCAGGTGGTTACTTGACAACGGAAATTTCCATGACCTTGGTGCATGTCTTCAAGGTCATTTTAAATTTATTTCGAGAACCATTAGAGATACCAAGTTGGTTTCAAATAGAAGGATACAAAATCAAACCAGAACACGAAATTGTTGGATTAGATAACTTGTTAAAATAAATACCCCTTTGAAGCTTCCATCGATAATGTACATATCGGTTTTGACGATTCCCCGGAGGAGGTGAACGATGAATTAGATTATTTTCCCCCAAGTTCTGAATCTATGTATGGCAACGGATTATTGAGTTGGATTAATTTGAAATAAATAATATAATCCTGTATCAGGTTTCAGTTCTTTCATTCACGAATTACACCTCAACATGGAAGGAGGCAACGATCCTACTACCTTGAGGTTGATACTTAATCACCCAAAAATATTACGGCGTTTTTGTTATTATTAATTATTATTGTGTATGAACTATTTAATTTAGCGTTCTGGTATCATGGACGGAAAATGTACGGACTGGATAAGCCAGAAGAAATATACTTCAATGTCAAGGACGCCGGTAGTAACGGCGGTATTCGTGGTCTTGATCGGGCGGCCATGAACGACGTGGGAGGATTTTTAAAGTGCCCAGACATATACACGTTACAAAGGCCGGTGAGACGCAATTTCCGAAGAAACAAGATAGTGTATGGGATAGACGAATAATGGCACCTAGATCTAGTAAGACCATCGCTGTCAGTCTCAAGTGGAAATCTCAGTCAGGTATCATAAACCAAAAGGAAAGTAGTCGGGTGTGAAACGGCTGAAGGAAAATCATTTAAAATGATCGAAAACAAGAGTGGACCGATCACTATTTCTTGTGGTACTCTGCTCAAAAGACAATGAGTATCGCAAGAAATGGCCTAAAGGACCACCGATTGAGATCGGTTTATTACTAAATCAAGATTTCATTGCAGAGTGTGATCACTTACTCGGGTCGAAACCGAAGCGGCGAGCATAAAATTGACAATCAAAGCACACCCGACATTTTTCAAAGATTTATTTATATTTTAACACCTTATAAATGGTCTTTATTCGTAGGAATGTTGCAATTAACGACGCACCCCTCAAAAGATTAAAACCGATTTAATCGTGATTATTTTGATTAAATTCAATTTAATCACGATTAAGTGGATTAAATCACGTTTAATCATGATTATAATGTTTAACTCTGATTTCATCATGATTAAATGATTTAATCTGATTAAAATGATTAAATCTGTTTAAAATGATTAAATCCTGATTACAAAATTATATCGTGATTAGTATGATAAAATCGTACTTTAAATTTGATTTTAATGATACATTCTCGATTCGACCGATTATATTGATTAAATCGTGATTCAAATAATTAAATCTAATTAAAATGATTAAATCTTAATAAAATTAAATCCTGATTAAAAAGATTAGATCGTGATTAGAATGATTAAATCTCGTTTAAATCGTGATTAGATTTTCTAATCTTGATTAGATTTTTTAATCTTGATTACCCTGATTTAATCATTTTACCATGATTAAGACGCACCCAAAATGGAAATGACCTGCCCCTCGCTGTTAGGTAGGATTTCGTATGACCATTCTTTAAATTGATTGAAAATATATTCCTTAATGTTGCGAGTAATTATTTAAACCGAGCCATGCGTGCGACTTTTACCTGAAACCTAACAATCCCCATTTTTAGTTCCAAATCGAGATTTATATATCGAAGTGGGACTGTTGCTACGGACGGATTGTCGTTAAGTGTTGTATGTTTGTTTGTTTGGCGTGGAAAAGCGACGACACAGTAGATGGAGCTGCGAAAAATAATTTATTTTATAATTTATATTTTCGGCGTCGTCGCCGAGACTCGAACACAGATAGCCGCTGGCCGCGTAATCTCCAAAAACCAACGGCTGTACCAACCGAGCCACGCAACGCTCAGCAAATTTGATCTTCAACTTTTACCATGGAACACTTTTTGTTACGTGCCCGCCCTATAGGGGGGCGCATTTCTTCCATTGCGGGCGGAACGAAATTTTGCGTTTACTCAATAGCGGTACAAGTAGATTGTTAACTAGTAGTGCCCGTAAAGGCGGGAGAGATAGATCCGTTAGACATTGCAGCAGAGAGCATATAATATTATATGATCTCTGATTGCAGAGAGGTCTACCTCGTAGCTGTCGCAAAGGTCAGAAGTAAAAAATAAGTGTGGCACTTTCTTATCGAAACCGTGTTCGGTCAGAAGTAATAAGTGTGGCACTTTCTTATCGAAACCGTGTATGGTCAGAAGTAATAAATAAGTGTGGCACTTTCTTATAGAAAACCGTGTATGGCCAGAAGTAATAAATAAGTGTGGCACTTTCTTATCGAAACCGTGTATGGTCAGAAGTAATAAATAAGTGTGGCACTTTCTTATCGAAACCGTGTATGGCCAGAAGTAATAAATAAGTGTGGCACTTTCTTATCGAAACCGTGTATGGTCAGAAGTAATAAATAAGTGTGGCACTTTCTTATTAAAGGGAGAGTGACCGAAAAAAACAGTTGGTCTCATTCGATAGAACTCGTTGACGCGCACGCAGTGCCGTTAATTTCCGCCCCCTCCGACCAACCACCGTAAAGGGAGAGTTACCGAAAAAAAAGTTGATTTCATGAGGGTGGGCGGTGGCCATGCTTTAACAATGGATGGTGAATTTTATATCAAACAATAGGAAATCACATGGGCTCAACAGCTTTTTTATTAGTTTGCCCACCCGGGTCAGCTGATGGTGGGCGGCATCCACTCTTTAACTTAGGGTGGCAATTTATTTATCAAACGATAATAAATCACGTAGCCTCATTAGCTTTTTAGTTTGCCTACCTATGTCTACTAAGGGTGTATAGGTTTGTCCACTCTAATACACTGATGTGGAACTAATATTACGGCCTGGGCCGACTTGTTTAAACTATTGCTTTTGTTTCGGAATCTTTAATCTTGAAATACATTTGAAATAAACCAAATGAAGTTCAAAACAAATAATGCGCTTAAGCGTCTTTAAATTGAAAAGTTTGGAAATTACTAAGTCAAACTTTATAACTGGTTATAAATCGTTTTGACTTCCTTCTGGGGAAAGTATTGCGATCAAGAGCTGTGAAATAAAAACTCGTCTGGAGGTTTCATTGAGAAATTACAGAACTGACATATCAGCTTGGTGAAATGCTGCAACGCACTGAAGAACTTAGACTATTAAGAGTTTAAGTACTCTTAAAAGTATTGAAACGTTTTCGTTTTTATCATTTGCAGTACCTAACTTAATGTAAAATTTCATACATCAGAAAACAGTATCAATTATCTACACTTGGATTATTTAGTTCGCGAGATAAAATTGGGAGTTGGTCTTTAAATCGATTTAGAGTGAAATGGGCGTATATTTAAAAGCGTATTTAAAGTAATTCTAAATTAAATAAAAGATATTTAAGTCTGTTGAAATATCAGACTCAAGAAAAACTAAATGTAAATTCGACCTTTTACGTGAGATATTTGAACAAACATAAAAGCGATAGTAACTTATCGGGGCTAATTTATTTTTACAGTCACCTATTCAATAAAATCTATTTTTTTATGTTAAAGGATTGCTATGTGTTTCTAAAAGTGATATTTTTAAAAGCGAAGGTTAATTTAAATAATTAATTTAGACAATTTAATGATTAAATCATTCTTGTCCGTTTAAGCAGTTTGAAAAGCAAGTTGGTAAAATTAAAATGAACAATGATAGTCGGTGTCGGTTTGGTCAGAAGAAATTAAAAACGATATTTATAAGGTTTTGTTAAAGACCTTTCTGGCTTTTTGCCGTCAACCATTAAACACTTCATGGCTTACACTAATAACCTTTCTACAATGTGAACTATAATCACCACTGTTTTCACCTTAGTCCTTAACTTGTCTTTCTTATTACATGTTGTTATAACCTTTTGTAGTATTAATTCGTTACGTTTTTGGATGGATGAGTTTATTAATAGTTTCCATTCGATTTTTGTGTTTAGCCATTAGGGTTTGCCAAAACGAAACTTTTGTACGATTCTTAAAGCAGACTAGTTTTCATTATTCTTCGTATCGACAACACTCTGCAAAATCCGTCGATATCAGTGAAATTTATAAAAACTTTCCATATTTGTAAGCTGTCCACTGCAAGTAAAAGTTATATTCTTCACAAAACATCTAAAAAATTAGTTTTTGTTTAATATTTCTTAGAATCTATGATTTTTGATAAAATATTAAAGTATTTATTTAAATATCACGAAGTTAACAATTTTTTCGTTATTTCATAGGAGCCACAGGAAAATACTTTTTTCTCCAGCCTTGATTTAAGTGAATTTTCTATGCTTTTGACGCTATCTGTGCGTTTTTTAAGGTTACCTTATTACATATAAAAATTTTACTTGTCATCAGAAATGTCTTATGTTGACTTTATTAATCAAGTTATATGTCTTATTACTTTTGAAGCCCAAATTTATTTAAATGAACTTTATAATAATTATGTTTGCAGAAATAATCAAAATTAACCCGTCAGCGCGGTATTATACACATTGTTACTTCATTAAGTTGTTCTTAGCATTTATTTTATTAAATTCTAAATGGTTAATTAATATCCGTTCAAAGTAAATTTGACAGCAAATGTGATCGATCACTTTTAATTTGGAACCGAGTTTCTAAACCAGCGGTTCTGAATTTATATTTCAAATCGCCATCAACATCTCGATATTCTTACATACGAATGATCTCCTGCACATTAAAATTTCTGGTCAAAATAGATCATGATACCCTGTACACCTTTAGTTAATCGCATTATTACGATGTGGAGATTTTATAGGGCTCTTAATGCACATTTCTTATTGGTCCTAAATTATTTTTAACTTTTCTCGAACTTTCAATATTTCAGGTCTAAGAAAATGTTTTTATATTCGATCGTAACCAAAAGCTTTTTTTTAATTTTTGAATGTGATGTCTGTTCAATGGAAAAAGTGAATTGCACGAAAATTTCGTTCGTTTAACTTTGTCAACTTTTGATTATCGCTTTATTGATGGTAAATTCTGAAACGAAATTTTAAAAAACTATGACTTCTACGACTTCGAAACCATTATTGGATTAAACAACTGTACAAGGCTGGTGGGGTTTTTAGCCAGAAATGTAAGTCGACGTTATTGTAAATTCTATCAAGTACATTTTTGCGGTTCGTTTGCCATCAAGCCTGAAATGTATGTTTATTAAATTGCTAGGACTAGCTTTACTATATAAAAACGATTTTCCCGTTTAGCCCTAGAGATATTCCGAATAAACCAGGATTGCTCATTGGCTAAAATTTTACTCCTTTTTTTTTAACTAACTGTTCTTTGAGTAATGTGCTGTGAATTTATGTCCTAAGCAGGTGTCTACAGAATTGCTTCATGATTTGGATATCTTAATGAACATTTCGATATAAAATAATCTCTCAAATCAATAAGAAAAAAGGAATTGTTTCGCTATTTTATTGATTTTTTCAAAACACGTCAGATTCATTTCCAAAAATTGTTTTTATAACAATCTTATGCTTGACCTTTTTTCAGAGTATACTAAATCCATTGAGTAAGAACTTAAAGTGGCTTTCAATTTTTCAGCGCGTATTACATTATATATTTATTTATTTTAAGATCAATCTCACCAATACCGCTTTAAAAAGTCTTTGGTCCAAAACTTTTAGTAGATCGATTTTCTAAATCATATAAATTTAAACTTTGAACACTTGTTCTTTTATAGCTTTAGCTATGGCTTTTATACATTTTTTAACATAATAATAACAAATTTGATCTAGCGAAGTATTTTTAAACATAAAATATATTTGTTGTACATGTGTTTGAATGCGGCCTTATAATCTGTCGATTTGCGCTGGGCAAATATATGTAAATGCTCATTAAAATGTTTAAATAACTGGGCTTTGAGAAAACTTAAACGTTTTATGAATATTAACGTTTTATTTTAAAGGGCTATAGTGCGCTTGGGAAACAGAGCGTCGCAAATCTACAATTATTATTTTTTTAACCCGAAATACATTTTTAAGTTTTCTGAATTTTAATTCTTCGTACCGTTTGAAAATAATGTATGGATTTGTTGAAAAAATTCCAAAACCTTAAAATATCACAAAGAAATCAATTTATTAGGACCAATAAATAACATCTGTTAAGGAAATTATAACGGCTTAACGGATAAATTAACGGTAAAATTTATAAATTTATATATGTAGTGAGAATGTGTATGATTACAAACTGTTTTCCTGCACGCCCTCAATAAGCGATTAGTAGAGCGTGGATAATAGTGTAGGCAATTTAACTCTAGAATACTTCGCAAATATAAATTCAACGGTACAACAGATGATTTCAAGTGCCACAACGTACCGACTGCAGATCTGATGAATAAAGTATGCTAAAAATTCCTCATATTTAAATTGTTTAAATGTTGGTTCCCATAATATATGAAAAACACAATTGGAGTTTTTTTCGAAAATAACGTAAATGTTCTTGTCTAGCGTATACTTTTAGGACACCAGTACCATTCATTCCATTTACAAAAGGTTAATTCTTTAAATCTGGCCGATAACCTAAGACGAGATGAATTTGGTCAATGGTTTCAGGAGCAGAATTACGACGTCCATTAGTGAAGTACTCTCCTAGTTTCTGACGAGTCTTAATTTTTTTCGTGACGGAATCTTCAATTAACATAATCGTCACGAGTAGCAGCAGGAATATCCACACGCGACTCCCGTTAGGTCACATCAACGTCTGGTGCGTTTTTGTATGCGACTATTTAATTGAACCTTATTTCTACCACCAAGACTTATTAGTGAGTCGTTCTAACCTTTCTTCAAAACACTTTACCAAAGCTTCTTGATGACCTACCGCTAGAAGAAAGAAAACGAATGTGGTTGGTGTAGGTCCGAGCAACCTCTCATTTAAGCTTTCGGGTTCTAGATGGGAGAGCTTAATAAGCTTTTCCTTATAGAAATTATATTCACTTATCTCATAAGACGTTTTTACTTCTTGTTACTCAAAGAACACGAATTTATACCCAAAATCAACTTTTATATCTGATGACATCTTGAACAATTGGTACACAAGACTGAACTCCGCAACATTGGACCCACGACCACCCTAGTAGCACAAATCGGTTGGCCCGACTGCGGTGGAAACCGTGACGGCCGACCAGGTCATTACGACTGTGATTTTTGGGACGCCATGACCTACCTCCCCACTGCATAGTTTACGGTCGTTTTATCGTGGAAAAGTGTGGTTGGCCAAAGGTTGGTCCAACCTTGGACAACTTCTGATTTTACCGGCGTTATAACACTGGAAACAACTATCGCCAAAAGGTTGGGAAACCAGTGGCCACCTCTGATGTTACCGGCGTTTTACCGCCGGAAACAACTATCGGGAAAAGGTTGGGAAGCCCGTGGCCACCTCGGATTTTACTGCCGTTTTATCGTAAGAAATGGTTGGGTAACAGTTGGTCAACCGCAGACTTTACTGTTGGGTAACCGAGGTTTTATAGATTGGTAAAGAGGTGGAAATTTAAAAACTGACCATAAACAACGAATTAACATTCTATTCCGACGCTAAAATCAAAGTTAAGCCAACCGCGAAATAAATAAAACATCGTTGCTCTTTCCTAATAGTAAGTAAACAGAATAATCGTGAAATTTACAATTTATTACACAACAAATAAAATGACGTACCATTTTTTTTAATTTCATTTTCATTAGCCAAAAATAAATCTTCGTCACTATTAGTAAAAAAAATCAGATATACAGTTGTAGTTGGCATATTAATCACTCTCATCCGTGTCTTTTTTCTCTTGATTTCTTTTATTTCTACCACCTTCTCTGTCAGGGGCATACTTCACCCATTTTTGAATAATTCACTCAATTTCGAAAAATTTACTGCACTTTATATTTAGCTGGACAGCTCCTAAAAATTTTAATGGTTAATGTCAATTTTTAAACACAAACCCAATTATAACATAACATAAACATTTAAATTACAAAAATTATTTTATAAAAACTTGAGAAAATTAAATAAAAGAGAAAAATACAAAGTTGTGACTGTAATTTAAGGTAATTTATTCAAATTTCTAATACATGACGTCAGATTTTAGTCATATTTTACTGTAAGATATCACAAAAATGTGACCCTTCACAAGAGTTAGTAAAAATTTAGTAACCCTTATGAAGGGTCCCCTTTCTCGGAATTTATGAAAAAGTACTTTTTAAACTTAATAATTATAACATCTTTGAGCCTAAGCTCTTTAAACGCATATTTATTGTTCACTCCAAT
Organism: Leiobunum rupestre; assembly: GCF_980474605.1. Classification (NCBI taxonomy): domain Eukaryota; kingdom Metazoa; phylum Arthropoda; class Arachnida; order Opiliones; family Sclerosomatidae; genus Leiobunum; species Leiobunum rupestre. The sequence goes on from NC_143386.1 coordinate 2,708,346, forward strand.
CCAGTTAAATTTTAAAACTAGCTCGTGACCCATCACATTCTTTAAGATCCTTCTGGTCATATCTTTGATTTTTTTCCCTCCATAGGAAGCAAACTTTTTAATCTGAAACAAATACATTAAATTTTTTGTCTTTTAAATTCAAAATTATTTTAGTTCTTACAGCTTTATTCCTTTGAGTTTCATTTTCTATAAGTCGTTCGAGTTTTTCTATTTCTTCCAAAGTCTTCAAGGGGAATTCCGGACAACCAGTTATACTTAGATCTTCGCAATCAGTTTCAGCAATTCTATCTTTCATGCAAATTTCAAGTGTTTTGTCATTTTGGCATTAAGATCTGTCAACATCAGCAGCACAGTTTTTAGTTCCACATCGATATATATATATATATCGAAGTGGGACTATTGCTATGGAAGGATTGTCGTTAAGTGTTTGTTTGTCGTGGGAAAGCAACGACACGGTAGATGGAGCTGCGAAAAATAAATTATATAAATTATTTTATTTTCGGCGCCGGGACTCGAACCCAGTTAGCCGCTGGCCGCGTAATCTATAATACAGACGAATTTACCAACCGGGTCACGCCGCTCTGTTCAAATTTGACTCGGAACTTTTAGTCGCTTTTAGCGATGCGGGGGGATTTGTCTAGTTAAGTTGTCGCAATTCTCGTTTATTTTTCCGCGTTATTTTACGTATATTTACAGCGTTTTAGGGTCAAGTTAACCTCAAACTTCGCCTCCCCCCTACGATAAGAAATTATACGATTGTTTATATTTATCCATAACCGAGAATTATTCAGAAATATTCGAAACAAATGATTAATTTTGCATGTTAAATCGTTGTTTAATCGTAAAATTTATTCGTATAAAACAAATAATACTAATTTTAATGATTAATTGAAATTTTTGCGGTTAATTTATTTGTTCCACCGACCTCTAGACACGGGTGTGGCGGGAACTTCGGGAAGTTTGAATTACAGTGTGAGGCTACACAACTTTTACCGATGGCCAGTTTCAGGTCTGTCAGTTAAACAGGGGGCACAATTACGACCCCCCTTTAATAACAATACGTTAAAGTCAACTCTTTAACTTAGGATGGTACTTTTTATATCAAACGATAGAACGCGCAGTGCCGTTAATTTGTTTTCATCGAGCAATTAGTTTAAAAAATATTACTGTTGTTGGCATCTTGCACGGATTCATTTCCATTATTCATTTTAAAATAAAAACTTTGGACAATAACATTAATACAACATTTAAATAGAAATATTACTATTTAAAATTGGAATTTCTTTATACTTCTTAATTCAATTAAAAAAGGCCAAAGTTAATGTTATAATGCTAGGCCTAACACTGTTAATTACATAGCTATAACAAATATATAAAATTTAATCTTAATAAATAATTCATTGGATTTAAAATATAATTTCAAAAATAATCAATTACCTGTAACCAAATCTTAAATCTTTTGAAAACAATAGAATGAAAATTTTAAGTTCCACTAAAAAGACCAGAATAGAAAAAATGGCGACCCATTTACCACGCGTTATACAGAAGAAAGAATATGAACCAAAAAGCTCTCCCTTTCAAAGAAAGTTTCGTCTTCTGATTGACCAATACTAGGAAACTTCGGTACTTATGGGAACGTTTTTAAGCAGAACGCATGCTTTTGCCGATGGTCATGCCATCTATATCTTATCTAAAATAAAGAGTCACAATTATTTTATATTATTTAAAAAAATTAATACGCATTTAAAATATTGAGAAGTGCAGAGGAAAATTAAAACTTACTTGTACTATTTATTTGAGTAAAATTCTTGCAAACAATTGCAGTTTATTTTTTCTTGTAAAATAAACAGACTTGAAGCGGGAAAATAGCCACGATCACCGCGATTTCAAAATATTACGCTCTTACCCAGTGGTATAGCCAGAGGGGAGAGCACTTGCCCCCCCCCGAAACGTATGTACAATGTTTTTATTTTATTCAATTGTGTGCTCTCTCTGAAACCAAATCCTGGCTACGCCACTGCTCTAACTATTTTAACTATCTTAGATTTCTAAATATCGAAGCAATTAAAACCTGTACATTTATTGAATAGGTTAAAAATATTACTGTTAATGGTTTATTATTATATTTTTATAGGAATTATAGTTAAAATCTTAAGAAACTAATTAGTTTTTTAAAAGTTTAATTTATGCATAGTAAAAAAAAATTAAACTTAAATGCAACTTTTAATTATTATTAAAATTAAATCATAAAATTCCCTAAAATAATATTAATTATTATTATAATAATTTAATAAATATATACAAATTATTAATTAATAATTTTCGCAGTCGGTTTAGAAGCTGGTTTATGAGTGGAAAAAACAATGACTTGTTTTTGGTCGTTTTATGGATGGAAAAAAAACAACACCAAAATTTGCAGTCGGTTTTGAGTCAGGCGCTGACCACAAGCCAATTACGACCGCATTTCCAACAGTCTGACTCTTTCCCAACCGCAAAACGGAAGGGCTGTGCTACTAGGGCAGTGTTGGGTAAAATACTTCACTTTTGGTATTTAAAATAAAATACTAAATACTCATATCGTAAAGTATTTAAAATAAAATACTTTATTTTCGTATTTTAAAATACTAAATACTCAAAATACTTTAATTTCTTGAAAGCAGAAAAAATGCCAGACTGTCCGAAACATCGAGAGTACAACGCTTTAACGCGTGATCGAAAAGGCAGATTGTCTCGTAAGACTGGAGTCCTCGCTACTCCAACGCCACCATGGCCGATAAGCGGAATTTTTAACGACTTTGTGGGTGATGGTGTCTTTTGTCGCGGACAACTTAATTGTATGGAGCCTATTTGGTAGATAAAGTAGTTTAGCTAATAATATTCAGTATTTGTTCAAATACAAGAAAATTTATTTTAAATAAAAAATACTGAAAAAGTATTTAAAATACAAGTATTTAAAAGTTATTTATTTAGACCCACTTTAAACGGACGTAAATAAATTATTATTTTTTTTACAATAGTTCCAATGTTCGACAAAATAGACGAATGTCGTAAGGTACCAAAATTTACATAGAATATTGGTCTAAGATTCCAATACATATTATATGATTTAAAGGTTCGCGGTTTTTTTTTTCTTTTTTGAATGCATAATTACATAATTGTATTTCGGAGATAATATTGATTGAATGGCTACTTTCCAAACTGTATTTGTATCCAATTATCTAAGCCGGACGAGGGTTAAGAATACGGCATTCGGGCGGTAACAAATATTTTGAAAAAGGTGGCATTTGTTGTAAATAGCATTATTTTAAAACATAAAGCATAAACAACTACAAATACACATTTTAGCTAGTTCGCATTATAGTAGGACACGCGACGCTCAAAATAAACTAAATTGTATTAAATTATATCAAATTATTAAAATTATTTTTTATCAAACTTCCTGCGAACCAAGATTTTTTAAATATTTTATTTGGAATATTCAGCCCAAAATTATAGGAACACCTTATTATTTAAGCAGAACCAGGATACTAAAATTTCACCTGGAATCGTACCTGGTGACATCGTATTCCACTGAAATTTGAACTAGTACAGCCAAATAGTACAGCCAATTGGGCTAGAAATTGAAATTGTTTTCAAGCAAACTCTTTAGCTTGCAGTTCTAATGAGGCAATATAAAAAATACCATGAAAAAAAAATAAAAAGTGTCGAGCAACTGGCGCTCGATCATTTGGACCCTTGTCGATCAATTGGCGTTCGATCATTTAGGCTTTTACCATAAATTATACCAGTGAAGAAAATTTATTTTAAAGTAACACTTTTCAGCAATTTAGAAATGAACATTTTCATGTGGATATTTCGCGAGTACAATTTATTATCGATTAATGTAACAAAAACAATAATATTAGAAAATATTATTTTGAGAATTGACGGGATAACTATAAAACCGATAACAGAAAAAGTAACGGTAGTGCTTAGAAAAAGACTTAACTAAACGGGGTTTTCCACACTAAGCTTGTACTGTAATCACCTGGAATGTAGCCACCGCCACCAGTTTTCAAGACACAAGCGTTTAAAGTAAGATGGTAAATAGTAAGTTAATGAACAGGTAAAATCCAACCGTTGTTGGTTCGAATAAATAATTTAAGGTCACGGCTAATTTAGGTGTTTTTTTTTCGATTTTAAACATTAATTCGAAATTCTATTTTAAAATAAGACCTAGTTAAAAAATGTACTTTTTAAAAGTGCTGGCCATTGAAGAAATTTTAAATTTAAGTTCGTTTTTTTAACAATTTGCGTGAGCCCACAACCCACGTACGTACTATTGTAATATTTTTGCTATGTTACGCTGGTTACTTTCTGAGATAATTTTTGATGCTGCCAATTTTCTTATAAAGCGTGTTGGGTACTAAATCAAAGGACATAATGTTTTCAACGAAAAATCACTTAATGAATGACAAGGTGATAAGGATCGAACGTTGTCAATGCACTAGGTTGTTGAGAAAGTGCTGTGTTTGGTAAAAAAATTTTATACTGGTTAAATTGTTCTTATCAATTTAATAAAAAGGATTATTGAAATATTATTTCAAATGCACAAGCTGACTGATAGATCGTTTTAATTTTTTTACTAGTAAAGAGTGAATGTCGTCTACATAAGTAAAGAGACAAAGTAATTGAGTTGTTGTACATGATTTTAGTGATATTTACTCTACGGTGGTTTTGGTGCTTTCATTAACTTGATATAAAATATTTCCAAAATTATTGTACTGGTTGTTTACTAATTTAATTTTAATATTTAAAATTTCTTAAGCACATGGGCGATTTTGTATTCAATTGTCGCTGACATGGTTTTTGTCTAAAATAATTTGAATAGAATTTGTTTTGGCAATTTGCATAAAATTCCTGGTTTGATCTTTTTTATCTTCATGAAAGAAATATTGAACTAAATTTTTACGTCACAGCTAACGTTCATTTTCCTTTTTAACTATTCTAACACTTTAAATTAAAAAAAAAAGTTTTCTTATGCTATCTAAAGTGTTATCACTAAATAAAGGTTAATTTCTTATATTGGCTTATACTTCATTACCCATATTATAAAACATTTTGCCAAAAAACTTTATTCTTTTAGAATAAATCCAAATGTAATCTTGTTATTCAAAATACTTTTAGTTGCTTAAATCTTATTGATGTAACATTACACTAACTATCATTCTTTTCAGAACAGTCAACATGAAAGAAAATATAAGATATTGTATCACAGAGGTGCGAATTTTTCTTCCTTGAATTCAAAGTATTGTATTTATTTGTTATGATGTTAAGATCGAGGAATTTTTTCGAAATATTGTAAACCTGATACAATTAACCACTATTAGATTTGAAATCGATTTCGATAGCTTTATTAATAGAAAATGTAGGGAGCTGTAGGTTCGCGCGGCATGAAGGGCATCCCACCAAACTCCAATACGCGTTGGAACATGGTTAACCTGATTTAAAGGCATTTTAAGTCGCTAGATGGCTTGAAACTAAAAAGGGCCCTCGGGTATTAGCCTAGCTGATTGTCTTTAAAAATGTAGTTCTTAAAATCATTATAACTAACGCTAAAAAAATTATAAGCATATTTTTATAGACCATTAATATATATTTGCATATATAAAATTAAATATTGATAACATAATTTGGTACCCCGTCTTTGCAAAAATCTTATCTTAAAATTAAAACCATGTTGGTAAACGATCATTTCAATTTATTATACAATATTCAAAGTATAGTGTAAGTGAACGAAAATCTCTCAACAGCAATCGTTTTTCTAAAACAATTTAAATTTACGTAGAACCATCATGATTTGGGAAATAAATTTAATTGCTTTTTGCTATAATTTTATATAATGGTTAGCATTGCTTTTTGCCATAATTTTGCCATACACTTTTATTTGAAGTGGATTGTTTTTATTTCAAGCTACCACCATGGATACATCTACCTTTTTCAAGTAACAAATATTTGGAAATAGATGGCGCTAGCAAAAATGTGATTAACACTTTAATAAAGAAAATGAATCAAACGTAAGTTAAAATCATATATTAGTTTTTTTAGTTTTAATTGATTTACCACATTTATTTACCACAACGTTGATTTAAGAGTTTTATCTTCTTAATTCAAGATTTTTACTTACACATAGAGAGAAAGATAGAGAGATAGAAAGATAGAGAGATATATAGAAAGATAGATAGAGAGAGAAAGATAGATATATAGATATAGAGAGAGATAGAAAGAGTGAGATAGTGATAGAAAGAGTTTAAAATGGGCTAGCCTATCTTGTGTAATGAAAGCTGTTTAAGGTAATAGTACTGAAGCCAAGCAAGTTACTGAGTGATCATTCTTCATTAGAAAACCAAATCTTGGAACAAAATTTTACTTATGGTTAGGCTAAAAAACGATTTATGTTTTCTTGATTGAAAAATTTATATTTGATCCATGTTAACGTTGATATTTTTATTGGTGTGCTATGAAAGTGGCGATTTACACGATTAAATTGGAGTCTAAACTAGTCCGCTTCAAATATACGAATTCAGGGAAAAGCAAACCCTCAATTCTTTAAATTTCAAATACTTTTATAATTATAGAACACTTGAAACAGATGTTTTACAAACAGAGGACTTTTTCGAGTTTGGAACAATGACAGGACTCAATAATGGCACAGGCCTCATGGGGTTCCTAGCCAGAAATGTAAGTTTGCCTAACCATCCTAAGTCTAGTTTCGTTGAAGACAGAAAATTGAAACCTTCCTGCAGGGAAAATATATTTTATTTCATTTTTAAACCGTTAGAAATATAAACAAGACGTACTACGGTCAGAAGACACACAATCCTTCTAATGTGTTAAGTTGGAGCTATTCACAGCAATCTTTTTTTTTTACTTCTGATCACACTTATTTGTTACTTCTGGTCATACGTTGGAAGCATCGCGTACTTCTCCGATAAGTGTCACACTTATTTGCTACTCTTGGTCATATTAGAACGGCCTCAGATAAGTGTCACACTTATTTGTTACTTTGGGTCATATTAGAACAGCCTTGGGAAATGCCAGAGATAAATTCGCGTAAAGTCTCTATAACCACACGTATTTCCAATGTTGGAAGTTGATGGGGGTAATTATACGCTGTCCAAAAAACCTGACTTAGAATTAAAATTTAGCAACGAAATTGCAATTCTAGGTTATATGGAAACCACCTCTACTCAAAAATATAACTTTCATGAAAGTCGGACTTAAATTAAGGAACGTTATGTCGACTTTCAGGCGGAAAAATAAAAACACGAAGATTGGGGTCCCTTAAATTACCCCAAAAACCATACTTAACATTAATATTTACTGATATAACCGAAGTTGTAGGTCCGCTGAATCCTAACCTATCCAATAATATTTTTTTAACGTTATCGGACTTAATTTTTAACAAAATATCAACCACACAAAGCCAAACCACCGAAAACGGTAAATTGGGTAAATTCCCAACTTCTTGGGCTTCGATTTCAAAAAATTATGAAAGGCTATCAATAGCGAGATATGTACACTCGAACGAGATATCATTGACTCTTCTAGCCTTTACCGTTGAAGATTTATGCGCGACACGGCAGCATCGGCATCGGCGGCAACGACTACACTGTACGTGAGCCTAATACACAAATCCTTAGAAGTGACAAGTAAATGAGACACTTATCGGAGGCCGTTCTAATATCACCAATAGTAACAAATAATTGAGAACTTATCGGAGGCCGTTCTCGTATTAGCAAGAGTAACAGAAGTTTGACACAGGATTATTAAGCAACGTGTTACCAGAAAACAAATAGGTGTGACACTTATCGGAGTGTTAGCAGAACTACTAATATGAGCAAAAGTAACATAAAAGTGTGCCACTTATAGAAGTATTATGCAACGTGTTACCAGAAAACAAATACGTGTGACACTTATCGGAGTGTTACCAGGATACACAAGTTCTGGTAAGAAATAAGTGTGACGCTTTCAAACCCTCCTGCTTCTGATTCTTTAATCGGATTTTTGGCAGGCGCTTCTGGTACGTTTTGATTACATAACGTACCAGCTCATCTGGCACTTTGAGAACTTCTAAAGTAGTTTCGAAATAATTAAAACCTATACTGAAACTATTGGTTGTATAGCGTAATATCTTTTAAAATATATCATACAGTTCCATTTCCACCACACCTTTTCTGTATAGTTCCATTTCCACACCAACCTTTGAGGTAAGAACTTTGGCGCTTTTTTAATTTTATAAAGGAGGTGTCCCTCTTATTCTTATTCTCCTGTTTACAAAACCCGTAGCTTGAAATTAAAATAACTCTGGAACATCCGAGTCCTTTGCTAAAGGGGCATGGGGCTCGACAGTGTTTCGTTATTGCGGTTTATTTCCTTAAATAAACTCTGGAGCACCCGAGCTCCTTGCATTCATGGATTGCACATTAAGAAAACAAATCACAGGTGAATTTTTCAAGGTGGGAATACGGAGTGCGACTTCGTTTCTTAACCTTTTCATTTCGTTCTCCACCTTATCGCCTTGCATGGGGGGCTTAGGTGCTTTAAATTCGCTAGAGATTAAAAGTCCGCTCGTCGACCGCGCCCGGCTATAAACCACGTACAATTTTGGTCTTTCCGAGTACCTAGACTTTTTCGTATGGACAACAACGTTGGAGTAAGTGTCCCCCTGGCTCTTGTGGATTTTTAGTGCCTCTGCTATTTTTAACGGGAAATGGAATCGCGATACCACGATATTTCGCTGACCGTGTTTTCTAAGGACCTGCCTTGAAATTTTCTCGATTGGGGTCCAAGAAAGCTCGGCGCCGACGTTTCTTCTTAACGCCTCGGTTTTGCGGCGACAAGTAGTATATAAATGAGAAAACACTATTTGTCTAGAATAAAGTACCGGCTCAACATCGATGCGTTCGCCGACCGTAAATAAACCACAAGCGGGCTCTGTACCCCGAGAACGCTCCATGGGGCACCGTGCCCCATAGAATTAACATGGGGTATTATTTTGAAAGTATCTCACCGAGCACCGTGCCCCATAAAATAAACATGGGGTATTATTTTAACGGTATCTCACCAAACACGATGCCTCATAGAATTATAAATAACATGGGGTATTATTTTGACGGTATCTCACAGGGCACCATGCAGCATAGAATTAACATTGGGAGTTATATTGACGGTATTTGATGCATTCGCCGGTCCTTATTGTACGGAGAGAGAGCTGTGAGCACCGTATCTCATAGAAATTACATGGAGACCGGTATTTGAATATTGACCGTGAATTGTTTAAACGCGTATTGCGCCGATATACCCTTAATTTCCAAAGCCTGCTTAATCTGCTGTTTCGAACGTGGTGGCATAATCCTAATTGTTTAGGGCGTGATACAAAGGACATTAAAGTTTACCATAAAAGCCGGAATTTTTCCTTTAAAATATCATTATGAATTAGAATCCCCGAGTCCCATGCAACTTATAATTTGAATTCTAATACGATGTAAGTACGGATGTAGATTCTTATATAAACGGTTTCTAAATTTGAAAATGTTTGAGGGAATCATTTCTTATATTTTATAAATGAAAGGTCGGAAGGAAACTCATGCATTATTGAAGTCAACTTTATGAGGTCTAACGATGAGTACGTCGTTAGAGAACTAGCGTTCTTGGTTGGGGAGACTGGGGATAATGGGGTTTACTCCTTTAAACCACCTATTCCTTACCACGAGCTAAACGTGAAAGACAGAAGACTGTGTGGTGGGAGAGGATCGGAGGGGTATCGCAGGATAAGAATTTATGGGGTTACAGCAACATAAACGCAGTTTCTTTCTATAACGAATATAATGGAGTTTCGCTTATTGGGTGATTAAAGCCAAATGAACGGGGTTTTCTTTCTATGAAGAATATAATGGGGTTTCTCTTAGTAATTCGAATGGGACCTTAAGTTTTGTAAAACTGAAGTATGGTATTATTAAATAACATGTAAGATAATAAAATTTACAAGGTATAGATACCCCATGGTAATGCAGAGATGATTTAACAATATTTTTCGCACGGAAAACCTACGCGGTATCGTGTTACGTAGCTTGTGAAATTAGGGTGGTTTTGTATGAAATCTTGAGTGATAATAAATGACACGTGCAAAGTTCGAAACATTCGTATAAAAAGAATGTGTTCCAAGCAACTCAGCCATAAGTGGATATAAGCCATCAACTTGTTATTTTCAATTCATTACAGCTTCAATATAATCTAAGTATGACTTGTTTTTGCGTACTCTTTAGCTTTCATCGATGTAGAGGCATTAAAATGTGTAATATAATTTCAAGATTTACAAAAATAATCTAATGTTTATTATAAAATGATTAGGGAAATTATGTACTCAAAGTATTCAATAAACATTCAGTGATAATTCAACGATATTTTTTAATTGTTGAAATTATTTCAACGGTATTTAAATTTCATTAAACTACAGACTTTGAAAAACTACCCTATCAAGGAATCACGTTCAACAGAAATATGTTAAAACTGTTAATTTAAATAATATACAGTTATTTTATGCATCACAAATTTATTATTTAACAAAAATTACAAAATTAATCTTATTAAACAGAGTAATATATTTTTATTCACCTCGATTAACTTTCGGAATCCGAAATATAAACTGACGCTACTGCAGCTAACGCTTTTTGCTCCAAGTCAATTAAATGGTCGAGGTCCTATTCATAAATAAGTCCTCTATTTTTTGTCTTAGTTGCTACGGTCTTCGTAGCCGTTTTTTTTCCTTTGTTTGGAGGAGTAGCACTTGGTGTCGGTTCGGACGGCACGGTAGTTGATACAAATTTCGGAAGCCCAGAAAAGGCTTGAGACGTTCCCGACGATGTGGATGGCGACGATATCCCCATTAATGAATTGGCCAGGTCATCGTCGTTCTGGGATACAGATACATCTTTGAAATAAATTTTATCTACCTAAAATTATAGATTATTTTATTAAAATAGTCAATCATTAACCAAAACTAAAACCAAATACGCAATACAAATATAGATCAGAAATTAACAAATTGGCAAGCCAAAATATACCTCTCCTCGGAAGAATTGTCCCTAGTGGTATTAATTTCTCGAGATAACCCTTATTTAGAGTTATTTGTTAAAAATGTTATCCCAGTTCTATCCCGCCCGCTATAAAATTTTAATTATAATTAAAATAATTGAGACGAAACGACCAATTTTAATTTATTCAGAATATCATAAGTTAAGTAGTTACAACAGTGAGTTAGACGTACTATAACAATGCACAATTGAATTAAACCCTTTTTACAGTACAAGTTTATCAGTTGAATATAATACGAAGCAAATTTTAATGAAATAAATATCTACAGAGGGTATTATAACGACCTTTCGCTTTTTGGTTTATAATCTTAACGGAATATTGCCGATTTTAATTAAACGATAGTTTATCGAAATTTGGTTAAAAGAATAATCCCTAAGGCCGCACGATAAATTTACGAGAATAATTTACCGTCGCCGTTATATCGAAAATTTATTTGATTCGGGATTGCCAGAACTGTAATGTTGTGGGCGAGTGATTAGAAAATAAAATGGCAACCAGAATTATACAAAATTATAAATGTTTATTTTTATTCAGAACAGTCTATGGAACGTTCTAGATTTAACTTTCATCAATAACCCAACAATATATATCCCTTCTACGTTAATGTACAGAACTGGTACTCAAGTGTCTAAGACTAGATTTGTCTTAGTTCATCGTGATTAAAACATAAACCAAAACACACTTACACTTAAGTAAATATCATAAATAATACTGAGTAATTTTAACTTAATTCTAACTACCTAATTTTAAAATGTCTTAATTTACAGCTGAGAGCTGTTCGCTACTAATTACTTCCAATCTACTTAATTAGCCTCACAGGTTGAGTTGATAATTTCAAGGGTATAATTAGGTTATTCCAATTCAAAAAATATAACAATCAATTTGATCTTACAGCTGACTTGAGTTAGTTCACAATAACTTAACACTTTCAGTCTTAAACACGCACTGTTCATACACTTAAGTCCATTCACTAACGTTCCAAACGCGAAACACAATTTAACTCTTTTCTTTAACCGAACATACTAATTAAAACCGCAAAGTTACCTCATAACTTTTGACCGACACCAGGACCCCGTCCTGTGGTAGTTCGTCTGACAGCCAAGAACTAAGAAAGACTATATCTTCTATATTGACGGCAATGGCCTTATATACGTTTAGTTTGTGTTTTTTTGACCCGTCGAGATTTGACTAAAGTTCGAAAAATTGAAGAGATTCTATTTTTTACCCGGTTTGATTGATAGTTCTCCACACGGTGGCGCTATATTATTACTTTGATACAGTTTCTACGGGAGTTTTGAATAATTATCCTTTTTCTAAGCGTTATTAAAAGATAACAATGAACTCCTTTTTGTGGTTTCACGAAATTTTGTTAAGAATTTAACAAAAATTTAAAACAAAACAAAAAACCGTACCAAAGAATAAACAAACAAAGTTCAATAAACAATATACAGGGTGTCTCAATTTGCTCGATCAGGCCATTTTTCTCAAAATGTATTTATGCTAGGGCTCTGAAATTTTCAGGGTTTATTTGTTATGTATGGAAGGCTGTGGTTACTAAATTTCAGAAAAATCGAACGATTTTGTGCCGTTTTGGAAAATTTATTTTTTCACCGGTAGGTGTCACGCAAAATGTTTCAATAGAAAAGTTGTAGGGCATAGTCGAAAGTGTAAAAATAATTTTGGTTCGGTTGAAAAAGACCTATTTTTCACTGAGTTTGGAGGTCGGGGGAAAACAAGTTGTACTAGCAGGCAATAGCCTTTAACGTGAACAATCGTACATAATCACAACACACATGTACATTTATTTTAGGGAACTTATGCTTTCAGCTATGTAGTTAATTTTCAGAACTGCAAAAAGTTATTGTTAAAGAAAATTATTACGTTCAACACCTAATTAGACAAAGTAGACAAAGACCGCGTCTTCCATTTCGACGTGGTACGAGTAAGATCATCAAAGAAAGATTTGTAGACCAAAAATTACCTTTATTTTTCTTTTGTTGTTTTTTAACGTGAAATATCAATCGTCCGAGTAGTATTTAAAGCGTTTACATTTCAAAGTTAAAACATTATCTCAGTTTGGCCGATTGTTGTCCAGTATGCCTCTTTACACTCGAGCGTAATTTTTGGTCTACAAATCTTTGTTTGATGATCTTACTCGTAACCACGTCGAAATGGAAGACGCGGTCTTTGTCTACTTTGTCTAATTAGGTGTTGAACGTAATACTTTTTTTAACAATAACTTTTTGCAGATCTGATTATTAACTACATAGCTGAAAGCATAAGTTCCCTAAAATAAATGTACATGTGTGTTGTGATTATGTACGATTGTTTACGTTAAAGGCTATTGCCTGCTAGTACAACTTGTTTTTCCCCCGACCTCCAAACTCAGTGAAAAATAGGTCTTTTTCAACCGAACCAAAATTATTTTTACACTTTTGACTATGCCCTACAACTTTTCTATTGAAACATTTTGCGTGACACCTACCGGTGAAAAAATAAATTTTCCAAAACGGCACAAAATCGTTCGATTTTTCTGAAATTTAGTAACCAAAGCCTTCCATACCTAACAAATAAACCCTAGCATAAATACATTTTGAGAAAAATGGCCTGATCGAGCAAATTGAGACACCCTGTATACAGATATTGTATTAATACGTTAAGTAAAAAAACCCGCCTTATCATAATGGTTCCTTTACTTTAATATTTTCCCTAAGGAAGTCAATGGCTCAGCGGTGAACTATCCGCATTGTTACAGTGCGACCCGAGTTCAATTCCTGATCACGATCAAATTTTACATTAATATACTAAAATATTTATTTAAATATAAGATTAATATAATTTATAAATAATTAATTAAATATAAGATTAATATAATTTATAAATAATTAATTAAATATAAGATTAATATAATTTATAAATAATTAATTAAATATAAGATTAATATAATTTATAAATAATTAATTAAATATAAGATTAATATAATTTATAAATAATTAATTAAATATAAGATTAATATAATTTATAAATAATTAATTAAATATAAGATTAATATAATTTATAAATAATTAATTAAATATAAGATTAATATAATTTATAAATAATTAATTAAATATAAGATTAATATAATTTATAAATATTTAATTAAATATCAGATTAATATAATTTATAAATATTTAATTAAAAATAAGATTAATATAATTTATAAAAAAATTATTAAATATAAGATTAATATAATTTATAAATAATTAATTAAATATAAGATTAATATAATTAATAAATATTTAATTAAATATAAGATTAATATAATTTATACATATTTAATTAAAAATAAGATTAATATAATTTATAAATATTCAATAAAATATAAGATTAATATAATTTATAAATATTTAATTAAAAATAAGATTAAGATAATTTATAAATATTTAATTAAAAATAAGATTAAGATAATTTATAAATAATTAATTAAATATAAGATTAATATAATTTATAAATACTTAATTAAATATAAGATTAATATAATTTATAAATACTTAATTAAATATAAGATTAATATAATTTATAAATACTTAATTAAATATAAGATTAATATAATTTATAAATACTTAATTAAATATAAGATTAATATAATTTATAAATACTTAATTAAATATAAGATTAATATAATTTATAAATACTTAATTAAATATAAGATTAATATAATTTATAAATACTTAATTAAATATAAGATTAATATAATTTATAAATACTTAATTAAATATAAGAAAAACACCGTAAATTATCCAGCGTTGGTGGCTGAGTGGTTAGAATACATCTCTTGCATAATAATTTATAAATATTTAATTAAAAATAAGATTAAGATAATTTATAAATATTTAATTAAAAATAAGATTAAGATAATTTATAAATAATTAATTAAATATAAGATTAATATAATTTATAAATAATTAATTAAATATAAGATTAATATAATTTATAAATACTTAATTAAATATAAGATTAATATAATTTATAAATACTTAATTAATTATAAGATTAATATAATTTATAAATACTTAATTAAATATAAGATTAATATAATTTATAAATACTTAATTAAATATAAGAAAAACACCGTAAATTATCCAGCGTTGGTGGCTGAGTGGTTAGAATACATCTCTTGCATTAGGCAGACCCGGGTTCGATTCCTGACCGGCGCCAAAAAATCGCAAATTGATACTAAGACGAATACCGTGTACAATTGGTGGAAACCCTGCCATTGGACGTTGAGAGGTTACATAACATTCAGCACTCGGTCCGTCCCAAAGTCATTAAGAAGAAGTTGGAGAGAAAACGCCCATACAAACACAACAAACTCAACAACCACAACCATCATAACACAAACTCAACAAACTCTACACCCACAACCGTCACAACACGAACTCAACATTCACGACCTACACATAAACATTTCAATAACGAAATATCCAATCAAACTGAATTAAAACTGTCGCGACGGTGAGAGTTGACGAAAAAAAGACCAACCAAACCAAACCCAACCGCAAATCAATCCGTTAACGCTCACCGTCACGCAGTGGTTTTGCCAACCCTTCGAGAAACTGCGAACCTTTTCTACTCTTCAAAGACGTCCAAACACTGGGACTACTTTCTGTTTCGCTGTCGGGATTTTCGGGATCGTCTTGAGTTTTTTCTTTTTAAATTCTCAGATTATTCCGGGTTTTCTCTGCGAGCTTCACGACCCTCATTATCTCAAGTTCTGATTTCCAGGTTTTCCACGCGCACTCTGTGGGCCTCAGATTCTTTGGCCCTGACTTAAGCGACATTTCTGCGAGTAAAGCGACCCTCATTTTCATTTTCCCTGACTTCCGGATTTGCTCTGCGGGCTGATCTTCGTACATTTTCCCTATCCCTGTAATCGGAATCTTCCCGCTTAAGCGAAAAGGCTATCTTTCCTTTCTTTGGCACCTAATCCCTTCGCGACTCTTCGGAGCCTCCCCCACGTAAATGTACAGGGTGACTGGACATTGGGGTATCTTTGTCAGACGAGTTTTTTGATATCGCGTTGGGAAATAGGTTGAGAACAGATTTGTTCTATGTTTACAGATTTCATAGCAGATAAGGTGTAAGGGAGTTTTTTCATATCACGTTGGAAAACAGACCTGTTCTATATTTCCAGACTGCTTAAGCATTCTAATGCAAACCTCTTCTATATTAATGGAGTATTTTGGCAAACACTTATGAGTGTCTCTATCGGAGATAACATTAGAAACTTGTTGTGTAATAAAAAACGTCAGACCTAACTGATAATGATAAAGAGGCGTAACCCCGCGCTTTTATACCATAAAAATATGGTACTCTGAAATGTACGGGCATTGGATCTGGGGACTCTTGACTATGTAACGACTATTTTATAGCTCATTGTAAATATCATCATGCATCTAATAAATTGCTTCTATCTTATATGGTTTGTTTGTATCATCTAAATACATAACAAATATGGCGACGGGGATGGGATGGAAGTGAAAATGAAGACAGCTGAAACCTTGGAGGAAATTTGCTACTTGACGTTAGAAAAATTTTAATATGGCAAATTTGAGTCAATTTGGAACTTTTAACAGTGGCGTCGAACCTTGGTCACTATATCTGGAAAGATTGGAACAGTTCTTCATCGTCACCAGTGTCACGGAAGGTACGATGAAGAGGGCTCAACTATTGACTTTTATCGGTGCCGAAACGTACGCTATCCTGAGAAGTCTAGTTGCACCGAAGGCTCCAAAAGACGAAACCTTCGCAAATCTGACCGACGCCCTTAAGAAGCATTTTAATCCAATTCTTCCGAAATCATACAGCGGTACAAGTTTAACGAGATAGGCTGGTCTGTGGCTGCCGAGATGATGCACTGCAGAAGAGAGTTCTGTCCAAAGAAGGTTTAACACTGGTAAAAGGCGTTCAAGTCAGTCAAGCGATGAAGTCCGCCAATCGTAACTTACAAGACATCAAGGATCAGATGTCATCGTCCTCAATTGCAGAGAATGTTAATCCTATTTCCGTTTTTCATAAGAAGAGACGATCGAACAAAAAAACGAATACGAACCAATCCGGGGGATTTCAAAAAGAACCAATCAAGAAGCAGTTTAATGGGCAACAAGAGAGACGACATTCGAAATGTTTTCGATGCAACGACACGACACATTCACCGTCTGATTGTCCGTTCAGAGAATACAAATGTCACAGTTGCACGAATCACGGTCACATAGCACGAGCATGTCGTAATCCGAAGCAAGGCAGAGCAAATTCAAGCAGAGCAAACGCAAACCAGATCAATCATAACCCTGCCTACGACGTTTTTCCGGAATACGACATCACTTCAATGACGAGAAAGCTCGAAGGCGAATCTAATGTTGAATCAGAAAGTGACTTTCTACCGATTGAAAAGATTTCAACAGGGATATATAACTTAATTGATGGACTCTAGTAAGCTTGAAAACAACAAGCTACCCGCAAAGTACAAGATTACGGTAACCATGTACAAGCACGAATTCGATATGGAAGTTGACACACGGTCAGCGTATTCACTTGTTCCAAAAAGCAAAGCCAGAGACCTCTTGAAAATCTATGACCTCGGGCCCTTCGACACGAGACTAACATCCTTCTCAGGTCACGAAGTCAACGTTGCCAGAGTCATTTATCCACAAGTCACGTACAAGTCAAATTACCATTAGTCATTTACTGCGGTCATGGTCCAATTCTCTGTGGGCGAACATGGACGTCATCAAAACTACCAATACTACAGAATGGAGTCGTACCACAACCCACGAGCCAGATCTCGCATATAGCACAGAATACAACGTTGGACAATATCCTGGACAAACACAAAGCGCTATTACTTGGGTGTCTCAAAGATGTCAAAGTTCAATTGTATAAGCGACCAGCCATTCAGCCAACATTCTTCAAAGCACGATCAGTTCCGCATGCTCTAAAAAACAAAGTCGAAGACGAGTTACAGAGAATGAAGGATCAAAGTATTATCACACCTATACATTTTGCTAAATTTGCTACACCCATTGTTCCAGTGATGAAATCAAGTGGCACAGTCCGCATCTATGGAGATTTTAGCGTGACGACCAACAACATCATAGATGCAGACCAGTACCTTCTTCCGAAAGCCGAAGACATCTTTGTGAAAATGTCCGGCTGTACGGTCTTATCACGAATCGACATGAAAGACGCGTACAGTACACTTCAACTGAATAATGAGTCGAAGAAACTTACCCTAATAAACACCACGAAGGGTTTGTACGAAGATAATCGACTTCCTTTTGCCTCGTCTGCATCAGTGATTTTCCAGAAACACATGTAAATCTTGTTGGCCGACCACAAATCCGTATCACCATACCAGTACGATATTCTCCTTGGCGGAGTGGACGAAAAAGACCATTTTGAGAAGCTGGAGAAGTTATTATCAACTTTACACACGGCGGGACTCAAACTAAGACAAGACAAATGCCAATTTATACAGCCTAGTTTGGATTTTTAGGCTATCACTTGGACAAAGACGGCCCGCATCCTCAACAGACCAAAATGAAGGCCATCGTGGAAACGCCCGAACCGTGCAATTTAGAAGAACTTCGATCGTGCATTGGTTTTCTAAAACACTTTTCCAAGTTCATTCCTAATCAAGCTACTGCATTATCACCTCTGTACGACCTAATGAAAAGTCATCTTAATGGAGATGGACATCAAAAGAGAGACAAACCTTTATCAATGCGAAGAACCTCTTGGCAAAATCAAGATTCTTGACACACTTCGATCCGGAGAAAGACATAAGACTTGCATGCGAGGCCTCGCCACAAGGTATTGCAGCCGTTATCTCACACGTACGTCATCAACGGTGAAGAGTTCCCGATCGCATTTGCCTCGAGAACATTGGCGCCAGCCAAGAAAAACTACTCAAAATAGGCGTCACAAAATTCCGCGATTATCTACTGGGTCGACGATTCACATTAATAACAAATCATCAGCCTCTCATTTATCTTTTGTCGGAAAAGAAACCCATACCGCAAATGGCTGCTGCAAGACTCCAGAGATTGGCCTTAGCCTTATCAGCGTATCGTTACACCATCGTATACAAGAAAGGAGTACTTCATGCTAACGCTGATGCTCTTAGTCGACTACCGTTAGCAATACCACCAGCCGAAGTTTCACTACCAGTCGAGTCAGTCCTTCTCATTCAACAGTTAGACTCAGGACCAGTAACTACGACATACCTACGAGAAGGAACAAAGAACGACCGAACACTGACGTTGGTACTGCAACAACTCCGAAGTGGATGGAAATCTCAAAACACAACGGGAAACTTCCAAACTTTCTATAAACGACGCACCGAAATATCTACGCTTAGAGGCCTTCTAATGATGGGGAGAAAAGTCGTTATCCCGAGCAGTCTACAACAATTGATGCTACGAAATGTTCACGAAACGCATCAAGGAATGGTGAGATCAACATTCTGGTGTTATAGTAAAAGGATCTTTGAAGAAATTATCTGGATGAACGAGTGCTGAAACCGAAATCTTCGAAATGGGCTTGGAAGTCTTCAGAGTTGGCACTCTTGAAGAAAGAATTACAAATTATTGATGCGATAGCGAAGAACTCCATTATAAAATAGACTATCACCAGCGCAGCTGCTTTTTTGGTGAGACATCACGACAACTATCGATCTCTGTCATCCTCGATCAGAAATCACTGACGGAAAAACAATCGCAAAGAAGTCGCAACGTTTTAAAGCCAACAACGACGTTTACATTCGCAACTTCAGAAGAGGTTCTAAATGGGTTCCTGGCCACGTTACCAAGATAATTGGAAACAATATGTATGAAGTTCGTCATGGAGAACGTACCCTACGTAAACATGAGAATCAGATCCGGCCGAGAACTTCGATCAATCCTAAAGTTTCGATGACCGATGTCACTGAACTAAATCACGTTGAACGCTCCACGATCAGAGACAACGAGGTCCAACCATCAGAGGCACCAGTCACAATAACCGGCTGACCAGAAGTAGCTGGGACAGATTCCACGCAAGTTATCCCTGAGATCAACGACGCGTCACGAGACTTTCCTTTAGTAGCCGTCCCTGAGAACCAGCCGCTAGCAGAAGCACGAATCATTCCGAATTTAGATCCATTACAAGCTGAGTCGTCGTTGAGTGCGAAAACCACGCATACGAATCAACAAACACCACAGATGAATCAACATCTAGAACCAATGTTACTTTCAGTACCGGATCGAGACACAACATCGAAAGAAACTACCGATAAGATTCAACAGCAATCCAATCGATCAGTCGACAAGAAAATCAATACGGATTAAGAGGCCGGTCAAACGATATGACAATTCTAAAAGAATGGTAGTGTTGTGTAATAAAAAACGTTAGACCTTACTGATATTGATAGGTAAATAAATTTTCGTAACCCCGCGCTTTTATACCATATAAATATGGTACTCTGAAATGTACCATGACTATGTAATGATTATTTTACAGCTAATTGTAAATATCATAATGCATCTGATAAATTGCTTCTATCTTATATGGTTTGTTTGTATCATCTAAATACATTACAAAACTGTAGGGACCCACGATTGGGATTCGGCGCTTGGCATCGGTGCTAAATCATTAGGCATAACTCTTTCAAATTCTGAGCTCTCGAATAGATCCGTCACAAATACGGTTGTTGTCAGGTTAAAGTATTCTGGAATGAAATCTAGCTTACGCGTTTCTGCTTCCTCCGTCGTTGATCACACTCATGTAATATTAAAAAGGGTGGCTCTACTTCTTTTAACGTAATTTTTTTCCTCAGGGGTGGTCGAAACTTCGTGCCCTTCCATATTCATTGAAAAGAATGAAATTATTGCTTTGCCCAGATTTTACAAAGAATTAAAAATTTGAATTTTTGTTGATTTAAAATTTTGTGGGAATAAATCACGTTTCGATTGTACAGGGAAAGATACAAATTTGAAACCTAATATAAAACCGGATCAATTAATAAAATATTATTATGGATAAAATATGTATTTATACACAAACTTCGGGTATCCAATTAAATTATAAATGTTAAAATGTATTAAAACTTGAAAAAAAATCAAACGGACGTTAACTGCAAGTTATTATACCCAAATTTCGCATATCCAATTAAAGAGTAAACGTGAAAATATATTAAAACTTCAAAAAATCAATTTGACGTTATCTAAAAGTGAAATCAAACGAACGTTAACTGAAAGTTTTATACACAAGCTTCGGATATACAATTATATTATAAATGTGAAAATGTATTAAAACAAGAAAAAAATTAAACGCGCGTTAACTGAAAGTTCTTATACACAAACTTTGCATATAGAGTTAAAGCGTAAACGCTAAAATATATTAAAACTTCGAAAAAAAAATCCGTTAACTAAAAGTTAAATCAAACGAACGCTAACTGAAAGTTGCGTATTAAAAATGTAAAAAAATAAAACCTGGTTTTCCAGTGACTAATAAATTTCTGTCGAGTATTGGAACAAATGTTTTCCACTTCTGGCACAAACTATACGCACTACCTAAAATTAAAACAATAGCGCAAGCGACGAAATATCAAAGTGTAAAGGAAACAACGCAACGAGTTTTCCCAGAAGAAGAATAGGTACTTTAAAAAAATTAGAATTGGAAGCTTAGATTTAATTTTATTCTATAAAAACCTAAAAATTTTGCGTAGCGAAAAAAAAGTCTTTTCACGTTCTAGTACTCTCAAGAATGAATGGTCCATCTCTTAAACGCTATTTCGGCGATTCCCAAAACTTTATCTTTCCAAACAAAGAAAAGAAAGAACCTACCCCACAGTGTTCCAAAAGCCCGATTTTTGGGCCCAAATTCTAGAGAGTACCTATCATAAATAGTTTTACATATTTTGTTTATTCAGAATACCTGGATTTGTCAAATGTACAATTTTTTGTCATGCGACCCCTAGCGGCCAAGTTAGCTTCCTTTTGCGTTGTTGACACTTTTGACCTTTACATTGGATAGATTAAGCTATTCATATCATGTCATATAATGTAATTACGGTGAAAAATCGTTGCGATCTCGGCAACCATTGACGTTTATCTATGATAAAACAATTTCTTTAATATAGCCCAAAGCTAGCCAAGATTTGGGCGGTTTTTGGGCTGGAAAAATTAAAAGTTTTAAAAAAAATCCGAAACTTAAATTTGCTTACAAAATAACCCTGGAGGGGAGGTAGAAATGACATGGCGCCACACTAAGATGAAAAGACAACTTTATCTCAAGATCTAACCTTTTTGGCCTATTCTTCCAGGGTCAAAGCTAGGCCGAGAGAAGACCGTTAATATTTCCGAATAAAGACCATACCCATTATGAATTTTAAGGGTGGGTGATTTGAAAGATAGCTAATCGTCTTTTTCACAAATTTTTTAAATAATTATTTTGATAAAACTTGCATATTAACATAACTTAATAAGAAGGTTATTACTTTTATTTTTTTTAATACCATACTTATAGTAAATATGTTTATTTAAATACTACCCTCTCTGTATTTATTATACATTTATTTATTTATTTATTTATTTACATTTGGAGCTGTTCGCAAATTACGTAACGCAACAAAATTGCTTTTTCGACACCCCTCCACACTCTTAACGAATGGGCGGACCCTACCCCCAATATTACGTAACAAAATATTCGCCCTCCAATCGATTGTAAAACAACGAAGTATTGAATTTATTTAAAAATTAGATCAATTTCTGAATTGTTTGGCTTCTAAAAAGGTATATACTTTATTATAAATGAAAATAACAATTACTAAATTGCGAATTTAAGTTAAATTAATAGATAAATTCAATTCGGACGTAACA
Organism: Leiobunum rupestre; assembly: GCF_980474605.1. Lineage (NCBI taxonomy): Eukaryota > Metazoa > Arthropoda > Arachnida > Opiliones > Sclerosomatidae > Leiobunum > Leiobunum rupestre. Next base: position 2,731,382 of record NC_143386.1, read on the forward strand.
TTTCCGTGAAACCTCCCACACATTTAGTAACAATTGAAAAATAAACCATCCCCTTCAGCGCGTTACGTAATTGGTAAACGGCCCCATATTGCGCCCGCCAAGAATTGTATTTTATTATTTATAAACAAGGTTTCTATAGAAACCTTGTTTATAAATAATAAAATATTTTGAATTAAAAAAATATTGGCTAGTCTTTAATATAGATACAATGGAATATATACACAAATATGAAAAAGGATTTAGGGATGAAATATACATATTTATAACTTCGCTATGGGTGGCGATTTCCACATCATTTTGGCCGACATTGCTCTCCTCGATTTTCTCTGGTTCTTTGTCTTTCCGCTGAATTAATTCGGCTACTTCCGTCTCGCCTACTCCCGCCTCAGCTTTCCCAATTTCCTCATCATCGGAATTTTTTTCCCCCTTAATTTTTTTCAGCGGCGGTACTTCTTGGTGGCTCATCATTAATCTGACGGTATCGGCGTCGAAACACTGTAAGGAATCGCTGTCGGAATCGCATAAATTTATTATCTCAGGAACCTTCTTGGTCGAAACCTGGCCATAGGCAGGGATGAAACAGAGACCTTTTTGGGAGTCCTTAAAAATACATTATTGTTAGAAATATTGTTCACATTAAATTTAGGAATACCACTTACTTAGGAGGTGTAGAAAGGGTTAATTACATCTGGCAATGTTTCTGTTTTTTTGCCATAGCCAAACGGTTTCGTTTTTGGGCGGCTTTCAGATTAAACCCATAATCGCTGAAATTTAATAATAATAAGTTTATAAATACACCTTACTATGCTTTCACTAAAAATAAAATTTAGTTTGGCCAGAGGAATAAATTTATCAATTTCGATAGTTCCTTAATTCCCAATTTTCCATCCCTAATATCATAAGTAACATATTACATAAGCATAACACTTAACGAGATTTACAACGAAACTGATTTTCATAGTGATTGTACAATCAAGATGTTTTATTAGCGACTCCAGAACGCAGTCTCAGCTATAAGGCTTAAATTCTTAACCAAACTTATTTACCAAGGACGATAATTAAGTTGCAAGTCCAAGTCTCAGGTGGAAGAGAGTATCAGGGTCAAAAAAAGGTTCAGTTAGAAAATTACCATTAAAGCAATCGAAAGTGTCATACTTATTGTTGTTATGTTACTTATATTAATATTCATTTACTTTTAATAGAGCGTTTCAAATATGGCATTGTAAAAATATTTTAATAAAACACGTATATTTTCAATATTAACTAGTTCTTTTTAAATGTACCTGATAGTGTTATCTTAAAATTTTTAATGTATGTCGAATAGCTCTAAATTTTAATAACAATAACTTATCGGGAATTCATGATAGGCCTCATTCCACTGAATAGTATTAGTGCGTACAGGATTAAATTTATTGCAAATTCTACACATGGTTAAGCCTCTATGTCATTGATGAAATTAAAATATATTTACCCATCTCCTTCCATATTCAAATATCGAATATACTCCCATGTTGTATGATGTAAAAGAACGTCGGAGATCTATACTGCTATCCCAAGCGCGGTAACAAGATTCGATCGTGTTGTAGCAGTCATCGTAAATGCTCGCTGTATCTTTCGCGACAGGGGCGTCGTTAATAATTTCAATTGGGACTCGATCATTAATGTAACAAAAACCGGCCTTTTTTTTGAATTCGCGATGGTGCAGATAACTCTTTTTGATTAAACCAATCGCTAATACCAATAGGCCAGAATTTCAACGCACGTCCAATATGTTTTACTAAAAGCTCCCACGGATCTTTATTAAAGCTATCCATGTTTTTCTTTGCAAAATATTTAACGCGAATGGTGTCTTAAAGATTTGAGACTGAGGACTTTCGGTGCCAAGAAAGGGTTAGGCCATTTCAAAAAGGATATTGGGTATAAAGTCCATTGCTCCAAACGTATTTCTATATTGTTAATTAGTGGAAATGGGCTAACTTTTGTGGAAATTCCTGCATGATAACCTATATACGGACGAATTTACCCTTTGGGCGCAACAGTCCAGAATTTTAGAAATATGCTTCAGCAATAGAAAAGCGAAGACGCAAACAAAGTGTCATCAACTTGGGTAGGATAAGGAGTTCAAGGGATAATATAGTATACTAATGCATAGCGTCAAGGTAACTTGAAAATTGAGACATAGCGCTGCAACGGCGGAAATATCAAACACGACTCACCTTTTCACACAACAGTCCTAAATTTCACAAATATGCTTCAACGATAAGAAGAGTTTTAAGGCCGAGAAAACATTTTTGCCCAAATTTGTTGATGAACATAGTTTTTGACTCGAGTTCGCGAAACACGTTCCATTTTCGATCATACATGTACATACGCTCGACAAAAAGTATTTCATCCGTTAAAATCAAAGACAATTATTAATAATATCTAATAAATTTCCTCTACTACTATAAAATACGTTAATAAGGGTGGATAAAGTTATTGTTTATTTAGTTTTATTCAATCAATACAATGTGTATAAAATTAATAGATTTTAATTTTTACTTAAAGCCCCCATACCCGGTTTCACCTTTATACACCCTCGCCTGAAAAATCCTGGCCATGTTTTGTTTTCCATCTGGTTTTCCCCATTATTCTTATAAGAGACCTGTGGTATCCCGAAACCGGCGGCAGCCTGTCTGTCGATAGGACCAAAAACCACATTGCCGGGAAGGAGGAAGGTTGGAAAATCCGCCAATAACTCGTATTCTTAGCTGGGCCACACGAACTTTATCTATAACTATAAGTCTTAAAGTTTGTCCTTTTATTTATTTATTTGTCCTGTTCCGAAAAACTTTTGAACGGTTCGCTCTAGAGCTTTGAAATTTTAACTCAATGCTCAGGGCCTGATTTCCAACTAAACGCGTCTAATTCCATATACCTGACATGGTTATTAATCTAATTCAATTTGATTTTACTTGACTTTGTACTTTCGCCTCTTATCTTTGCTGGAGGTTTGGATGGGAAGGGCTTATCTTAGCCGCCCGTAGGCGCTACATTGACGGACAGGTGGAATGGGTCGAATTTGGGGGCTCTTTAACGGACTTCTCGCTCTCGACTATTTGAAATTTTAAAATAAGAGGCCCGGCGATTGGGAAAAACCCGTCACGGGTCATCTTTGGTATATCTTTTTTGTAAAAGAGGAAACGAAAGTAAAGCAGTTTTTTTGTAAAAGGCCAAGTGAAAGGGCTCAAAAATTTAGGTCGCTCCCAAATGGAGAAATAAAATAGTCTGGTTAAGGAGTACGAAATGTAATCGTAGGTTTAAATCTTTTTCATATACTACTACCACATTTGGCAGGAAAACGAAAGTCCGCCATTTTCGGTGTAAATCAAATAAAAAATCCAAATTTGGCAACACTTCTATAATTTTTGGCTGGATTAGAAATATTTTCCTGGCAACGCTATTTGTTAACACCAAAAATGGCGGACTATTGCGCAGCCGAAAAATTTACTTTAATTCTGTCGACAGCTTTTTCACCGTTATTTTGAATTATCGACAGACGCTTATGTCGATACTAATAAGAAATAAAGATATACATTAAGCGTATATATCCATTTTATTATTTCATTGTAAAACAAGAAATACATTATTAAGGGTTGTGATAGGGACATAATGGTCGCGATAATTGTGTCCAGGAAATTACGGTTGATAATAATTGTCCCAATGAATATCATCTCCCCAATTATTTATGGCGTTGTTATCATTCATTTGCCTCCGTTTCCCGTGATGCATCTGGGGCTTCCTGGGATGTTTCCTCCTCCTTCTACGTCTTTTAATCAGCTTTTTCACAGGCGCTTCCGGTACTTTTTGATCGTACTTCATTTCGGTGTTCAAATAATTAAACGCTTGGATGGTCACATACGAAAATTCTGCTCCCATTAAGACTATAGTGTCTATCTCATGGTTGTTAGTTTTAAATGTAAAAGTACAATGGGCTGGTCTGGCGACATTTTTGATTTAGCTATACGATGCAAAGAAGAATTAAAAATTGACGAGAAAAATAAATATATCTGTTGATATTTCTCTTTTTATACCTTGTAATCGTACATCCGTTATGATCATCGTACTTCGGTTCGACTTCGCTGGTTTTATCTTACGATCATTCCACTTGTTCTTTGTTAGATTCTCATTTGGAAAACGTATTACTCATTATATAATGAACATGGTATGGGTTAACACTTTGCGAGCAAAAGCTATAGCAAATGAATATGCTTACTTGATTGAAATTTTCTTCTATTACGCACATTCAGCCTTTGAACTGTACAACGCCGCAGCACGTGTAAAGATGAGTTCAAAAATGGTTATTTCTCTAGGGTGGTACATAGGTAAGCTGAGAACGGTTCTTAACACCCCATTCCTCCACCACCAACCACTTCTTCGCCGCCAGACTCCACGTGGGCCCCCTTCTCAATCAAAACACCGAATCTCGGCACTTCACCTTTCCCCGCTGACTCTTTTTACTACACTTTATTACAAATTAATTGATCCACCTTAAACATGAAAGTTCATACTTCAAGCATCAAAATAAATCACATACTACTCAAATTAATGGCGAAACGGCCTGTTAACGCTTTTAGCGATCTCTAAATCTTAGTTTCCACTAGTGTGCGTAACGACGCGTTTCTCAACTTTGGCTGAACAAATGTGCTTAAGCTCGTAAAGAAAAATACCTTATGACGCACGTAAGTGGAAACCAAGCTAAGCTAACCTCGTAAAAATATGTCGGAATCCTTATACCATTGTCGTTAACGTAAGGATTAGACATCTGCTGAGAGTGAAATCTTTTAATCTCTTCGGAAAGGCGGAAACTAGTCCAATCTCGAAAGTAACTCCGAAATAATATAAAATAAATCAGTTTTTACTAGAAAAATCCATGTGTATTAGTTTCACCTGCAATGTAGTCGATGCCGCTGTTTCGTTCATATATCATCGACAATTAGGACTATAAAGGTTAATGATATATCGTTATTCAGTATATATCCCAACATCGTTAGCCTTAGGGGCAATTAACGAATTACTCAATGCATTAAGGGGGAAGGAGATTTGTTGAAGTGTTACTAAATGTGACAGGGGAAAGGGGTACGGTTGAACAAAAGGTTACATAACATATCATAATAATAAATTGACCATGCACATTTATTTTAGAACCTATAGCCCGCCGCACACGGGAAAAAATTTATTCAAGTTGACGCTGGCGCCTGATATAATTTTTTTTTTTCAAAACACGTTTTTGTCGTCTGCGCAAAAGAACGCTGGCGCTGATGTTGGCTTCATTTTCGGCGAATCGCACACTAGCAGGTCGCTACTATTTAAAACAGGAACACCATCGGATGCGCGCGCAGTCGTTTTTTTGATATCCGTCGTGTTGGTCGCGCGGGAATAAATATCGTTTCTTATAGCTATTTTGATTTCATGTATCATTATCATCTTTAAATATTATAATAATTTTGTGATATTTTAGAATTTTTAAGTAGGTGTGAGTTTATTATATTATAAATATAAAAAAAACACGGGTTATTAAAGGGTTAAATATATTTTACGAAAATGTTTTAGGCATTTGTAATGAAATTAAATAAATTTTCATCCCAATTTAAACTCTCACAGTCATTTTCATCGTTCCACGCCCCCATTATTTTCAAAAATAATTGACATTATGTCATCTGCCACAATATAAGCCGGCTGATAATAATCAAATTTAACAAAAAGAAACATATCCACGTGTTTCGTGGCGTGGTGCTATCTCTCTATTTGTCGGAAAAATCTAGTGTACCCCTTTCCCCGAATGCTTAGTGGATAAAAAGAGTAGTAATGTAGTGACGTCAGTGACCGAAGCTGAGAGGAGCGTCAAAATGTTCAGGGCAGTTGCAGTTGGTATGAAACGTACGTTCGTCCGAACAGCAGGTCGCCAGCGTCAGCGCGAGTTAAGGCTATTGTAATGTGTGATATATTGTCGCTGATACGAGCAACGTTGGTGGTGCCAACAACGGTTGCAAGGCGAGCAACCGTCCAGTGTGCGATGGGCTTGAGACTCCGAAAACTTCATTTATTGTATTAACAGCGCTTGACAGTATTTGCATTGAAAAGAAATAAAAGTGGCGCGTCGGTTGCTCCAAGATGGCGCGATCTAAAGGAAACAAACCAGACCACATAATAGTGTAGATTCAAGATTTCGTACGTTTAGGTTTATTTCGTTCGTAATAATCTACTATTAAATCAAATTTAGGTCGTTTTAACAGACCTTTTATCTTCAAAATTGTTACTTTGTATGGTTGTAATATCAACGGTACCATCGAAGATTTGCGGTTTTATCGTTTTCATTCAAAGCTACCAAAATTAGCTAAGACTTGGGAAGTTTCATTGAAAATGGGAAAGACACATAGTAAAACGATAGTTGTTTGATATTCGCATTTTAGAAAGGAAAATTGCAAAGCTATTCCTGGAGCCTATAAATGTAAGACAATGTTACACTGGAGTATTTAATAAAAATATGGTTGTTTTTTTTAATCTTGATATTATCAACAGATCAGTTCAAACAGTATCCACATTGTTTAAGACCTTTGGAAATTCCTTCCAAGAACCTGCCTATTCGTATGCATGACAGAAAATCAACCAAAGCATCATAAAACAGAACTAGTAGATACAATGAATGGTTTAATAGACAAACATCTCTGAATAATGCCAGGAGAAAAAAAAGAGTATATATGATGAGGAGAAGAGAATAAAGGAACATTTGCTTACGGATCATCTTGTAAAACCTCAACCTGGTGGAAAAAATCAAGCTGAATGCATTGAAAATGCTAATGTCATTAGTGCTTTGGAAAAATTAATTACAGTTAATATGCATGTAAAGTAACTGCTAGCTGTGGTATATTGAAACCACAAACTGTTGTGTGTTTGACTGGAATTCAATCAATGGAACTTCTTAAGGAATAGTTAAAGAACTTCCAACTGAGATGTGTCTACCGGAAGAGTGTTGAAATTATTTAGTCCACTTTTCATTATGAAAGGCTTAAGGGCAATAAACTAAGACGAGGGCACAATTTACCCGAGAAGACGCTTTGCTTACATAAAAAGTTGCTAGTGCTAGGGTTCATGTCGAGCGTATAATTCAAAGATTGAAAACGTTGAACGTTTTTCATAAACGCATACCCTGGGATTTATTACCATGTGCTAATAAAATGTTCACTTTTACGAGTGCTGTAGTAAATTTGTCAACATCTATTTTGGCAGATAATAAATTTTATTTGACTTAATGTAATTTTTAAAAAATATTTAAATTAATCATATTGCAATTTAAGCATAAGCTTATGAACTAACTCTTTGTCAATTTTCAATTTAACAGTCATTGCTTTTCTTTGAATAAATGACTAGATGCCCTGCGGAGACGCCTAAAATTGCAATGTTTAGTTACAAAATTACGTGATGTTATATCTTCGGAAAATGAAGTACTACAGCCTCTATTTTGTAACCTTCTAGTTTGTCAAATACACCAGTGAAATTACATGATAACTTCTTAGTTTTCCTCTCCTTTTTGAATCCATTCACTTTGTTTCGATAATGGTAATCTGATTTCAACTGCATTTTTATAAAACAAAAACACTCATAAAAATTATGTGGGCAATAGGTCAAGGCATACGTCATAAATTCATTTTAAAAAATATTCACCTTCAGTATTGAGTCGTACCACTTTCTTCCATGCTGATGATTTTTACAAGAAAAAGTATTTATTAATATCATTAATTGTTTGAACAATGATATTAATGAAGAAAACTCCACGTTTATATTTAAATGTCCTTATCTAACCGATTTGTTTCCTTGAGATCGTAGTTGGGCTTCATCGCCACTAGGTGGCGCTAGTGAAACTTTCGTTGCGAATATTGTAGTTAAGTAACCGGTTTGCTTACTAAAATAATGGCCGTCGGTTTATGAGAAGTAGAGCTAATTGAGCGTCGGCATAATCGGCGTTTTAGATTCGACGACGTCAAATATTACGTAGGGTACGGATGACGCAATATCTGTGAAACAAACCTTCATTGAAGAAAAAAAAGCTATAGTTGCATACTTATGAGTAATTATGTTACATATGCTTCGGTTGTATCAGTAAATATAAAATTTAAGTAAAGTGTAAAGGGAAATTTGCGGGCCCCAATATTCGTGGTTTTATATTGTCTCCTAAAAGCTTACATAACGTTCCTTAATTTAAGTGCGATTTTCATGAAACTTATAATTTTGGATAGCTGTGGTTTCCATATATCTCAGATTTGCAATTACGTTGGTTAATTTTAATTCTAAGGTTTTTTGGGCCCCCGCAACTTCCAAAATTCTAAATCCGCGCGTTTATAGAGTTCTATACGCCAGTTTCCCTCTCGCATGTTTCAAGGCCGTTCGCACCGCGCTTTCAACGTATGGCTAATAGAAAAATAAGTGTGACACTCAACGTTTGCGCCGAGGTAACCGATAAGAGTGACACTCAACGTGTGACCAGAATTAACAAATAAGTGTGACCACAGAAGTAACAAATAAGTATGGCCGTAGATATATATTGGTAACGTCACAGGCGTTTCATACGTACAAATATTTTTTAATTTTTTACTTAACACATCAGGAGGATTGTGTGTATTCTGACCGTCGTACGTCGTGTTATTTGGCAATTTAGTATTATTCTACAACGAGAAAAGAAAAGCCATGCTATGAGGTCCTTAAACACCTAAATTTTTGCAACATTAAAAGGTTTATAGTCAGTGATTTTATAAGATGACAATTATCTTAATGAAAAGTAGTTAAAATGTATCATGAGACCTTACACCCGAAATTTTGGTTTTGCCAAAGTGTTCACCAAAAAATACTGTCTTCTTATTCAAAGGTATTTTTTTTTCAGGAATGTGATGTGGCATTAAATCCGACTCAGATAACACCACTAATGCTTGAATATGTTGATATATCAATACCCGTTTGGACGTTTTATAATAAAATAATATCATTTAAAGCAATTGGAAAGGACCATTATAATTTCGCGATCCTTAAAATATTTTCAACAAACGTGAGCTTTTATTTTGTAAAACCTTTTACCATCAAAATGACCAATTATGGTTAATTCCGTAGATTTGGCTGTTAACGATGTTAGCCTTAATTCTCGTGGCAACAATGATTTTTGCCAAATATCTAACTTTGTCAAAAAAATGTAGCTGGTCCTCTTTTCTCAGCATTCAACTCAGTGTGTTGGGATTGGTTTTGTTCAAGGGTATGATAAAGTTTTTTTTTGTTAAAAACTCAATTTCAATGTCTAAAGTACAACACCAATTAGTTGCAGTTTATATAAGCACCGAAGTACTAGTTTATTAATTGTCGAAACTGAAACATCCAGGTTTTTCTCCTTTTGGTTAAGAGTTACCCAGGTGCATTTAATTAATACAAAAACCCACCTTTACTCAGTGTACATAACACCAGCGACTTTAAAATCGAGAGACTCGGCTAGTTGGTGTGGTGGCTAGGTGGTTAGTTTTTTCGCCTCGCAGCAAGAAGAGCCGGGTTCGATCCCAGCTTGTGGCACTGGGTGAAAACTCGGAACAACTTCTTCTGCGTTGAGTTTGCAAGTTATCTCCCCATTGGTTTGAGTGGTTTTCCCACGAGCTCTTTGGTTTCTCCTTCCATAAAACTTGCTGAGGTTAATGGCAATAGTTAGCGTAGGGAGCTGTTGGCTTGATCGCGTGGCATACAGGGCTAGCCACCACCCAACTACGCATTGTAACCCGGCCAACTGAATTAATGGCTTCAAAAGTCGCTTGATGACTTATAGGTCTAAGGTGGTACCTTGGGTATTAGACTAGCAGATTATAATTAGATTTATTAATAACAAAATATTTCTAAGAGGTCCTGAGACAAAGATAATAGAAAATTTCCAATAACATTTTATATCCTTTGATAAGCTCTAAAACCAGAAACTTTGGGTCAAAAGAGAACTAGTGTTTAAAATTTGTAAAATTGTCTGCTTTGTTGACCTTTCAAAACTGAAACTATACATGTATTTGATTAGTCAAAAGATCATAAATAGTTCCAAAATCACACGATAAGTATATAAGATTTCTAAGCGAGCTTGACACGGAATCATTAATGAATGTTAAATAGGAACTACTGAAAACAGTTTAAGATTTTTAAATATGGCACTTTTTTACTCGTAAAATAGCATTCTCATAAAAAGCGTGCGGTTAAATTCTTAATTTTTTCATGTTTTTCAAGGATTAACTTCAAGTAACAAGCAGAAGAGACTGAAGATATTTGAATACTTCTGTGTTAGTCTCTGGATAGTTTCCTTCTATATGCTCTCTTTATTTTACTCGTCGAAACTGCTTTCTCGTCTGACACTTCCACAGAAATTAAAATACTTCGAGAACTTAAATGATTTACTGATTGCTCCAGAAATTGTTATCAGTGTTCATGCCGAACATAGTATTCGTTACCATTTCGAGGTAGGTTCAAAATTCTTTTGTATATTCCGGCTGGCTTTTTTGCTTGGAAACGGTGTCTTTAGTAAAAATCATTAAAGGTGAAGTTTTAAAAATTAAATGATAAACTTATAAAGTAGGAAACGATCAAATTTCTGAAATTCAGATACATTCAAAAATGTTTTGATGTTTTTAAAAATGTATGTTTTGACCGGTAGATGATAGGTAAAATTTAAATGAGAAAGATGTAGATCATACTAAAATCGTACAAATAAAGTTAAGTTTGGTCAAATAATAGATTTTTTACAAAGATTTGAGGTCTTGAAAAAAAGTTGGTCATAGGAGGCAATAGCCATATTTACCCTTTATGTGTGCATGCTGGTTTACGGTCAAACTATTTTTGGGCTAAATTAATCGAAACAATATTAGATTTAACCAGTGTATTGAAGTTCGCTATCGTAACCGAATTCCAAATTGAAACGCCTTTCTCAGAGCTATTACGGGCTTAAATGGCAATGGAAATTTCTATCACAGATTCCGCGGTAAAGGCCATCACAACATTAATAAAGGAAGACTGTTGCCGTACCAAAATCGAAGCTGTATTTTTTAGTATAACAACACACTTCTTTTAATTAGCCCCAGTCCCAAATTCATCTTGTTTCAGACTTAATTCATTCTTATTTAGAGGGAAAATGGAGACTTAGTTAAAGTTGCTATATTTTGGTTTAATTTTTAAAATAGTTGGCCAAAATTAAACTTATCCTAGACTTTATTAAACTGCCAGAGTCCCAGATTTATTTCAACTTGGCAAAAGTCTTATTTAAGATTCCGTTATAACGGTTCACTTAGGTCTGATATTCCTCCTCTAAATTTAGTCTTGTTTAAGATTACATTTAAGCGTATACTGCTAAGGTTGTTCTACACATGTTATTAGCTGTAATATATTATTAATTTTAGTCAGAATTTAAAATGCAAAAATATTGAATATTTTATTCTCTATTAAGACCGCAAAATAAAGTATATTTAAGTCTCAATATAAACTTCAAGATAAATAATACTTTTTGTCTCAATTTTAACTGCAATAATAATAGCAATTCTCATTATCATTTAAACTTTCATTTAATTTAAAACTTTTATTAGATTGTAACTTTAAATCTAAAAATTGTGTTGAGAGCACTTTTCTCTCCTTGAAATTAAATACTCCTTTTGAATAATTATTAGAATGGACTAACCGCCAACAAGCCATTGCCCTTACCAAAATGGGAGTCTTACTTTAATCGCCAATTAGTCAAGGATTTTTAGGTATTATGTAAGCATAAAAAACTGAGACCAGAATTGTGGGTCCTAAATAAAATATATTTTAGTCTCAATAAAAGAGTTTTATTATTATATATTTAAATGAAACTCATTTTAGTCTCAATTAGGAAGACTCATTTCTGGAGACTTGAAAGAAGCTTATTTGAGAGTTGATTATGGGTTACAATATTAGATAAAAATAAGAGTCATTTAAGACTTCACTGAAGTCTCATATGGGGAGATTAATTTCTGAGGACTTAAAAGAGACTTAATTGAGAGTTTACTATGGGTTACAATATTAGATAAAAATAAGAGTCATTTAAGACTTCACTGAAGTCTCATATGGGGAGATTAATTTCTGAGGACTTAAAAGAGACTTAATTGAGAGTTTACTATGGGTTACAATATTAGATAAAAATAAGAGTCATTTAAGACTTCACTGAAGTCTCATATTTGAAGACTCATTTTTGGGGACTTGAAAGAGACTTAATTGAGAGTTGATTATGGGTTACAATTTTAGATAAAAATAAGAGTCATTTAAGACTTCACTGAAGTCTAATATGGGGAGATTCATTTCTGGGGACTTGGAAATATACATAATTGAGAGTTGCTTAGAGGTAACAATTTGAAGTTAAACTAAAAGTAATCGTAAATTTCATGTTAAACTTTCGACTGGATCCTATTATCTAGCTATTTTGGTAGTGTTATCTAAAATGAGTTTCGCTCACGTGCCGCGCAATTGATATAAATATATGTACATTAGTCCAAACAATACACCAAATATTTCATATGATCTACTGTACTATACTTTTAAATTATACTTTTAAAATTATATTGTAGTAAAGTCCAAACAATGGAACTCATCATGAGTTTCCCCATCTCGCAAATAACTAATTAGCATTTTAAACGGCGAAAAAACGAAAAAAACGAAAAAAATGACACCAAAAGTAAATTAACATAAGTATTTGGTGGGGTCACATATTACCGCCGATATCTCGGTTCGACCTTGTTCGATCGTGACCAAACTTGTTGATTTGATAGACCGAGGCTTAGTGGTTGTGTACAGGTGTCAGGCGTCGAGGTCAAAGAGCATCTTCAAGGTGAAATTTGAGATTGAAAACAAAAATATGTTTTTCGATTTTTCCAAGGACAAAAATTTTTGTTTTTGAAAATATTTTTGGGGGGGTGGGGGGTTGTTTTGGCGGCCATCTTGGCGGCCATCTTGGAAATAAAAGCGCTAAGTTTTAGTCTTATACTACTTCAAGGGGTGGGGAGGAAATCAGAGACAGAGAAAAATAATTTACAGAGCTCAAGGGGGGGGGGTAGAAATCAAAGGGCCCGTGCTGATCACATTTCTTCGTCTGAAAACAAAAACCACGTATCTTTTTAAGATGTGTATATAGTTACGTGGTTTTTGCTTTCAGCCGACGATTTACCCAGAGTGAATCATTTTTGCCTTTAATAGGGATTTTTAATGTGCCACTAATAATTAACCACATCATAATTATAATAAGTTATTCTTAAGCTTGGACCATGGGCACCAGTTTTACCATTGACTTCTTTCCATTTTGGGTGAGTATTAATCATAGTAAAATGATTAAATCAGTGCAATCAAAACTAGAAAATCTGATCACGATTTAAATCTGATTTAATCATTCTAATCACGATCTAACCATGATCTAATCTGTTTAATCAGGATTTAATCATTTTATTCAGATTTATACATTCTGCAATTTAATAAAAATAATCACGATTGATTTCGATTTAATCTTTTAAGGGGTGCGTTGTTAATCAAGGACCTGCCCTTCGGCCTTGTATCCCAATGTAACATCATGAAAAGTCTCTAAGTAGAGAAACTTGAAGCAAAAAGTCTTTTTTTTTAATAATTATTAATATTTGTTAAAAATAATTAATAACCTTTACCGTGATGAGATCTTTTCCTATTAAATATAAATTTTATCTTTAACACAAAGAAACGTCCGACTACCACGCGTTGAAATATCGAAATAAACTAACCGTTAAAAATTTCAAACACAGCTGTAACTAAAACAGAACATGTCACGGAGTTGCCAGATCTTCATAATATTTCCAATTATATGGCTGCCAGTCACCACACCGATCCCACCCATAGAAATTGAAATGAGAAGTGACTTTGCAATAAATTAAAAATACAAATCCTCCAGTTTTTTTAATTAAGGTGACTCAGTACATAATTTTTGATATGTTTTAACTTTTCTATTATCAATTTTCATTATTAGATAATGTTTTTCCTCTCAGTATCAGCAGATAGAAAATGAGAGAACTGGCTCACGGTCTCCATGTTAATGAAAGGGAAATCGGCGGCTCCCCGTTGATTCTCTATGGGGAATTCCGTCACCTTGAACGTCCTTGAAAAACGCAGCGGCTCGAAGTGGATACATTCGCCGGTATCGAAAATACGAGAAAGACCGTCGAAGAAATCGACGGAGATTCTGCTCGAAGTGGATGCATTCGCCGGTAATGAAAAATTCGAGAAAGACCGTCGAAAAAAAATGGACGGAGATTCGAGCCGTTCTCCAGGAGTACCGGGTGGCGAGGAGAATCGTAGCCTCCATCTAATTTGTAAGCGTTTACTAATATCTACCGTACCTGCTCGGTGTCATGTACACTGTTACGTCGAATCTACAGTGCGAAAGTCGGGTTTTTTTTAAAATGCGTACAAGAAACTTAGTCATCGTTGAGCGGGGAGCCGAAACGCCCTTGAAATGGTACTTGGGTATTTTGTTACAGCGCTTTGGTCTTCGCGCGGCGTGGGAGGCACTATAGAGAGAGAGTCTTCGGAACCCATGTAGCACAGCACTGTCGGTTAGTAGTCGGTTAAGAGTCTGATAGTCGGATAACAGTCAGGTCGGCTCTCCCGACTGCAACCGACTCAAGCCCGACATATGAAATACGTGAAAAAATGTGGTCCAATTTTCCTACTCTTTGCCGTCTGTTGTTCAAATAGTTATGCATGAGTCGGGCTCTCGCTTTGGTCTTCGCGTGGCGTGGGAGGCACTATAGAGAGAGAGAGTCTTCGGAATAACCGGGCGAATTGATAGGGGTATCGGGTATCATCGAAGGGAGTAATTGATTTTGTTAGTTTTACGAGGAAATTACCGTATGGGATTTATTCGCGTGCCGGCCGCAGTACGCACCCCGTACAATTTTAAGCAAAAATTAGGCAAATTCAATTTAGCGAAATAATTGAAATGTGGTCCAAAGTACGATAATAAAGCGCTATATAAAGGGAGCTCTTCCCATCGAAAAACTATTCATAATTTTAGCCACCGTTACTCTCGCATCTTGGAAATTGAAGCCTCATAAAAATGTAAGTATATGATAACCTTACTAAGCGCAAACATGTTTTAATGAGTGCAAACTTTATAGGAACGCCAGCAAGGTTTTCCCAATGTCTTCAACGAAAGGAGTTTGGGTAACTCCAGACAGCAGTTCATATCGGAGCATTAGACGGGAACGTTGGCATCGCACTGACGGAAAGCCAGCTCAAGCAACTATGGAGGACGAGCGACCGAATTACTTCATTCTTGAAAGACGATTCTACCTCTCCCTCCACGTGGTTTTTCGAAGGATCGGAAACGAGACGGGTCGAGTTGTGTTTTTTTTTCAAAACCTGAGGGTAGTGGACGTGAGGGAACTCGTCCTCGGAACTGGAACGAACTACGGGAAATGGTACCTGACTAAACAGGGATTCACCATTACGCTATATCCCTGGATGGCATTGCTCGAAAAATACGACGAAGTTATGATCTACCACAACGAAGTCAACCGTGTGTTTAAGGATATTAAAGAAACTGTTCTTCGCGAAATTACGGATTACATTAATAAGCAATGCATGGGCTGGTAAATTGATCATCTGTCGCAAAAGCAGCATGATTGTTTAATGATCGACTGGAATTCCCGTTTAGAAATGCATTTGTTTGACGCAATGGGAAAAAAAAACTATTCCGAAATAACCTCTAAACTTAGAACATTCGTAAGCGATGACTTTCGCGATATTATTTTGTCTTTCATTATGTGCAACGCCAAAAAGATGTTGTATAAATCTGAAGATGTGTAAAAATATATCAATTTAATTTTCGTATTAAAAACTGACTTCATTCTTTCTTAAACCATTTACAAACATGGATCCCGTCAAGATACATCCTTTCACGGGGCTCGTGTCAGGACCAACACAATGTGGTAAATCCCACTTCATAGCCAAATTAATTAAACATAACGAATCTTGCATATCACCCCGCCACAGCGAATTGTTTGGTGTTACACGGAATATCAACCCGTATTATTTAATTCGGTGCTGGAACATAATTCCACAGTTGGATTTCACGAGGGGCTGTTAGATCCCGGAAATTTGAATACAGCGATAAGAATTTTCGTAATTCTGGACGATTTATTGTGCGAAATCGCCAACAAAAAAGACGTAACCAATTTATTTATCCGTAGTTCCCATCATCGGAAAACGTCTGTACTAATTTTAATGCAAAATTTGTTTTATCACGGGAAAGAGGTAAGAACTCTCAATCTGAATTCACAATACCTCGTGATCTTCCGCTCAGCTCGAGACGTCTCCAGCATATTAAATATTGCAAAACAAATATCTCCGTCAAATACAAAATTCGTCGTTGGCGCGTTTCGTCAAGCCGTGGTGAAGCCGTACGGGTATTTATTCATCGATTTAAATCCAAACATGAATATCGGCTGCGAATGGGAATCATACCAGGAGAAGAAATCGCGAATTTTGTTCCAAAATGAGCATAACGACATCAAAACGATTTTGTAAAAATTTTATCTTTCTGAAATACTTGAGCATTTGAAACAGAGGAAATCTATCATCAAGCTAGCAGATCGAGACGCTATTTTAGCGTTGATCGAAGGTTCTATAAATGTACTACGTGGAAACGTTCAATTAACAGATGGACAAAAGTGTCAGTTGAAAAAACATCGTAAAATCTTACACCATCTTTGTCGAAAAATTCCTCTCGCTAAAATAAAACAGATTTTAGTGCCGAAAGGAGGTTTTTTACCGCTCTTGTTAGCTCCCTTACTGCCGATCGTTAGCTCAGTAGCCGGTGCGGCGATAACTCGCGCCATCAATAAGTTAATGGCTCGCAAAATGATTCTGGTGTCTGAAGACGCCCTACGTAGAATGAAAAATACAACCCCCGAAGAAATATCTCGTGAACCTGAGATGCCCAACCTGGATAATGCAACGAAAGCGATTCTCGAGAATTCCAGTATGTCACAATCCGAGAATTAACGTTATACAATCAAACTTTGCAGCGACACATTTCTTCTAATCGCAAGCCAGTTGAAAAAATCAATCCGTTAAAATAACGTGGTACTAAGAAATCGCGTCTTCTATTCCGTCACTCGGACCGAATGTACTTCATTTTCAATTCCTCAAGGTTCAAGATCATTTCTTTACCGGGAAAATTCCGAATAAGGTGGTTATTGGGATGGTTAGTCAACCCGCGTTTCTGGGTGACTTAAAATTATCTCCATATAATTTCCAACATTTTAATTTAAATCACATTGGACTATTTGTCGACGGCAATAGAGTACCACACAGACCTCTTACTCCGAATTTTGCCGAGAATAGTTACATTCAGGCTTACGCCAATTTATTTCTTCAACGGGTCAGTGGAACATTGATGAGGGGAACCAGATAAGTCGTGACGATTACGTAGGTGGGAACTGCCTTTTCGTTTACGACTTAACAGCTGATTTGATAAGCAACGCCTCCCACTTTCATCTTGTTAAAAACGGAAATTTACGACTCGAGATAAAATTGGCTTCCGCTTTAACCGAAACCATCGCCGTCATTGTCTACGCGGAGTTCCAGAGTTTTATTGAAGTCGATAAAAACAGAACCGTGCTTTTGAGCTAGAATGGATACCTTACAGCTAACTAGAGTTATGGAAAAGGATAAATTCGCCAAAAACCTATTTCGAAGAGTATTCGCCGCGGATCAATTGCCGAAATATGTAAAAACTTACCCGTCTCTTTATATCGTAAACACGGCTACTTCAGAAACGTCCGGAGAACATTGGGTGGTACTTTATTTCTCGAAAAACAACTGTACTACAGAGTTTTTCGATTCTTTTGGGAACGCCTCCGATATGTTTCCCTTTAACGACTTTGTCGAAAGAAACAGTAAAACTGTTACTTTTAATTCATTACAATTACAAGGGAATCCTAGTACGACTTGCGGTAGCTTTTGCGTGTATTTTGCAAGTAATCGTTGTCGGGGAGTAAAAATGTTTGATATTGTAACTAGATTTTCTAAAAATGAAATTTTTTATGATCAGATGATAAAAGAATTTATGTATTCAAAATATTCAATAAATATTAAATAATTTTTATGTTTTTATTCATTTCAAAAGAATAAAAAAAATTAATTCCACTTTAACACTACGGTTAATACCGTTAATACATTGATTTTAAAAAATTTATCCAATTGTGACCTACGATAACGTGCTCACACCATCCCCTAAAAGGTACTTTTGGTTATCGCAAGGGCTTAGCGCTATTTTATTTTGGGGTATCGTAAAAAGTTCATGTTTTGAGCTAACAATTCGTTTCATGGTGCTGGTGGTAACTACGTTTTGAAATAAGGAATCACAATAATTCGCCTGCCTGATCTTATTTTTCACAACGCGTTTGCAAATTCCTTTCGCGGTCTTCTTTTCGCGCTTCTCCGATAAGATAGAATACATCTTGGGTCTGAGACCGCAAAATTCGCGAAAAGGTACACCATCCATTTCGTCTTTCATTTTACCGATGACCTTTTTGTTGGCGTTGATAAAAAGAAGGTGGTCGACAGGGTAGCCCGAAAAATCGAAGATGTGAATCTTTCCGAAAATCGGCGTAGACATCTTCCGTCTGGATGTCATAAGTCAGGCTATCCGTATTGGTGAAAAGTAGACGCGCACTGTCACCGTAGGTCTTTCGTATGTACTCGTAGTGAAACTGGTACATATACAGTTTCGAGATGTCGAGAATAGTGAAACCGGTTTAAATTGGTCTATTTAAGGAAAGCGACTTCTTTTTCATTTGAATGACCACCAATTCGTTGTGAAAAATTGTGAACTTTTCAAATGCTGGAGAAGAAGCTCGTTCTGGTGTTTGAACAACATGAAAATCTATTCGGTTTCTCAAATTCTCCATTGTTTTACCTAAAACAAAAAAAAACAAAAACATAATTATTTATTTTTAATTTTAATTTAATTACCGAAGACGCTATTGTTTTGGAGTTTAAACAGGTCCTTCTCGAAATCATTTTTGGCTAGTTTCCTTTTTTCCGTGTTAAAGTTTATGAAGGGTCGGAGCCAGGGTTCTTGGTTAAAGGACCGGATTTTGTAAACCTTTGTTAATTATAAGCCCTTGGATAGGTAATACTTAAGATTTCTATAGTGAAGTACGTATCTTTCTTTGTTTAATAAATTTGGGACGAGTTTAGGAGGAGTTTCTTTCACGGGGAGGGACAGATCGTTTAACATTTATTTGTAGTAATTAGAGAACATATTAGTCGTAATCTTTCGCGACTCTGGCGCGAGAGGATAACAGTTGTGTTCTTGATGTAGCTCGTCTGGGTATTCCAAATCAGTCTCCAAAATAAAACCGTAAGAAGACTCGTCCGCTAAAGTCAGGACGTGGCTTACAGCGTAGGCTAGTAGGTCGTTCACTGATACCCAGCTGAACTTACTAGTCGGAAGATAATCAACCATGGCGAAACCGTAGAGATTGTTCATATCGAGATACATAATAAAGTTTGACGGTAGGTTTCTGGAATGTAGTGGTTATTGGCTTCGGCGAAACGGTGGCTAATCATAGATACACCCCCTCTTATTCCCCGTTCAATAAAAAGATGCATTTCTATATCTTGAAGAAGCTCCAATCTGACTTTGGTCATATACAAGGCGGCTTCTCAAGCAAACCCTGGCCCTGTAAAGGCGTGAGCGCAATCAAGCTGATAATATTCGAAGCACATTTTGCGGAAGTTTTCAAAGACATCGGCTAGTTGTAAGGTGTCAGCCTGTACGTATAAATCGTGCAATTCACCTAAAATAATAATGTTAGTAACTCATTTATTTTCCACGTAATATGACGTACCAAGATTTTTTAAATGAAACACATCCCAAATTGTTTTCACGGTCTCGTATTCTTCGTCTAAAAGATGTTCGTCAGTTAGCGCGTTGAAAAAGGCTTCTTTCGGGGGTAATTGCGCTTCGTCAAATTTGTCCATGCTGCTCATGTAGTCATAGGGGTACGTTAGCTTTTTAAGTAAATGAATGACCTGACGGGAATCATAGAAAGAATTGAGAATCGGAAATTTTTCGGCTCCTCCTTTGGCCAAGTTGGAAATAAGAGTTTCGAGAGACGCCGGCATGAAACGAATTGAGTCTAGAAAACGCAGACTTCCAAAGCTAAAACTTATATACGTTTCAGTGTTAGAAGAAATGGCGGAAATTTTTTCTTCCTTCTTAAGGCCAATCCGCTGCATGATGAGATGGGCGTCGTAGCTTTAATTTTTAATATCTAGTTAGTTTAATTGCTAAGTATTCGATGAAAGATATTAATACCGTACCGTGATAAGTTATGCATAATGACTGGGATGAATTTCCCTACTCTTAACTTCAAATTGCAGGTATTATGAGCGACTCCACGAAATCCTCCTGAAAACAAATTATTAAAAAAATGCGGATACCGAAAAACCACTATTATATTAAAATACCCGTGTAATGGCAATGATCTTTGACGGGTCGATCTTTCAAACTGAAACTATCAGAGCAAATGTAGCATTGAGTTTCCGTTCGGCATTTTTCTAACTCGGCGGGAGTTAAATCCATAGGGATATTCATTCGCAAAAGGTCGGAAATGACTTCTTCTTCCATCACAAGACTTTGAAGGAACACATCGATGGCGTCTATTCCTCGGTATGTGACTGGTGAATTTGGCGTTCCTAATTACGAGATGAATTTTATAAAATCGATCTGTTACCATTCTGTAAGAACAAAAATCTTAACTTCTGGACCTACAACTACGTACCTAAACCCGCACGCTATATGTTCCGACAATTTGGTGGTAGATGAGAGAGAAGAATCTGGCAAACATGTCTTGAATTTATTGATGATAGATTCAAAATCCGCATAAATAACGAGGGGAACCTAAATAATAAATTCATACAATAGTAGAGAGTAACTAAATATGGACATGTAAATCCAAGGTGGCCGCCAAGATGGCCGCCATAACACCCCCCCAAAAACACCCCCAAATTTTTTTCCAAAAACCAATTTTTGTCCTTGGAAAAAGTAAAAAACATTTTAATTTTAACCCTAAATTTGACCTTGAAGATGATCTTTGACCTCGACGCTCGAACACTGTCCACCACCCCTAAGCCTCGGTCTATCACCCCAACAAGTTGGGACACGATCGGACAAGCTCGACCCGAGATATCGGCGGTAATATGTAACCCCCCGATTACGTCAACTTATTTACTTTTGGTGTCACTTTTTTAATTTTTTCGTTTTTTCGCCATTTAAAATGCTAATTAGATAATTGCGAGATGGGGAAACCTTCGCTTTATAACCTTGGCAAGTTTGTCTGTCACATGCTATCTAACTTACCCCTGTCGAAATAAAATACATATTTTAAAACACAACAAATTGCAATAGGCCTGATTGGTCAATATCCGCCCAATAACATATGTTTTACCCCTGTTGAAATGAAACTTTATTTACTTTTGGAGATAAATAAATAATACAATAACGACATAATAAACTATAAGAAATTGTAAGGGAGTGTTAAAAATTAAATCAAATGACGAAAAGTGTTTCATTTGGTCTATTATCGCCAAACTTCATCCGGCTGAATTGAATCGAGGGAGTGTGAGTAGTATTCGCGGTTTGAAACCGAATTCGATTGTTGAGATATTTCTTTCCCTTTCGTTCTTAATACTTTAAAACTTAAAAAGTTCGAGAAAAAGAACAACCTGTCTATAAACGTCTTCGGCTTCGAACGTGAACTTTTTCCATTACATATTAGTCACAAAACCAAGTGCCCGAAGAACGGCAAATTGACCCCCTCTTTCTTGTGTCCGGAAAATCTAAATTTTTTTGTCTTATTCGAGATTTAAGTCACTTTTTGCGTAACTTCACCAAACATAATGGAAAGACTTATGTCTGTCGGTTTTGCTTACACCGGTACTCGGGTACCCGCGCTGAAATAAATCACCGGGAGCATGTAAAAAACTGCAGAATTCACCATCCGCAACTAATCAAAATGGCAAAGACGACGAGCAAATTCTGAAACTCTGCAAATACGATTGGATGCAAAAAGTTGGTTTTTCTCCGTTTCGTATATTAACTGATATTAATTGTAAGTAGAGAGTAACTAAATATGAACATGTAAATCCAAGATGGCCGCCATAACACCCCCCAAAACAACCCCCAATTTTTTTTCCAAAAACCAGTTTTTGTCCTTGGGAAAAGTCATCAAAATATTTTTGTTTTCAATCTCAAATTTGTAGAGAGTAACTAAATATGAACATGTAAATCCAAGATGGCCACCAAGATGGCCGCCATAACACCCCCCCAAAAACACCCCCAAAATTTTTTCCAAAAACCAATTTTTGTCCTTGGAAAAAGTAAAAACATATTTTAATTTTAACCCTAAATTTGACCTTGAGATGATCTTTGACCTCGACGCTCGAACACTGTCCACCACCCCTAAGCCTCGGTCTATCACCCCAACAAGTTGGGACACGATCGGACAAGCTCGACCCGAGATATCGGCGGTAATATGTAACCCCCGATTACGTCAACTTATTTACTTTTGGTGTCACTTTTTTATTTTTTTCGTTTTTTCGCCATTTAAAATGCTAATTATTTAATTGCGAGATGGGGAAACCTTCGCTTTATAACCTTGGCAAGTTTGTCTGGCACGTGCTATCTAACTTACCCCTGTCGAAATAAAATACATATTTTAAAACACAACAAATTGCAATAGGCCTGATTGGTCAATATCCGCCCAATAACTTATGTTTTACCCCTGTTGAAATGAAACTTTATTTACTTTTGGAGATAAATAAATAATACAATAACGACATAATAAACAATCAATACATATTTTAAAAACACAACAAATTACATTGGCGCTGGTCAATATCCGCCTGAGATATAGCCAATTTTGTTTATAATAAATAAAACAAAATGTATTTACTTTTGGAGATACATTTTTTTTACATTTGCAATCCAAATAGGAAATTGGTTTTCAATAGTACTCCAATACATTCTAAAGTAACATTATCAATAAAAATTCCCAAAAAACAATGATTTTATATAATAAATTAATTACATAACCAATCAATAAACATTTTAAAACATTACAATGAACTTAATCGGACGATACCAACCAGAGATTTAACAACTAATGTATTATAAAAAATTCAATTTATTTAAAGAAACAATGTTTTAGCAATTCAAAAGTATAATGTTATCCAACAATAATAAAAACGTATTACTTTACCAATATAAAAATAATTCTTATATTTTTGAAGATACAATGTTGTTTTTATTGTTACTCTTGCTAGTGTTCGCAATTGTTTATTCATTATCCACAAATTTTCCGATTTATTTTAAAAAAAGATTGGAAAAAGAATATCATTTTAACTTATTTAATTATGTTTATTACGCAACGATGCATTTATTTGAATAAAAGCGGTATTTATTTAAGTAATTGTTTGTTTTTATTTAAATAATAGGCTTATTCACTTTCAATTATTTAAACATTTTGCAATTTTTATTAAACTATTGGTTATTTAAATAAATATTGAAATATAGCCTAGTTTATTTTATTCATGGAAAAAAAATTAATCAACTGCCGAGCACTAAGTTTTGCAACCCAAAAGACTATAATTGATGGCTGGTTAATTTTTAATAGTAAAATAATATATTCTAAAGTTGGAAAAACATTTTAAATTACATAATCAATAAGAATTCCAAAACCATTTATTTAAAATAAATAAAAAATAATTAACTTTTTAAATTAAAAATAGCAACATTGTGAATACACGTAGATAGAATTTTATCTGACTACACACAGTAAACGAACGGGTATTTATTGGTGGCTAAATTAAAACAAAATTAAGTTTAATAATTTTAATTATTTTTCAAATAAAATAATACTTACTTTAATTGATTTATATGTTTATTTTTCTGCTGAAAAGCGTTACCAGAAACACGCAAAGCCATCGTACAAGACACGGTCTATGAAATTCTGCCGGATTGCGAGCTATATCTTTAAATTCATAAATTATAATTACCTCTAGGATAGAACTGGTTCAACATTCTATTGCATTAGCCTTGTAAAACTGATTTTATAACCACACCCTAATTATCGTCATGCGTAGAATTTATCAACTCATTACAACCAGAGAGTGTAAAGTCGCTTCGCTACAGAGAGGCGCCTCTTCCTATCTCCGTAATGTTAAAATTTCGTGGTACGTTTTTTCCCCATGAGAGCGTTGAAGAAGCAGACGATGGTGTTTGCAATTCCCGGACACACGATGGCACTGTAAAATTGCTTATCAAAGAAAAATAAATTTTGCTCTCAGACTCAGTAGGTTAAAGTTGAATTCAGCTCAGTCAGCTGTGATGTTGAATTATTTTAACTATTTAAGTAAAACAGTTGATTTCGTAAGAAATATAAAAAGTAAGTACAAGAAAAATCCCTCCCTATTTCATTTCAATATTAACAATTATACTTTTTTAATATATCAAAAGAAATTCGTGGAATCTAAAGTGGAATATTGTATGGGCTGGCCAAATCTTAATTAAATATACCAAAACCATGGTAAAACATTGGTGTTTTGAATAGCAGCGGTGAATTAAATATTCTGAAATATAATTAAGAACATTTTCTTTTAGAAGGTTTGGACTTTTAATGGCTTTGAAAATGTCTAAATCTTCGTCAGTGAATTGTCCTTTACCTTGCAAAACCCAATGGTTATCATAATTGGACAAATCTTCATCATGGTCCAGGAGCTGGTACTTTAAACGAGTCTGTTTAAAATAAAGTCATCCAAATTGTCAATTCAATATGAATCTGATGGTTTTAAGAGGCTATTGACTGATGCAGCTCTGTATGCTGCCTGGTATTGTTGAGGATTTGGATGATCTCAATTAGCCTTTTATGTTTACATAGAGCCGTGTAGCGGCCAAAGGGAGAAGCTCATAAATTACTGGATTTTCGTCTGCTAAGCAGACTATTTTCCTTGATAAGAGACCAAAGCGTCTGCTTAGCAGATGAAAATCCAGTAGTTTTTAAACTTCTCGCTATGGCTGCTACGTGGCTCTATGTAAACCTAAAAGGCTAATTGTCTCCTTATTGGCGAATGGAACCAAAGTAGTTTTCTAAAAATCTTGACTAATTCTTCCAGTTACTAAGAACTTAAAACCAAAATTATCCTTTATATCATTCCATAGGAGTAGCAAAGACTGAATTGATAGTTTCCACCCTTCAATACAAGGTAAGGTTTTATACCTACAGTTCTGAAGCTACCATGGATTAAACGTTTCCAATTTTTCTTTCAGCATTGGTATGTGGATGGATTGATCAGTCATTGCTCTCTTACAGTGTGTTTCATTGTTTAATGTCCTGCTATTGCAGCAATCAAAAAGGCCGTTCATGTGTAAGAGGAACTCTGCTGTGTATGTGCTTTCAATTGTTAACTCTCATAATCCCAGTGAACAGGCCATTTGAATTAGAAACACTTTGTCTGCAAATTTGGGCAGCTAAACTGACTTTCATGTTAGAAAATGCTGGTAACTTGATATGTTTACGTTTCAGCTTGTGTGCTTTGAAACTTACCAATTTCTTGGTCTATTTTGAAAAAATGTTCTAGGACTGCCCAAGAAACTAGATTGCCTTCCACTATTATGGGATACCGTTTGAAAATGTTCCTCACACTTTTCAAGAGATGTGGAGGATCAATTTCAATGAATGGCTTTTTGGCTTTTCGACTGATATCCTCATACTTTTGAACAAATTTTGATTGCCGGTTCCTTGGTCACAGACTACAGCTTTGACAATAAGGCCAATACGTTTTAGGTGAGTTACGCAATCATGAAGCAATATCTTCAAAGTCTGTTCGGGACAAGCATCTTTTGTGAGGAAGTAACCAATTGGTGGTTTGAATTTCAGT
The DNA here is from genome assembly GCF_980474605.1 of Leiobunum rupestre. Taxonomy (NCBI): domain Eukaryota; kingdom Metazoa; phylum Arthropoda; class Arachnida; order Opiliones; family Sclerosomatidae; genus Leiobunum; species Leiobunum rupestre. The sequence goes on from NC_143386.1 coordinate 2,757,401, forward strand.
TTTATGTCATTCACCATGAACACTAGGGCCTGATTTGCGTACTATTTTGACCTTCCATATGGACCGAAGTCTACGAAACCTTCAATGTTATCGCTTTCATTATTGTCAAAATGTTTAGTTGAATGGCTATAATTATGTTCAGTACAAATATATTTAAATGGAATAGAATTCAATAGATAGTTCTGGTTTTAAATTCATAGGAATTGACTTTATCCACTGTAAAAAAAATTTCATTTAAAGCTAGTGTTCATCATTGTGAATATTTTATATAAATTATCATTTTCTTCGTTGAATCGATTTTTGAGGGCATAATTTGGCATTTGTAGTGCTGCGTTTACCTTACACCAGATTGTAGTTGTAACATGATCTTCAGGTGCATTTTCATTTGCTACTATTTGAATTAATTATAAATGAACATTAGACAGTAAGAGACCATGGCGGGATATGTTTTTGCCTTCAGTTTACCTAGGGAAAACCGTGGTTTCATTGGAATTTTCCAAAAAAAATAGTGTAAGCCTGTTTTTGGTTTTGATATTCATAAAACAATCGTCAGTGAAATGAAGACCGCAAAATACGTGGTTAAAGTGTAAGTAATCTGTAGTTTTATTTTGGAGCTTTTCACTGTTTACATTTAGCAGTTACAATGCAGAACTATTAAGTTTTAAGAAATGTTAATGTATTAGGATAGGCTTATTAAATTAAAACGCGTATTCACCGGTCTTTATCCCTTGGAAACTTGAAAAAAAAAGACAGACGCGTGGTTACCTTTTTATTCGATTTACAATTTTTAGCCGAACAAGACATTTCAAAATAAATTAAACTCGCAAAAATACCAAAAACACTTCCTTTTTTGCGTCTTCTCAAACTCTAATCTAGCGCGCGCCGGAGATACTACTAGCGCCATCAAACGCCCGGGAATTGTGGACATTCTCGGCGAATAAAATCGTACCACGGATTTTTTAAAGAGAGGCGCCTCTCTGTAGCGAAGCGACTTTACACTCTCTGTTACAACCTTGTAAAACTAGTTTGGAATTTTCAACAATTTACTGTCACACTTTCAAACGCAAAATGTTTATTATCATCTGGCATCATTGATCCTACTCTCACTTTCGCATCTCCGCGCCAGATTGAATTAATCAATAAATTATAAACGGAGAACACGTTTCGCCAGGAGACATTCCACAGAGCCCCGTTATAAAGAGAAAAAAAAACTGGTTGCTCTAACAAACGTTGTATATATTTAATGTGAATTAAAAAACGGTTTTTTTCAAAAAATTCAATTTTATTTTGTATTGCTCTGTTGTTTATGTAACTTTTCTCTATATAATACAAGAAATATTTATAAAAAAAAGATTTATTTCATTTTATACAGTGTTTTTTTTTAGATTGAGGATAAATACATACCGAACTATATTCGGATTCTATACAATCTGTATCTCTCGAACGTCTTCTATTTCCTCTTACACCACATATTATACAAATTAAATATACGATAAGTTAAGTTAGAAGGAACCACCTATGGACTATGAGAAGGATGATAAAATACGCGAAAAAGTAGATAAGTCCATAATTAAAATTTCAAAACGCTTTCCGTTGCTATACGCAACGCGTTTTGAAATTTTTAATGTTTAGGCTTAGTTTCTCTTTTCGATTTGATAGTCGCCAGCCAGATTTCCCGCACGGTACTGATGAGTTCCAAATAGAACGAAACCGGTCTACCGTTGGAATTTCTGGCTATTTTATTTATTTTTAATTTAGTTTATTACTCGAAGATCTATTTGATCCGAGTTTCGCGTTGCTCGAAGACCTATCGGTACGAGTTATTAGTAAGTTTTTAATTTTCTTCAAATTTGTTTAGGATTTAGCTATATTATCCCTTTTAATTATGGACTTATCTACTTTTTCGCGTATTTTATCATACAAATTAAATGTTGAGGAAAGATTAATAATGCATCCGATGGAATTATCATTGATAAACAATTGCCTTGTCTAAACACAACAGGTTGGTAGTAAAATCGACATTGTTTATTCCAACAATAATATAGGAGTCCACCATAGGTTTCTAACGACTCAGTATATCCAAAACAATAAGGACAACAAATAAAACCATCTTTTTGTACTTTAACAGAACCTCTTTCTAACAAATTTTTGAAGAATCCTCGTCCACTGTATAAAATGAAAAAATAATTAAAAAAATATAATTAAAGAATATTAAAATTACTAAATAACATACTTTTTATCTCCAAAATTGAAGAAAAACTGTACTTCTTAATATTCAACTCTCTCGTTTACACGGCGAATATATTTCTTATGATTAAAGGTATAATTCAAGTTTTTTATACAAATGCTGTATGTGTAGATATTAGTATTATCATAAATTAAAAACCCCGAAGATTTCAAGTTATATAAAAATAAGTCAAGGTAAAATCTTTTTTCATAATATAGTATATTTAAAATCACCTTTAGAAATGATTAATCAAATAATTATGTCTCAAAAATAATTTATATTTTGTAATTATTTTCATCCTTATTAAACGTTAATTATAATACAAATTTATCGTAAATACATGTACTTTTTATATATTAAAAAGGGTGTTCGTATCGTTGGAATGTGCTTTCCCCCATCAATACACAAACCTGCTAACCTTGAGGAATTTAATATTTTTCAAAATATAAGTTATTTGTTGACCTTGTTTTTTCAACAGGTCGTGGGCCCGATTGAGCTGTATAATATCTCTGTAAAAACCTAATTGCGAGTAAATTTTTTTTATTATATCACAGTGGAAATGGGAAAACGCAAGATGTCTCAAAAATCGCCCTCTTTAAAAGTTAAAAAAAATGAAGTTATTTATGGGGAAACCAGAATTTAAATGCGATTCACTCGTTGATAATTCGTGTTATTAAAAGTATGGAGGGATTTACCTTTAAGGAAAAATGTTGGATTTGTCAAGATCTATTTCTAGACAGGAGAATTTTTAAGCAACATTTAATGAACCATTTAACATGTAGTTTTTCGAATAAAACACTGACCAATAAAAGAGTGTGTGATTGTTTAAATTCAAAACACCAGAAATACACACTCGAAGATGAACTATTACACGATCAAATTATTGATTATTTGAACGAGTTTAACGTAAAAAATCAAGAATGGTACGATGATTTAGTAATCGACGGTAAGATTCAACCTTTGAACTCAAATGTTGAACCAACTAGTAAAGAAGAAAGTATAGATTCGAATATTCTTAACATGGCTGAAGAAACGTTGAATTCTTTAATGGAGTCTAACCCTGTACTTACAAACGATTTGAAAATGCCGAGCGATAATCAGCTGGAAGCACTTATTTATTTTGAAGAATATTGTAAAAATAATCAAATTATAATCCCCAACAACAAAATGGAAACTTCTATTGAAGTATTGCAAAATCTTGAAAAAAACTTGTAAAATGATTTAAAATATGTAAATAAATCTTTTTTCTATAAAATCCACTGTTATTATTTTCCTACGTAAGATTTCTTTCAAACAAAATTCAATAACAATTTACTTTTGAAGATACAATTTTTTATAATATTTCATAATATTTATTTTGCCAAAGACAAAATTTGTAGGCGACCACAGAAAGTCTATAGGTAACGAATACCATCCTAGTACAAACCACTCAATAAGATTAAAATAAATAAAATTTTACTCGAATAAAATCATTTTTTGCGAAGAATTACAAAATAAATTATACAATTTATAAAGATTTTAAAAATAAATCAATTCCAAAAATCTGTACAAAATAAACCATCCAATAAAGATATTATTAGGAATATGAAAAAAATAATGGTTGTAAAAAACTAGAAATATTATAACGATATAACTAAAAATAATTATAATTACATTATTTCGTAGACGTTTTTCTTCTTAACTAAAAAATGAGGTATTATGTTTAAAATTTAGGCTAAAATTTGTAATAGTTAATTACTATAATTATAAGAATATATTGTAAAATATAAACCTAAAAATTATTTAATTTTATACTCTCTCTCTAGTTCTTATACATTAAATATCTATAGATCCTTTTATTAAAATTTATGCACAGTGTTTTCAGATCAGGGATGATTACATACCGAGCTTAATTCGACTTCTACACAAGTTGTATTTTTTTATATACTACATATCTTAATATATCTATTTACTTATAATGGTTTTAACCAAAAATATCTTGCTATTAACTAATTGAAGATAAATTCTCAAGTTTTTATTTATTTTGTGAGATAAATATAAATATATAAATTAGTAAAGAATTTAAATTAGAATGCTGAGAGTTAAAAATATTGATCAAATTTGTGTCAAGGTACAGTTTTTTAATACTGTCACATATTTAAAAAAACATTTCTAGAAATGATTAATCAAATAACTATGTCTCAAAAATAATTAATTTATTATAATTATAAATAATAGGTGTAACCTTCTAACTTAATATCAAACGTAAATTATAATACATCATTCTCGTAAATACATATCTTTTAAACATATTAAAAGGGTGATTTCAAATTTAAAACAAAAATGAACTAAACTTATTTTTTAAATTATAAACCTAACCTTGGATATATTATACATTAAGTATAGTTAAATGTTAATTATCTTTTTTAGACATGCGTATTCTTTTGTATAAAAATAGGGCGTTGTCAGATTAAACAAATTACGGTTAATAGTATTACACATACAGTCACATTCTGTATAAAAAGGTGACATTTCCATGGTAGGAAAGCACACTGACTGACAAATTTGTTTCGTTCCGGGGACGTAGTTCAAATAAGACAAGTGTTTGAACATTTTTCTTACATAAAAGTGAACTAGATTTAAATGGAAATAAAATTTGTAAAAATATCAAAGAATGCTTTCGATCCAGTTCGCGCAACCAAATTTTCAGCAGGCTTAGATTTAAAATCTGCATATGATTATATATTGGTTTCTGGAGCCAGATTGTTAATAGAAACAGATTTAAAAAATTTACTTCCCGAAAACACCTATGGTCGTATTGGTAAAATTTTTCATAATGTTGTAAAAATTTAAGAAAACAGTTCTTAATTTACCATGTTTAAAAAGCTCCACGCAGTGGTTTGGCCCTTCATTAGGGAATTGATGTTTTAGCCGGAGTTATTGACATAGACTATACTGGACCAATTGGTATTGTTTTAATCAATCATGGGAAAGTTGATTATAAAATTTTAAGAGGTGATAAAATAGCGCAATTGATTTGTGAGAGAATATTTTATCCATCAGTAGTAGAGTGTGAAGTATGTTTAACCAAGACTTTACCTAAAGTTTTGACATAATATACTATTTCTTGTTATTAAACAGAAATTTAAAGAAACGGAAAGAGGATGGCATGGGTTCGGTTCAACCAACTAACACAACTTAATGTTTATAATTTAATTTATGTAAAATAATTAAATAAATATTTAACCAACAGTTAAAAAATGTTTTATTTAATTTTTATATAAACAAATATTGCTATATATGATTATATATAGCATTTGTTAAAATAGAGTTAATATAATTTTATTACAAGAAAACAACAATGTATAAATACAATTCCGATTAAAAAATTAACAGTGTATATATGACCAATTCTTTCTAAATCAGATCATCCCTTCTATGATTGTTTGATGAATATAATTATTGATAAAATAAGTCTCTCCAAGTTTAGTAATACAAACTCAATAACGCATAATTTTTATTAACAATTGATAGCATCGACCTCAAACTAAATTTATATTGCCACACAAAATTATTTAAAAGCTTTAAAAATTATAAATGTGAAGCATGAAATATTTCACTGAGTTTGTAAAAAACTGGGATCAGTTTGAATTTTCTGAAATAAGTTGACAACAAAGATAAATCTAAGCGTAAATTAAACTTAAAATTAGGTAAATGAATATTGTAAGGTACCAGAGTTTACGTACGTCTTATTATCTGGAATTTTTAGGCATCTTAACTAATATAAGCGTATTAAAACGTAATTTCATGTATTTGTCCGCGTGAAAAAATTTGCATTCGTGAACGTTTCTCTTCGTGTATTGAATAAACGTAACAAATTAAGAATAAATCGTTCTTATCGTATCTTAGTCTGTTTATTGTATTTGTACGTTTTATGGTTCAATAGGCTACAATAAGTTTTGAAGATGACATATGGAGTTATTTATCTCCCGTCTTTTAATGTAAACAACCTATATTATGTGTAAACTATGAAATACATTTATAATTACATTTATTATTACCACTATTATAATTTATAGAGGGCTGTATTTTTAATTTGAATGGTTTCTTTATTAAGCGTACAGTCAATGGTTTTTATTGTCGCTTGTTTATGCTTCATTTTAATTATATTTATAATTAATTTAATTGGGTACAAATATTAAATAATGGAAAATTTCGTTACAAAAATGTATGTAGGTATATTGCATTTTTAATACATACAGCCATCTATTATTATTTTACATTTTAGCGTATACGTCACAAGATTGGTTTAAAGACTTAGTTATTGGCAACAGCAAATATAATATATATAACTTAGATTAGTCAATTTATCATTTTCACAAGCTCGTTGGTATTTTATAACGACAAAACGATCGTTAGGTTTCATGGAAAACGAAATTAAAAGAAGAATTTTATTTAAAACCGACACTCTATGAACAAATACCAAAAATTTTGATTTTTATGGATTTTGCCTATTTCATTACTTTTGACACATAACAGAATAAAATCTGTTGACGACAGTCGAAAAAAACGAGTGCTGAACAAAATAAAGAATTGTGTAAGGAGAATGAATTGTTGTCACTACAGCATACAATTATAGAATTGAAAAAACAGAAGCGGAATATATAGCAGAGAGAATACTCCTTGAAAGTTTGTTACCTTTCATACGAAAGGAACCTATCTAACGAATATTTGCAAAGGATTTCGGAAGAAAAAAGATTATTGAGTTAAGATGAATTATCCACCTGGGGCTTTTTTCGCCCTTTCTACGGTTTAATTGTTGAAAGACGGAAAGATTGTGATGTACCATTAATAGTTCGCGGTAATCAGATTCATTTGTGTCCATTTATTCTTACCAAATTGGAAATGTAAAATAATATCACAAAAAAAGTTTAAAAAATTTTTATTTATAATTTTTATTTCAAGGTGTAACGATAAAATATTTTTGTGTAACCTGTTTAAAATCGGGTTGTTAATGTAGTTTATATTACGTGGTCTGTTAGAAAAAACAAACCACATCGCTTTCTATACAAACTAGTTTCGCTTTGATTTTTGTTGGCGAATAATGACTTATAAAGAAAATAAGGAACCGTTTAAGGACTATGAACTGATTAAACATTTAAATAAAGAATTGAAAAAACTGAAATGTATTTGATTGCACAAAGAATGATATATTTTCAAAAAGAGCATAATTCTCACGAAATGCTTTTGGAAGGAGCCCCAAAAACTGGGTTCTTAAAGGCGATAGACGATTTAGTGGTTTTATTGAAAGCGTGTTAAATGTTATTAACGATAGTTCCTTTGTGTCAACAAAAAATGTTGTAAATTATTAATAAAGTTTTAAATTTTAAATCAGAGTTTTTATTTTATAGTGTGATAGCTAGAATGATGTAAGATAATTTAAAAACAAATTATAACAATTTTTTACAAACATATTTAATTTCAGGTTCAGAGTTGAAAATTATTTTATAACATTGTATTATTCATTTTTGAGTTTTATGTTAAAAATAAAGTTTTGCAAAAAAAGTTCTCTTATCAATTTTATTCAAATAAGAAACACATTGACGGTATAAGTTAGTCTTTTTAGATGTAAACTAGATTAATTGTTAAAGAACTAAAACCCAAAAATTAATATATCAACCTCACAGACTGTAAAACGTAGCAGACAGTAAAAGCGAGTCTTAAAATGTATTATAAATCAAACAAATTAACGATGTTTCGTGTAATTGATTTCTTACTATTTTGTATGATCGCTTAAATGTATCGGCTGCATTTTTTAAATTTTAATTAATTTACTTTTGTATTGTCTTTAAAAATGTTAAGTTATATTTTAATAGTTATATTTATAATATGTTGTATGGATGAATACAGGAGGATTATAAATCGCTATTTGACTTGGCCATCTACCGTACATTTAAAACCGTTTTTACTTGGTAGCGTTATAAATTTACATAATACTATTACATACTAAACAATCAGATAAAACAACCCTCATCGAGGCGGAGTTTCCCCAACTGTCTTAGCCGGCGGGCTATCTTAGCGTGAGGGAAAACGTTACGCGCACCAACTCCAGGGTATACCGGGAGAAAAAGCCTTACGATAAGGAAGAACGGTGAGAAACGCGCCGCGCTCTATTAAACCAATCCTGCACGTTTTATTCGATCTAGCTAGAACTAAATTTACTGTGTTTTATAGCCGTTACGTGGAATTTCTAATTAACTCGGCAAAAATTGTGTATTTTGATCACAAAAAAGTGGATTTTTGGTACTATTTCTCTTGAAGAATTCATTAAATACACAATGGTTTTTAAAAAGGGTACGTTAAAACTTGTATTTTTAAAATAACTTATATTGTTTTAAAATTGTTTTTTGTTGTTGTAGTATCTTTAAAATTTAGGTCGGATAGTCGACTAGTTGTAACAGTATCAATTTTTCGGAAAGAGCCCGGAATTTACATTTCCAATGGGAACCAAAGCACTATCATTTCCTTGCAAACATGGGACGCCCTCACAAAATCATGGTCTTCAATTATTGAAAATCTAAGCTCTACATCAATAAAAAAGTTAACCTGCCAATTCCGATTGTTGATCCTTATTCCGATTGTACTTTCCATCACAGTTTTGAAGTGTCTTCCGATGGTGGAAAATTTATGTGGTCATTATTACCTTTTACGCAAAAGTATCTTGAATACGAAATGAACTATTCAACCAGTTTTTCACTTAGTAGAGTGCAAGTGATAGCTTTAGACGAATTTAAACTGCGTATAGATGAACAGTTAAATCTGTTAAGAAATAGCATGTTTGCTGTAAACCAAATGTTTTCTGTATTGGTTGATAATTTTTCGAAATTTCAAGAGTTTTATAATCCACTGGAAAAGCGAGAAGCACTCTGTGATTTCGTAGAAATCTACGCCGCCTTTCGTATTTCACAGGATTATCAAGTGGAAGAAGATTTTTTGGGTCAATTTATAGGTTATTGCCCATTTGACGTAAGGGAATTAATGGATCATTGTTTAAATGACGTACAATATTTAAAAAGTGTTTTCAGTTTGTAAATAAATAATGTATTATCTGTCATCACATTTAAATAAATATTTATTATAACAAAATTTCATAAATTTACTACTTAAAAAATTTTATATTTTCGCAATAGTTTCAAGTTTTATAAAACAGTTTTACACGAATTGAGCACACTGTCACGAAAAACATTTCAAACTACCAATTTTGCATAGTTTTTAGTCATTTACACCGTTCTCGAGGAAAACAAGTTAGACGAATGATAATGTCGCACAAAATTAACAATCTCGATTTTTTAAATGTATTTTTGTCTGTAAAAAAGTACAAACCTCCTTGCCTCAGCCAAAATGTTTAGTAAATATGAAATAAGCCAGCTTGATAAGGTTTAAAAAAAATTTATTCAAAGTAGTTTCAAATGTTTACAAACTTCTAAATGATTTCAATTTTTCATTATGTTGATAGCGTTGTGTAAAAAATGCGTTCAATTTTTCCTTCGATGTTAACCCTGTAGAAATTGGATTCGGGTGCTTTCAGTAATATCATCCGTTTGAGTAACTTTTGCACATAAGGATTGAAATTATTTGTATAATTGTATATTTGATTGTCAGTTTTGCCGTTTATATAATTTACCAATTTCTTTGATGTTTGACGTTTTGTGACCTATCAAAACACTTGCTTGTAACTTGCATGGCGGTTCGTAAGGTTTATATATTCCACACACATTTTTTTTAAAGTTTCAAACATTGGTTTTTTAACTTTGAAACATTTTTACTGTTTTTATTTTAGGAGTTTTCGGTAGTTAACTTTTCTTTTAGACACAATTATAAGTATTGGAAACATGTTCAAAAATAAAAGTCTTTCAAACTCATACTACCTTTTTTATTATTCAACGTAATATTTTTAGTCTAAATTACAAACAATTTAATATTTATTTTATCTTTTGTTTTAATTAGACCATTAAATGTTAACTAAATAATATTTTTATGGTACTCGATCGACCGATATTTTGCTAAAAAATTCATTTTAAAATGCTTCAAAATGGTTTAGATTTCTTTCGATCTAGACTGTTAATTAAATTATTAATTAAACAATAGACCAAAACCTTCTCGTTTAAGCTAGAATAGGGTTTTTGATTTGAACGATACTCGCACGGTATATTACCACAGTTCTGCTTTAAAACAAATTTACATCTCGGGTAATATTTTGCGTGTTCTTCGAAAGGAATATCGTACTTTTTCCAGCATAGCAGCTTTCCATTGCAGGAGAAACATTTGACACAATCTTTGAAATCTGTGTAGTAAAAACCCGCTTGTGCCAAATCTCTTACGTCTATGTGATCGATCGGGAAATTTTTAAACGATTGTATTCGTACCAATTCAGATCGCATTGGGCTTAAATTCCAAGGATTGTTCGTTATGCGTAGCACGGGAACATTTTCTGTAGATTCATACTGAACAAATTTGCAATTCGGATACCGCTGTATATGAATTAGTAAAGGATGATTACCCTTTCTCCAACTGCCAACTCGTTTACATTTAAAAAGGGTTGCCTTAAAATTTGAGTTGAAACTCTTTATCCTTTTACTTTCAAAATGCATTTTTTACGTATTTTACTGACTGTCAGTCATCGGAAAAGATTCGTTGATAAATGCTGGATGATTATAAAAATCAAGAAAAAGTTGCTCTAGCCACATGATGGTTAAATGTGACTGGCGTCTTCTAGCGGTATTTCCCAAAACTAAAGTTTTACAAAGATTTGTAATATTATAGGGCTGTTTAAATCAGCTACCTGTTTTTGAGCTAGTTCTTAATTATGCCATTTGTTTTCAAAACACCTGCCACCAAATACCTCATGTTCCGATAAAATCCGTAGTTATTCTACAATAATTCGGTCATTTTGTTCGTTGCAAGCACTCATATATTTACAAAAACATTACATAAATTTACCCAGTATTTATTTTAATTAGATAATAAATTTATCGATATTATTCCCATTAATAATAACAATCACCTAAGTTAATACCTAAGACACCACCCAATGGTAAATGAACTTACACTTTGTAAATTGAACTTAGTCAAAATTAAAAAACTAAACAAAATGATATTAATTACGCAATATCATTGGAATTTACCAAAAATTATTCAAATAAAAAATAACATTTGAATTTATTGAAATTTATATAAATGTAGACAATGTTGTTTCTACTAAATTTATTTATTTCAATTAACCCAAGATACAAGAATTTACCAAAATGTATTCGAAAGTTTTCAATTTATTATCAAGTCAATCATAATAATTTCAGTTAATCCAATAATATAAGAACTTACCCAATTTAATTTGATTTAGTCGAAATGTATCCAATTTTACCCATTTTATATGAAATTGCCCATGGGTTTTTTCTTCAAATCACTAATAATATAGAATTTATCGCAACAAAAGATACATTAATTTGCGCTATTTTGCAAAACGGTGCACAATTTCTTTCAAAAGAAATATGATCGATTTACTCTGATGATAAAAATGTTGTCATTGTTCCATGTTATTTAATAGAACTAGTAAATCTTGAAAGATAAAGACTTTATTCTAAAATAATTTAATATTATCTCACCTGGAATGACTCTAAAATTTAATAATCACATAATTTGCAACATGTTCTTAAATATCAAACTGATGGACTGTTACTTTTAAATTAGCAATTGCATACTACATTAAAACTAACATAATGGAAATGTTTCCTAATGCGATATTCTACTATAATCTTCATAAATACCGCAAAAATAATGTAATTCATAGTATGTCAAATCTAATATAATATATTTTACATTTTAAAAATCAAAGCCCATTTGATATATTATTATATTGAAAATGGTCTTTAAGCTTGGTCTATGTTCTTTTGGCATGTAAATATTTTACTTAGGACACCATTATTAATATGTTAAATTTGCTATGATCAAATCGTAGATGTTTTCGTAGATGTTTAATTTGGCCATGGTTAGAATACTGATTAATTGGGAAAGTATATACGACGACGGATACTTCATGGCGTGTTTAAAATAAATTGAGAATAATTGTTTTATAAAAACATATTTTCTTTTATTTACATTGCGAGCTTTCGGGTACGAGACCCCTTGTCAAGCGTCATCACTCAGACGATTATATTATTAATTTATTTTAAACACGCCATGAAGTATCCGTCGTCGTATATACTTTCCCAATTAATTGCTATGATCAACTTTAAAGGATTATTTGTATAGTATGTGGTAAATCAAACTCTCGGAATAAATAAATTAAACTTATTGTAATAATTGTAACATACAATACACATTAATCAAGGCGATGGTCAATAAATCCTATTGAATCGCAGAGAAGTGAATTGTGAACGTTCAATAACAGACCGTAAAAATAATACCTAATACCAAGGTGAACAAGCTCGGCAACATGATAACACCCCAGTTTTACCACAGGTTCGATTGACTCCATTTTCATCACTTTTACTCACAGGTAAAACGACTAGAAGTCAATTACCTATCCATTAATAGTGTGGCCCCCCCGGCTAGAATGTGTTTGGCGATTCATATACTCTTCTCTCGGTTAAGTGGAACTTATTCTTGCCCTGTTTGAAATATTTTACTAATTCAAGCATTCAAAGTTTTAAATAACACTAAACATCGCGATAATTCTTATAAGATTTAATCATACGGTTATTGCATAATACATCCAAACATGTTTTTGTAGAAAATATACTAAACATTTCGTATAAGTGTAAATTTTCTTCTCTTATGTGTACATTTAACAGTTTTGTAGGACTATGACGGAAATATTGGTCCAAAAAAATAGATTTTTAAATAAAATTATAATTTTTCCAAATGTGGATCTTGGTATTGGAAAGGATATCTACAATTTCCACATTAATTGTAGATTTTCTTTATTATAGAACTAGAACGTCGTAAAGAGCTTGTATTCGGAACGAAAAAATGGTTGTAATGTAGTATATGTTAAAACCTTGAGCCACCAATTGCTAATGTTGTTTAAATCTTCAATGTTTGTAATATAAATTAAAATAGTTGGTGGAAAGTTACCGTGCACATATAAAGAAAAATGATATTGGGTTTATAAGCGATTGTTCAATGATTTTTATACATCAAAAACAACAAAATCATAATCAATTCAAATTGAAATATTCAACAAAGGCTATTTTATTTAGAACATCAACCTAACATTTGTTTCAAAATATCAAACTTATTTTTTTAAATTTAAATCTCAACTATTTGACAACAGATACAAATATTATTTACGGATAGAGGAATTTATAACATTGTTATTTAAATTGTTATAAACTAATTAATTTTTCTTTTATTAGAGCTCAAACTTTTTTTTAATGAATCTTTTATTTTTTCTATTAAATTATTATTCTTATTTTTGTTTTTGGTTTAATTTTATTTTATTTTTTAATTAAATCAATATTAATTTAGTATATTTGTTTGTGCTGTCTTGTTTACCAACATATATAAACATCCTTTTTTTATCTGCAAAGTTCGTTTTGGTTAATATAAATTATAATTATTATTGAATATCTTCAATGAAAGTAAATGGTTGTTTTGAATATTTTTTAACAAATATTAAAAATAAAATTTAAATTAATTTTTAAAATATTTTTATAAATATAATTCCTAACATATTTAACATTAGTTGAAAATGTAAAATTCGCTCTGCAAACATAAAAACCGAATATTTAAATTTTAATAACAGACAGATGAAATCAGAAGCGCATTGTGAATTTAACAGAATTAATAATGACACGGTAATTAAAGTTTAAAATAAAAAAAAATCGATTTAAATATCCTCTTTTTAAGGAACATGTTTCTGCAATTAATATTTCTATTTTGAATTCCACAGTTAATGTAAAATTAAAAAACGTGTACTTAACAGTTCAAATGTCTTTGTGATTGGGAATACGATAACTAATCTGTTTTTAAAACTGAAATCCATAAATCAATCGGTTTTATGATACAGGTTGTAGAACATGTCGTCTAATTAGTAAATAATAATTTAAGCTAAATTGTTCGAAATCTGATACCTTGGATTGAAAACAGAATATAATTTGTGTTAATTAATGTTTGGTTTTTATCTTTTTATTAGAATAACAAAATCTAAGACCGTTGCGCCCGTACGTTCGAAAAAGCACACAAGTTCAACAAATTACGTTGCCTGTTTAAACACGTAAATAATTCCCTCTATATAAAAACATATACGATAAAATTAAATTGTTTTATAATTAACATTCGATAGTGTACAAGGTTACACTTATTATTTATTAATATAAGATAAAAGTATTTTTGAGAAAATTCACTTTATTCTAGTGAGACATTCCAAATCTGACTATTTTTTAATAATGATTCTTATATTTTTTATCTTAATTTATAATAAAAGCTTTTACAGATAATTGATTTATAGAAACTACGCTGACAATATAAAAATACAAAAATGATACTGTTTTTATTTATTTTTTTACGTTTTTAATAATTAAATTTAAAAACATATTGTTTATATTCAAAACCAAATCCATTCCATTATTAGCAATGATGCTGTTGTTCAAATGTGTAGCGGAATTCAGCATAAAAACCGCCCTTTTAACTACGTAAACACATTACATCAGCATAAAATCAAATAATTTGTTAGTTAATATTTATCATTATATTCATTTAATTATACTAATTAACAATTACAAGTTTTAGCCGAATTTCAACCTGATACCTAATTTCGTAGTAAAGAAATATCTTCTACGAATTAAGGTAAATATAACTATATTTATTTGTGTCCTTATAATTTGTTTTTTATATTTCTATATTTACAACCTTTAATTTTTTTCATATTACTAATTATCTCTTAATTAAATAGGATATTTTGTACATTTTAATTTGCAATTGTTTAAAAAATAATTTTATTGGTGTAATTTTTTTTTATCTTATTTATTTATTACACTATCCTGGTAACCAATACATTTAATTTTTTGCGAAAGAAGTATTATTATTATTATTACTATTATTATTATTAAGTATTACAAAAGATTGTATCTTCAAAAAGTAAATTGTCAATAAGCTTTGTTTTTAAAACCATTCATTTTTATTTACAATTTTTTCAAATTAGAGGATTTATTAATTGATATTTTATTAATATCTAGCGGTTGTTTGTAAAAACCAGTTTTTCCATCTCACTGGCTCTGTTGAATGTCTCCTGGCGAAACGTGTTCTCCGTTTATAATTTATTGATTAATTCAATCTGGCGCGGAGATGCGAAAGTGAGAGTAGGATCAATGATGCCAGATGATAATAAACATTTTGCGTTTGAAAGTGTGACAGTAAATTGTTGAAAATTCCAAACCACCCTAATGGGTGTGGTTATAAAATTAGTTTTACAAGGCTAATGCAATAGAATGTTGAACCAGTTCTATCCTAGAGGTAATTATAATTTATGAATTTAAAGATATAGCTCGCAATCCGGCAGAATTTCATAGACCGTGTCTTGTACGATGGCTTTGCGTGTTTCTGGTAACGCTGTTCAGCAGAAAAATAAACTTATAAATCAATTAAAGTTAGTATTATTTTATTTGAAAAAAAATTAAAATTATTAAACTTAATTTTGTTTTAATTTAGCCACCAATAAATACCCGTTCGTTTACTGTGTGTAGTCAGAGAAAATTCTATCTACGTGTATTCACAATGTTGCTATTTTTAATTTAAAAAGTTAATTATTTTTTATTTATTTTAAATAAATGGTTTTGGAATTCTTATTGATTATGTAATTTAAAATGTTTTTCCAACTTTAGAATATATTATTTTACTATTAAAAATTAACCAGCCATCAATTATAGTCTTTTGGGTTGCAAAAGTTAGTGCTCGGCAGTTGATTAATTTTTTTTCCATGAATAAAATAAACTAGGCTATATTTCAATATTTATTTAAATAACCAATAGTTTAATAAAAATTGCAAAATGTTTAAATAATTGAAAGTGAATAAGCCTATTATTTAAATAAAAACAAACAATTACTTAAATAAATACCACTTTTATTCAAATAAATGCATCGTTGCGTAATAAACATAATTAAATAAGTTAAAATGATATTCTTTTTCCCATCTTTTTTTTAAATAAATCGGAAAATTTGTGGATAATGAATAAACAATTGCGAACACTAGCAAGAGTAACAATAAAAACAACATTGTAATTTCAAAAATATAAGAATTATTTTATATTGGTAAAGTTATACGTTTTTATTATAGTTGGATAACATTATACTTTTGAATTGCTAAAACATTGTTTCTTTAAATAAATTGAATTTTTTATAATACATTAGTTGTTAAATCTCTGGTTGATATCGCCCGATTAAGTTCATTGTAATGTTTTAAAATGTTTATTGATTGGTTATGTAATTAATTTATTATATAAAATCATTGTTTTTTGGGAATTTTTATTGATAATGTTACTTTAGAATGTATTGGAGTACTATTGAAAACCAATTTCCTATTTGGATTGCAAATGTAAAAAAAATGTATCTCCAAAAGTAAATACATTTTGTTTTATTTATTATAAACAAAATTGGCTATATCTCAGGCAGATATTGACCAGCGCCATTGTAATTTGTTGTGTTTTTAAAATATGTATTGATTGTTTATTATGTCGTTATTGTATTATTTATTTATCTCCAAAAGTAAATAAAGTTTCATTTCAACAGGGGTAAAACATAAGTTATTGGGCGGATATTGACCAATCAGGCCTATTGCAATTTGTTGTGTTTTAAAATATGTATTTTATTTCGACAGGGGTAAGTTAGATAGCACGTGCCAGACAAACTTGCCAAGGTTATAAAGCGAAGGTTTCCCCATCTCGCAATTAACTAATTAGCATTTTAAATGGCGAAAAAACGAAAAAAATAAAAAAGTGACACCAAAAGTAAATAAGTTGACGTAATCGGGGGGATTACATATTACCGCCGATATCTCGGGTCGAGCTTGTCCGATCGTGTCCCAACTTGTTGGGGTGATAGACCGAGGCTTAGGGGTGGTGGACAGTGTTCGAGCGTCGAGGTCAAAGATCATCTCAAGGTCAAATTTAGGGTTAAAATTAAAATATGTTTTTTACTTTTTCCAAGGACAAAAAATGGTTTTTGGAAAAAAAATTGGGGGTTGTTTTGGGGGGTGTTATGGCGGCCATCTTGGATTAACATGTTCATATTTAGTTACTCTCTACTTACAATTAATATCAGTTAATATACGAAACGGAGAAAAACCAACTTTTTGCATCCAATCGTATTTGCAGAATTTGCTCGTCGTCTTTGCCATTTTGATTAGTTGCGGATGGTGAATTCTGCAGTTTTTTACATGCTCCCGGTGATTTATTTCAGCGCGGGTACCCGAGTACCGGTGTAAGCAAAACCGACAGACATAAGTCTTTCCATTATGTTTGGTGAAGTTACGCAAAAAGTGACTTAAATCTCGAATAAGACAAAAATGTTTAGATTTTCCGGACACAAGAAAGAGGGGGTCAATTTGCCGTTCTTCGGGCACTTGGTTTTGTGACTAATATGTAATGGAAAAAGTTCACGTTCGAAGCCGAAGACGTTTATAGACAGGTTGTTCTTTTTCTCGAACTTTTTAAGTTTTAAAGTATTAAGAACGAAAGGGAAAGAAATATCTCAACAATCGAATTCCGTTTCAAACCGCGAATACTACTCGACACTCCCTCGATTCAATTCAGCCGGATGAAGTTTGGCGATAATAGACCAAATGAAACACTTTTCGTCATTTGATTTAATTTTTAACACTCCCTTACAATTTCTAATTGAAGGAGGAAGTTCTATATATGACCCACCAACGTTATTATATCCACTTGGACAAATAAAATGTGGTCCATATTCCATCCGCTTCCCCGACCTTCAAATTCTTCGACCGCCTTCACCATTTGTTTCGTACATTGGTCCATTTGGCCGGGGATTTTTTCCGGTGTTAGGGATATTTGGTTTTTGCTCCGAAAAAACGGAAACGCTTCCACTTCTTCGCCAAGGTTGAGCTCGCGAACGTAACGAATGTTCATGAAAATATTCCACTTAATTCCTCGCTTTTTGGTTAAATGGTTTTCTAAGTATTTAATCAAACCTGACCTAATACCCGTAATAAGTATTTCGGGGTCCGTTTGAATAATCATTGGGGTGTGACGTGATCCCACAACGACGTTTTGCAGAGCCGACTCATCTTCCACATCACTCTGGAAGCCCGCATCAGACTCTTTGGATTCATCGTTTTCTTTCGTTGCCACATCTTGAGGGGTTTCGGGGATATTCTTGTGTATCCGCGAATGACGTAATAATCTCCGTGTACGAGCAAAGCTGCGTCCACAGATCGTACAGTCATATTTTAAGCCCTCGTGTTGTTCACGGACGTGACGATTTAAATTAAACTTTTTAGTAAACTCTTTCGCGCATATGCTACACGAAAACATGGTAAACTGTCAATTTGGTGGCTCCCCGCAACTGACGATGAGAAGCAAAGTGTAAGCCGAACTTCTATCCGAATTATTGCGACCTTGTCTCTTCGTATTAGATTTCTATCAATCTATCCGTCAGTCAGTCTGCCTCGTGTTGGAATATACCTATACGATCATTAAGAGGTTTCGGGTTTTTTTTTGTTTTTCTTAACTCTCTAAAATATTTTACCGATGAATCAGCCTACTCTTATCTTTTAATTCTTATTATTTTGATGAAATAATTACCAATAATTAATGTTGTCGTCTTCTTTTATTATTACAGAATATACATGTGTAAATGTTTTTTTTTTACATTTTGAAGTTTTCTTGCATTACGTCTTACACTAATTCCTCGAAATCAATAACTTCATCTAAATCATTATTAAGAACAATATTTTTTGGCTTCTTCTTCTTCTGACGCGCCTCTTGTTTTGTATCGGTAGCCGTGGACCTTTTTTTCTTTCAAATGCTGATGAATGAGAAGCCGTCGACATAGAGGAAGCTAAAGGAGTTGAGAAGAAGTCGTAAGGAACATACGCTGAAGTTGAGGGTGAAGCTAGGAGGGATTCCAATGTTGGTGCCGGAGTTGAGGGTGCCGAAATTGGTACTGAAACTATTGGTGACGATGTCGATGCGGAAGCGAAAGCTGAGACGGGCGGCGCGTTGTTGAGGGAAGAGAGCAGCATGGAGGCCATTATATCCTCCTCCTCGCTGATATTTAGATCCAGCTTCTCTATCTATTAGCGCAAAAATTAAATTAATACGCAGCGTCTAAATGGAGAAATTAAGACATTTGAGAAGGGTATGAAATACCTGAATGTTCCGAATATTGGGATGGTAGGGAAGGTGGATTTCAATTGTACATCTCGCTTCATTCGGGTTAAAACTAACCCAAAAACCCTTGTGGTGCTTTCAAAGTATAACTTCGAACATACGGAAGGTCATATGAGGGAGCTCGGGCCTTCCCGTAATCGGCGCCAACAGTACCGAGTAACGGAGAACAGCCTCAGCGACTTTTTTATCCGGAGACATTGTTACTTTGATGCGAATAAAACTTCTATTATCTTGACATCGGCTTTTTATACTCTTCGAAATGAATTTCGTATCAAAGGGCATTATCTTCGATTATATACCTTTGAACATGACGTTTTGGTTTTGTTATTTACAGAAAAGATATTAGAGACTTTTGTCTGCGCGACATACAATTAGTATGTTGGGGAAAAGAGCATTATTTTCATAAGGTTGATTATTATGGCTAGCGAAAAACGGAGTATTTATCCATTGGTATTTTAAAAGCGGTATATCAATCGTCACTATGACTCGTGAGCCCCATTAAAATCACGGACTGAAAAAATCGTTTGAACAGTTTGTAATAAAATTCACTTAATCCTGTATTAGCGATGAAGATGAAACTTCATTAAATAAATACATTAAATGTATCGCTTCCTTCGAAAGACAAGGTTTTCATATTTGGCGTCATAGTGCCATAAGGTTTCAAGTTATATCTGGGAAGGGACGTCATTGTTTTTAAAATTCCTATGGCCATATTTCACTATTTAGATTTTAATGTTAGAAATAAAAAAAACAGTTCAGGATAACAAAAAAATATTTATTTATTAACAACATTCTTTTTCCATAAAGATATTTTGTACGCTTTAACAAGTGCGCAGTTATCACAAGGCAAAGGACAGGTGTTCGACAACTGATTTAACCTTGGGCAGCTCAATTCCTCAATATTGAGAATTTTTTTGTTAAAATATTTTGAAAGTATTGTGGATTTTTGAGCGCCCTTAGTGTAGAACGTCGATGCTTTACCCGATATTAAGGAGATAATGTCAGTCAAATGTTCCGTGTGGTTGTCACCGTCGTTCCATAGTAAAGCCGCATTCACACTATCCAACTTTAGTCACCTGACTATGTCTGGCTGACTAGTCAGCCCGACTTGCCAGGTCAGCTTTCGCGTTCATACTATCCACATCGTTAGCTTAGTGTTGGATGCGTTTTGTCTGGTAGTTTAGTTCGAACGTTAGACGCGTGAGGTCGTTTATATATCATTAACCAATCAGAAAATGGAAATTGAGGTAGAAGATGTCTGATTGTTTTTCTGATTTGGGAATGTTGGCTTTGGCTCAATATGGTGGCTGGTTAAATTTATTGTTTCGAGTTATAGTAAATTTATGAGTCTGATAAAAAAAAGAAAATTGCTTTATTAAGTATTGTTTTGATCGTACAGAAACAAAAGGTGAAAAAAACGAACAATTAAATTAATTATGTTATAATTAAAAAGGGAAAGAAATAGTTATAAAACTTACGGTTTCTTTTACTTTCAAACTTTCTCCACACAAGGATCAATACGTCGAAAGGTTTATAAACAAAAACCTAAATTTAACGTCGTCCGATTTCACACTTGATCGCATTGAAGTCACTTTTTCTCGGTTTCTATTGGCTGCTGCCACCTGACTAGCTAGTCTGCCCGATTTTAATCGCCTCTCTTCCCGATTCGAAGTCGGAAGCTTCCCCGACAAAAATCTTATCAGGGGAAGCATTCACATTACCGGACTTGTCGGTCAGACAAAAATCGGGCAGCATGTCAGCTGACTAAAGTTGGATAGTGTGAATGAGCCTTAAGCCACACACGTTGCGTAAGATCCAAGAACATGACCGTTTGTCACGCTTAGCCAACTGGTGATAAGGGAACGGTGGCTTGAAAGTGTAAACCCCGTTCTCTTCAGTCTCCACAATAACGTAGGCTAGTTCTTTCAGAATGTATTCTCCATTCGCTCTCAGAAAGTTTACTTCAAGGATACATGATTTTTCCTCGGACCTTAAGCGTAAATAGATTTGAAATAAATGAAATAAATTATAAATTCCTTTAAAAAATGTTTGCGCTATATACTTACATTTTTTATAAGGCTTCAACTTCCAAGATGCGAGAGTTACGGTGGCCAAAATTATGATTAGTTTTTCGATGGGAAGAGCTCCCTTTATATAGCGCTTTATTATCGTACTTTGGACCACATTTCAATTATTTAGCTTAATTGAATATGCCTAATTTTTGCTTAAAATTGTACGGGGTGCGTACTGCGGCCGGCACGCAAATAAATTCCATACGGTAATTTCCTCGTAAAACTAACAAAATCAATTACTCCCTTCGATGATACCCCCCAGCAAACACAAAAACGTCCTTTGGACATCCGATAGACGTCACACTCGGATATTGCCTTCGTCCGTAGGACATCCCAAAATCCGGGATTGACGTCGGTTGGACGTTAAAGGACGTCCAAATGTCCGGTTTGTCTATAGCTGTAATACGTCCAGGGGACAAGTTTTCGGACGTCCAACGGCGATTACGGCGTTCGTCCCCTGGATGTCTTTAGGCCTTAAATTTGGTTCAATCATGGCTCAATAGGGATGAAACTAGGAGGTTCATTGGATATCGTATTCTGAACAAATAATTTAAAAAGCCAAACTTGATATTAAAATTTTATTCAAAACATTAAAATACAAGATAATGGAAAAAATCCAGCAACAAGTGTACAATTTGATTGTAATAACACGAACTCTGCATAAAAATTCAGAATTTAAATTTATTAAATAAGGTTATTAAATTTTTACGATAGGTTTTCGAAAGTTGGAAACTCAAGTATTAGCAGTTAACATATAAATTACAAAACTTAGTTATTTAATTTTTATATAACAAAATAAATTTAGAACTAAACTATTAAAAAATTAAATAACCTTCCTTATACAAATGTAAAAAAAAACAATAAAATTAATTTTTAAATCAGAAGCAAAATAAAACTAAAAAAAAATTAAGACTATCGCATGAAAAATGTACTCTAGAAAATACTGTTTCTCGAAGCTTAATTTTAATATCAATCCAAATCTTACTTTTAAAATTACAATTTAACTATATAAAATATCACAGTATAAAATAAAGCTTTAGGCGAACCGTTCAGTGAGAGTAATGAATAATAAACTTAAAAAGTTAAATAGAAACATGCACAGGTCCAAAATGAACTTTAAAAACAGTGAATAGAATAGAATAGAATAGAATTTATTGAACTGGAATATATACAAGCGTGGACGCTTATTGGGCCAGCATCAGTGACAAAGAAATACATTTAAAGCAATGGTTACAATGAGGGACAATGAAAGAAGTACACCGTTAAGTTCTATCCCAACCCATATGTTTGTCTAATTTGTTTTTGAAAGCACCGACGGAGGAACGCGTTTTAACCAAAGTAGGGAGGGAATTCCAGTGGTTAACTATCCGCTGGGTGAAAAAATTTCGCCGAATTGTGGAAGCACATCGAGTCTTGAAAATTTTTGGAGCATTTCGGCCACTCCAAGTTATACGAAAAAAAATGTCCGGGTTGATAGAGTAAAGGCCATGTACAAGTTTGAATGTCTCCACTAGATCCGCCCGTAGACGACGCGATTGCAGTGACAGCATGCATAGGCGCCTCAAGCGATCTTCATATGAAAACCCGCGAAGACGTGAAACCATTTTTGTGGCTTTCCGTTGAACTCGTTCTATAGCATCAGTCTTTTATTGATGTAGGATTCCAAATACTTGAACAATATTCGAGGTGCGGCCTGACGTATGTCTTGAAGAGTATTTTAACCGATTTTTCATCCAGGCGAGAGAAAGAGCGTTTAAGCAAAAATAGTACACGCGTTGCCCTGGCGACCGCAGCTCGTACGTAGACGGTTGGACCTAAGAGACGTGATACTTGTATCCCCAAATCTCGAACTTGAGCACTGGATCTCAAAGGTTGCCCCATCGAGAAATAGGCGAACTGTGGGTTCGTTTTGCCGAGGTGCAAGATAGTGGATTTGCCCGCGTTAAAACTCATGCCATTTTCCTTGGCCCAGGCTTCCACACCGCAGAGATCGTTCTGCAGGTCCTGACAGTCGGCCAAAGAACGGATACGATTACCAAGTTTGCTATCGTCTGCAAACAGTTGTATTAGCGAGTTCTTCACAGTAAGAGGTAGATCGTTGATGAATATCACAAATAGCACCGGACCCAAGACGGATCCCTGAGGGACCCCGCTCGAGACCGGCTGCCAGGATGACCTAGAACCTCGGTAGCAGACACGCTGAGAGCGGTCAGATAAAAAGGATCCAACTCAGTTGAGGATAAGAACTGGTACTTCCAAGGCACGCAGTTTAGACATCAGTAGAGAGTGGGAAACCGTGTCGAACGCCTTCTGAAGATCCAAAAAGATGAGGTCGTAATCGTGACCATCATTTAGTGCGCTGGACACCGCATCAAAGGTTACCAGGAGGTTGCTAAAGCAGGATCTCCTAAGTAGAAAACCGTGCTGTACATCTGAGAAGAAGCCGCGAGTATCGAGGTGAGAGACGAGAGCATCCCGCACTGGAACTTCCAAGTTTTTGCACGGAATACAGGTCAAGCTGATGGGCCGAAATTCTTCCACTCGTCGACTATTTGTTTTTTTTTAGGAAAATGACATCGGCTTGTTTCCAGATGGAAGGCAAGACACCTGTGGATAGCGACTGTTCATATATACAGAGTAGAGGACCGGCCAATATAGAAGCACCCTCCTTTAAAAGGCGAGGATAAATGTCATCCGGCCCGGGGGACTTGTCAACCTTGATGCGTGATAGGGATCGTTTGACTACTCCGTAAGTTAAGAGCAGTGGGCTGACATCCGTGGAATCGTTAGCAAAGCCCGCGAAATCCCCCAAGAAAGCAGCCTCTGGATGGGCCTCCCGTTGGAAAACTGATTGGAAAAAATCGCTCATAGCACCGCTGATAATATCCGGGTCAGCACTAACTTGACCATTAGAAAGTTCTAGAACTGCAGGAGGGGCTCGAAGTTTGGTAATGCGCCCAACATAGGAGAAAAGAGCCTTTGGGTTTGAACCAACTTGGTCAACCAAACGAGTTTCATAGCGAAATTTTGCTCGACGAATATGAGAAACTAAAGCGTTGCGATGAACTGAGTACAGGTGCCGTGTGTATGATGTACGGTGGGAAATATATCTATGAAAAGCTCGAAGTTTAGCCAAAATAAGACCTTGGGTTTCGCTGGACCACCATGGCTCGCGGCGAAGTTTATCCTGCTGGTTGGGCGCAGAGATAGTGGTAGGTATGGATTCTGCTCGTGCGGTGAGAATGAAATGGGTAAAGAGCATATAATTTACTTCAATGGAGGTTTGGGGGGAGATCAGAGTCCAGTCTTGAGCTTGTAGAGCCGCACGATAGAGCTCAAAATCCCCGCGCCCATATATGTATCGAATTGATGGCTGAGACAAGTCATCCTTTGTCCAAGTCGAAAGGTGCTCAAATTCAAATTGCAGTAGCGCATGGTCGCTTTTTCCCAGTGGGGCTTCAATTTTTAGAGAAGTTAGCGTATCCCAGTCGAAGGTGAATGCCAAGTCCAGGATGTTGTCGGATCCTCTATATCGAGTAGGGTGCGTGACATGCTGCTGCAGAAGAGATTCCTGACATGTTCGTAACAGTTTGCTGTCGAAATAACGTTTACCTCTAGGAGTGGTACACGTCGTCCAGTCAATTGAGGGTGCATTGAAATCACCAAGAATCAGTACTCGGTGGCCTAAACGGCAGACACGGTTAAGAGTGTCCAGCAACGTTTTGTCAAATTCCGCAGAAGCCGATGGAGAACGGTAACAGCAGATCAGAAAAAGTAATGATTGGCCTGTTCTGAGCTGGCAGACCAGGCTATTACTAGATGATAGCAATTTGTTGAGATTTCCGCCTAGACATGCTCTAACGTACATAAGACATCCCCCTTTTCGAGTGGAGGCATCACTTCTATAGGAGTCATAGCCAGAGAGAGCGTAGGCGTCTTCGGTGATACCCTCATGCAACCATGACTCGGTTACAGCAATTACATCAGGATTTTCACGAGATACGATTGGTTTCAGTTCGTGTAATTTGTTTAATATGGATTCAGCGTTGATATATATACATTTCAGTGTACAACAAGCAAGTGAGGGAGCGGTTGCCGCAGAAAATGCGGCATCAGCGGCCGGAAAGAACTCCGGAACATAGGGCGATAGATTGCCGACAGGTGACGAGACAGTGGTCGTAGATGGTACATCAAAGGTCAGTGGGTAGAATGCGGGTACAGTGGGTGATAGTCCGGAAATCGTAAGGAGAGAAGCGGTATTCGTAAACAGGGGAGGAGGAGGCGGCGAATTCGTTGAACTAAGTCACTCCGAGGCACCCCTCCCTACACCCTTCAGGGTCGGATTGCCACACGCAGAAACTTGATTTGGAAGATCGTTAGGCGGTTCGACGCTAGGCGAATTATTTTTTTGATCAAAGCGAAGTTTGAAGCCTTTTTTGCGAGAGCATGCTAACCTTCCCTAACTTTCGGAGAATACACCCAAAATCTTACTTTTGGAAATACAAATTCACTAAACTATTCACGGAACACATTTGAGCTATAAGTCCACCATTCAGTGAGAGTGAAGATGAATACTCCATAAAGGTAACGAGTCAAAATAGACTTTGATCAAACATATTTTCTTCCTACCTCTGTAAAAGACACATTAAAAAAATCGAATTAAAATCATTAAAAAATCAAACCGTTTTTTAATAAAATACTTACTCTTATGATATATTATCAGCGATAATAGAGATTACTATGTTATAATCTTTAACGTTTGTGTAGAACGCATTATGGACTTTATGATGACCGATTCCAAACTATCGAGTAATGGCGTCGTACAAAAGAATCTACAAACTGGGCTACCAGATATTTTAAAAGGACTTTAGCGCGGCCAACTTAGATCAGCTTTTTAGCAGTAATTGGCTGTGATTGTAGAAATAATTCATCAAATGAAAATAATAATATAAAAAATATAAAAATTAAGAACAGATAAAATTAAGTAAATAATTAAGTAGTTTTGATTTAACACGTAATTTCATTAATTCACGTTAAATAAACTCGTAAATTTAAATAATAATATTTATAATAAAATTAATATTTTGTGGTTCATTAATCATTATCAGCTCAAATACAAATACAGGTGAAACAAATTAAAATTGCTGATAAACGCGCCTCTAGATAGCATTGATGGACGAAACATTTCGGACGAATAGTGGAGATCCATGCGACGTCGGTTGGGCTGAATATCGGATGTCGCGAAATTGGTACTACGAGGACTAAAATGGGACGTCCGTTATTCGTCCCGTAGGACGAATTTTGGACGGGACCAAGCTGGGCTCTATGGACCATGCTGGGACGTCCCAGGGACGATTTGTGTTTGCTGGGCCGATACCCCCACCAATTCGCCCGGTTATTCCCATGTAGCACAAAGTAGTCGGCCCGACTGCTACGAATTTCGTCGGAAAGACGGTGTCGGATGTGCTGTCCATTCAGTGGCAACTGAAGAGTCGGGATGTCCTACCGAGCCTACTGTTGGCCGACTGATTTTAGATATACTGTCGGCCCGACAGTATAACGACCCTTTACCGACTCAGATTTGTTAGGTTGGCCGGCAGTCGGCATCAAACTATATTTTAAACGAATTGAAAAAGCCCTCAATACGACTGCAGAGCCGACTTAAAAAATGCGAGTCGGAAAAGGGTCGTTTTGCTGTCGGGTCGACTGTATAAGTAAAATCAGTCGGCCAACAGTAGGCTGGGTAGAACATCCCGACTCTTCAGTTACCATTAAATGGACTGCACAACCAAGACCGTTTTACCTAACAAATTAGTGTAAAATATGCCTTATAGTTGGTAGACCTAGTAAAGTTTCAATTTCACAACTAGCGATTTCTACGTCAGCCTACTGCAGTTTAATACCAGGTTTTCAGTCGTCGGCCTACACTAATAAACACAAGTCTTTTGGTCTTTGGCCCTATATGGATTTTTGAACCGTCGAATTTATACCATCGGTTAACCCTAATTTGTCTTGCAGATTGTAAGGTCAACAATTATCTATATAGCTACAAGGTATTGCCAAAACTGTATATATAAATTCCAAACTTACAAAAATAAAATTTATAATACAAAATATATTTATTAAAAAACGTTTAAAAAGTAAATATGGTAAGTTAAAAATTTGAGATCTTTTGATAAAGGATAACAATCTTTGTCCTATAGGGCTTGCACGTGCATTTTTTTACAGAGTGCTACTACAAAATTTTACGTTTAATTATCTAAATTATTTAAAATAGTGGATTTTTCTTTAAGACTTATATACATTAGCAATAAATCGCTTAGGCTGTGATTGCCATAACTGTCGAATTTTATATTCGATATCAAATGATAATTTCAGCAAATTTTAAGTTACTTTCTAATAAAGGATTATAAATATTATTTTGGATATGTATCACAGGTGTTACTTTCACCATCCAATTAAAAAATAAGAACTTAAGAACTACAAGAAATGTATAAATAGTTCCCGTGAGTTCGGAGTCTTAAAATAATACTCGTTGAATATATCATGGGGTTCATAACAGTTCAAATTAGAACTAAGAACTTAAAAAACTTAACTAAAGGGGATTTTAAAGAAATATTTAGGGCGTGTTTCACATGTGCCTTTAAAATTATCTATTCCTTATCGTTTTTTTTTTATTTCATCCCTCCCTCCTTCTTGATCCTTTGTGTTTCACCCAAGCTTTCAAAACTTGTTCGACATCATATTTCTTTGTGGAACTGAGCTTAGAGATGTTATGCACTATGTCTGAAATTAAATAGAGGCAGACAGCTTGATTATAAACCTTTTCCAGGGGGGGCTTCCCTTTTCGGAGGGGCTTCATATGTTTCTAACTGGCAGCCGTGCTCCGATTTCGGTGAAGAATTTATCTGGAGTGATCGGAATTCTATTCGATAAGTAGTTTCATATCGCTAAACTGAAACGTCTTTAACCAACATTTTCAAAAAGCGATCAAATATAAATTTTGAAGCTTTGTGTTAATTAATTCATGATTATAGATCAAATATTAATCGGTAAGTTATTTCAATACTATTTTCACTTATTGTTGTAATACATTTCTATCAAAATTTTTAGTATTGTTTATGCTTATTTTTTGGTAACAGCGCTAGTCCAAGGCTTATAGTTCATAGGCAAAAAATTAGTTGAGAGTTTTTCAGTGTTCATGCTTATTTTAATAGTTACTAACCTTTAATAGGCGGGATAACTCTACCTAACCCTGAAAAAATTCCTGCCACTCATTGGGTAGATGACATGAAAATGTGACCAAACACAGAAGGAATACCAATAACATCATATTTATTGAAATCTCAAGCATGTGATTTTAAAGATATGGATGCTTTTAAGTCTCTAGACTCATATGATTATGTTTCTAGTGGATGGGTTGGGAAGCTATTAATTAAGAAAGTTAACCATGACATTTGCTTTTTGAAAGGAGATATTACGCCTTCCCAATCATTGTCGCAAGCTGCTCATTCAGCTTGGGTGTGTTGCAAATTCTCAGGTGAAGTTTTAGGGGGCCGTTGCACCTGTATGGCTGGCCAAGCTCAAACGTGTAGCCATGTAGGGGCAATTTTGTGGAAAATTGACTTTGCAAACAGGAAAGAGATGACAGGATCTCGTGTAACTGACGAGTTATCCAAGTGGAATTCGTCGACAAAGCGCAACATTGAACCAATACCATTGAGAAAAATGACATTCCAAAAAGTTGGCAAAGATTGCGTTCATTACGAACATGATGGGAAGGAAGAGAACATGGTAGAGTTTATAAAACCGAAGCAATTTTACGAACATGCCTCTTTCGTAAATGCTGTTAAAAAACGTAGTATGGCTTGTTTCCTAAACATTTCCAATACTTTATTTCACGAAGTAACATCAGATTTAAAATCCAGTCAAATTCAATCAAATCCTGATCCAGTTCATGCTCTCCATGGTAATGAATTAACATGTGAACCATGTCAATTATTTTATAACAGCAATATTAAACTTTCAAATAGAGCTATCAATCAAAGGCAATGGGGTTTCATTTTCTTGCAAAGGACTCTGTGGTTTACGTTTCGTGCTAACATAATTCATCTGCGTATAATTTATATTTGGAGAAAGTATCTTGTTTTCAATAAGTGGTGATTTCCCAACAAGCGATTCAATCTAAAATGATAAAATATTAAATCTCACAGTGAAATATTAAAATCTAAAATTTGTTTATTACCTTATTCGTTACTTCTGACAAATGTTTGGAATTCTAAAAAAAAATATTTAAATTGACTTGTTTACCAGTAAGGTAAAATAGCTTAATTTAGGCCTACTTCTTTTCCAATATGAAAATTAAGTGAGGGAATGTTTATTATCCGCCCTGTTGGAGTAACCGAGTCTTTTTTACATCAATGAAATGATCAGAACAAACCTTTTAAAATAAAAGTTAAGATTAGAATAAATCTTTTAGACTCAAATTATAAGAAAAAAAGTCTTACAACTGAAGTGTTTGATGGCAGACGGTAAGGCCTTACTACATCAATCCACTTCTGACGCATTACACTATTTTTTGGGTAATAATGCAATGTGAACGGTGACGTGCAAATACAGTCTTTCCTCAGAATACCATGATCTTTACAATTCGTATTTTTCCACTCTGACAAGAGCTGATGACTATTCATACATCCTCTGACTGTACATTTCGAACCAGTCATAATTTTGGTGTTTAATTTGAAATCCTATATCTAACAATTACCAAGGGTTAGGTTTTCATTTATAACTTTATGATATAATACCTTCTCAATTAGGAAAATCGTTAAATTTATCTCCAAGAAATAATGAAATTAAATGTAAACAAGCGAGAACACGGTAGAGATTGTACTTATATCGCGTAACTAATTTAAATTAATTCAGTGCCTTTAGAGCATCTATATCCTACAATACCACCTTGGATTAACCCACGTGCTTTATCTTTTAGCGCCTAGTAGAGCCACTAACACGGCCAACCTAAAGAGTGTGGACTTAACAACTTGGCAGTGAAAATCCACGCTGTATGGCGACTGCCAGAGAGGTGGAAAATGGCCGATAGTAAAAGGTTTATTTATCACATTTTGACAGATCATATTACCAATGATAGCGGACTTTAGTTTTAATTCCCGGAAGGCAATTTTGCCATTGGCACCGTTCCAATTCATTTGAACAGCTAGTTCATGAGCAATGGTGTTTTTAAAAATTATTCTTCTTGCATCATTTAAATGTCTTCCTCCCCAAGATCCCAATAACATTACCTAAAGATTTAAATTTTAATTATTAACAAGTTAATACTATAACCATATTCTGTTATAAATGTATCGGAAATCAATTGTCCAGTTGAAAATAGGAATTTATTATGGGATATATTTCCCAAAGTTTACGTTAAAATACGTTCGAAAGAGTTGTCGTAACTAACGTTAGACTAATGACTAGACGTTTATGGAACGCCAAAAGTGTCACAAGCAACACTTTTGGACACGTCAAAAGTTTTTGACTAGTGCTTTTCCGTTAGCATTCATTGGCTTTTAATTCACCGAATCCCATCGAATTTGCAACGTTTCAACCAATAAAACAGTGACAATTTAAGCTCATTATTTATTCAACCATTAAAAATTGGCTGCTTCACTTGGGCGTAGCTGGGGAGGAGTCACGTTTTTACTTGACTCGACACAATTTATACATGTCAAAATCAATTTTAGACATGTCAAAACTTCCTTTCGACTAGTGCTTTTCGTTTTGACTAGACAACAGTTTTCGATTAGTCGAAACTTTTATACACGTCCAAAATACGAGTCACGTCAAGAATTCGGCACTAGTTCGGAAATGTGTCGCTTAAAAACTTTTTTGACTAGTCTCGAAATGTCGCGACTAAACCAGCGATGCCTTTCAACCAATCACAATAGTTGAAATTCAAACTACCCAATCGCGAGTGATGTAAATTTCTGTCGCTTAGCTCGCCAAAAGTGTCTCAATACAACAGTTTTCGACTAGTCGAAACTTTTATACACGTCCAAAATACGAGTCACGTCAAGAATTCGGCACTAGTTCGGAAATGTATCGCTTAAAAACGTTTTTGACTAGTCTCGAAATGTCGCGACTACATCTGCGACGCCTTTCAACCAATCACAATGGTGGAAATTCAAACTACCCAATCGTGAGTTATGTAAATTTCTGTCGCTTAGCTCGCCAAAAGTGTCTCAATACAACAGTTTTCGACTAGTCGAAACTTTTATACACGTCCAAAATACGAGTCACGTCAAGAATTCGGCACTAGTTCGGAAATGTGTCGCTTAAAAACGTTTTTGACTAGTCTCGAAATGTCGCGACTAAATCTGCGACGCCTTTCAATCAATCACAATGGTGGAAATTCAAACTACCCAATCGCGAGTGATGTAAATTTCTGTCGCTTAGCTCGCCAAAAGTGTCTCAATACAACAGTTTTCGACTAGTCGAAACTTTTATACACGTCCAAAATACGAGTCACGTCAAGAATTCGGCACTAGTTCGGAAATGTGTCGCTTAAAAACGTTTTTGACTAGTCTAAAATGTCGCGACTAAATCTGCGATGCCTTTAAACCAATCACAATAGTTGAAATTCAAACTACTAAGTGTCTCAATACAACGTAACGAGACACGTCAAAAACGTTTTCACTAGGCTCGATCTCAACGAATAAATCTGCGATGGATGTATTGTTTCTTATTTATTTCCGTTTATTCTCCGATAAATCTGCGACGACGTTTTCTGCTGCTACGTCAGTATATCGTTTTTGGTAGCAGACGATTCCTTTAATTTATAGAAAGAATCACATAAATAATAGTGACAGGATGGGCAACTTCACAGACAAAAAGGATTTAAGACGTAGGCTTCCAATGATATTGCAAAATAAACTTGGCAGTACGAGAAGGCTGCGTCGGAATTGAGTTTCATTAATTTTTTTATTAGACGGTTTCGAAACTGAAAATAGAAAGGGTGCGTCAAATATCAATGCGTTGTTATTAATAACTAACGATATTTTAGCAAAGGATCATTTCAACGTGTGAGATTTTAGAACGCGAGCTTTATAAACAGCATGTTTAAATTATTTTAACTGTGTTTTTAAGACTGGCAAAATAAATGCTGCTTTCCAATTTCTGTTAGATATTTTGAAGACCGGAGGTGGTTTGTGTAAAACCAAATGAGTAGAAATCTTCTAGCGATGTTTTGTACTCAGGCATAATTGTAAGCAAAGAGTATAGAAAGTGCGTGAACTAGAGAACACAGTTGGCATCGGCCAATGAATTGCTCGCCACAGAGGATGGCACTCCGGAGAGCTCAGGAGACGGGTCTCTACTTTGGTAATACTATTCCGTAAGTAATCTTTGAATATCGAGATAGTCAAACCAATTTTACCTTACATGGAGTACCGAGGAGAAAAGTGTTTTCGGTACGGAAGTATTAGATTACTAGGTAAAGGTATACGCGCTGCGGATGAATAACACGCCGCGAAAAGTCAGAATTGCTAGCAGACGAATTTTATTCAATTGTTTACGTCTTGTCAATGGTTTTAAATTACGTTGAACACTTCTGAAAACTCTGCCCGCGCAAGTGGCATGCAGTGTTGGACATACGTATATTTCTTTAGTAGTCACTGAATAGTGGGGTAAAATGGGGGTAGCCAACATTTTAGTTTACCCGTCAGAATTAAAATAGAAGTTTATTATCAATTGAGTTACGTGATGTAATTTTTTAAAATAAAATGTGATTGACGGATGATGGATTTATGATACGCCATATTTGCCATTTGTTATGAATATTAAGGTAAATGTTTCACTAGTCAAATTGACTAGTGAGCCAGCAGATTTAGATTAATGTTACAGTAGTAACCAGAGCATTTATTTTAGTGCCTTATGTCTAACGCTGGTGTCATGATGGTAACGAAATTAGTCTTCCCGTGCAAAAAGAACAAGAGAAAAGAACTAGCGGATAATAAACACATTCGTCTGAGCAGAGTGTTCTGCTTGCTCTAAGGTTGAATAAAGTGTAACGTAACTGTTCAATTACTAACAACGTTTTATTAGTTGTAAGCCTAATACACAGTGATAAATATTAAGATATATGTGTTAATTTAAGTAAATTATATTCGAAAAATAATAACGAAAGTTTGAAAAGTTTTCCCATTTTAGAAAACGTAATTGAAAACTATTGACAAGACGTAAACAATGCATTACTTTCGTCCAACATTGCAACAAGTTTTACGTCCCGTCTTGTTCCCAATTGTACTCTACATTTCAAAAATAGAGGAGACTCATCGCAGAATTATCTGCTAGAGTTTCTAGGATCAAGGTGGCTAATTTTAGATTTTATAGAAAGATAAGTTTGAATTATTGTTATTGATTCCAATTTTAAAATATTATTGGATTACATGAAAAATTAAATTCGTTTAATTAACAGGCGTGTGATATTGATATTGGTCGCGAACGGCAGAGAGCTCGGCATTATTATGTAGACCAAGGCCTATAATTTTACATATGATGTGTCTGTATTAATTTTTATTAGGCAAACTAAAACGTTAGAGCAAAAACACGAGAACCACCAATGGTCTAGAGAGTGAGGAGTGAAAACGCGAACAAGTAAAGAGACCAAGAAGTGGGGGAGAAAACTAAGCTTTATTGGGGAAAAATATGCGGTACTTCGGCCGATAGGCCTTCAAGGCGAAAAACTTTAATACGACTAGACTAAACTATAACGTTGTCCATTAGGTTTGACCATAGAGATAGAAAAGAAATAGAGGGAAGATTACCGCGTTAATGCAGTGACCTGACCTCGGAGATGAGTACCCGACTGTTGGGGTCCCGGTACGATTCTTAAGCCTCAATGGTTTTCTTTAACTGCGTAATTAGTCATCTTAAATTAACGAGATTTGATCAAATACGTCAATATTACTTATAATTCCTTCTATATCTCAAACTCAATTACAACTTCTAATATCTCATTAGTAGTTTATTTAAATGCCCCTATTGAATTATTTCAATATCTCAATATTTAATTAAATCGGTTCCAATCATCAATGGAGACTATTCCAGCAATGTCGTACTATGCTGAAATCTGAAGACTCACATTGGTTGAGGAGACACTGACTGTATACTTAACTCTCTGTAGAGGCTGCGTACTCAGTTAGTGACTGACTGGACATTACTAGGCTGTACTATCTTTAACCATGGACTAAATAATGTATAGTGAGTAATTCAACACCACAATTTTTTTTAATACAATAGGTTATTTATAATAAACCTCTGTGGATTAAGTATTTTACTATACGTTGAAATAAATCAAATTATCTCCCATCATTTGATTTTATATTAAAGCTTACAAAGGTTTGTTCTCTGTTTTTTTCTACTCCCATGTAAAATTGTATGAACTAATTTTAACTCCTCAATTTTTCTTAGGTTGTTCTGTGGCATATAAATTGTCCAAATACTCAGAGTTCATGGCTTTAAATTCGCAAGTTAAGGAACATGTTAATAATAGTCTCCAGAAAATAAAACATTTCTTGTCATATATGACTAAAATTTATAAAACATTGTGCATTATACTTATGGTGCTACAATAAAACGGTTCATTAGAAATGTTTTGTTTAATTTTTTTGAAAAATTCCTTGTAGTTTTTTTTAAACCTCCTCTTAATCTGCTCATTTCAGTACAAGGATTTTGCCCCTTTCCTTACTCTCAACTTCAAAACCTTTTTGGGCCTGGAAGCTTATGAATTTGCTTTATCATCTTTTAAAATTATTATTGCTCAACTTCTAAAGACATTTGTATTTGGCTAGAAACCATTTATTGGAACTTGTTGAAGTCATTTTCAGGTGAGCTATTTTTTCAGGTGAAAAGGGCCCTTGTAAAAAAATGGGTTTGAGGTTTATTGATTTTCTATTGGGCTTACAGGTTCTCTGTGAGAGCTATTTTATACATTATATCGCCGACTGAAAAAATATATAAGGGGATTGGTTTTGATTTATTTTAATTAGTGAAATTACTAAACTCTCCTATATTTCATCCGAACTTAAGTTTTGAATTAATATAGTTTTGTTTATTTATTATTCAATCATTCTCTTGGATAACGCTACCTAATCAGATACTTGATTATATCCGTCAAAAATTCAATTTTAAAGTGAATTTAAACATTTTGGAATTTTGTTTTAACTTAAACAATTTTATTCTACATTTAAATTTTGCGAAACATTTGTTTCTGATTATTTCATGAAATTAAGCTTTATACATTTTAGAATTTTATACAAAGCAGATTTTTAACAGCTATTCACAACCCACAAACATTTCTTTGAAATTAGGATAATTTTCCCTTTCCGTGGCATGGACATTTTACGAGCTTTCACACTAATTTTTATCATATGTTGTAAATATCCAAGCCAACAATTAAGACCAGACCTAGCCCAACCAAAATGCATATTATAATTGGACACAAAATTAAAGTCCTTGAAACTTCCCTTTCAGTTAAAACCTACTCACAAATGTCAGTGGTAGATCAAATTCAGTTAAACAAGTAGTTACGAAAGAACGAGTATATTCCTTAACATTGTATTTAATGCAATTTAAGTGTTTTTTAAATAAATTGCGCGTTGAAGTAGGCGCAAAGAGAAAGATAATAACTTTTCCCAGTTCCCACCCCGTGAAACTCTTGATATTCGACATTTAATGCGCGAATTTTAACATTCAATTGGCGAATTTTGGTATTACCTATTGTACATAACCTCATGTTTTTATCTTTTAGTATATAAACATGTATCGCGTTTTTAACATTAGTTCGCTCAATTTAGTCCGAGTATACTATACAGTGTTCATTTCTAATTAACTATGTCATCTATAAATAAAGGTTTAATTACTGTCTTGTCATTTAATAACTTTGCTGGTGTTGAATCAATTACTTCAACAAAAAGGTATCCTTAACAATTCTTCTACAAACATGTTATATTTAATCAGATGTAGGTAACAATTTCCTGCTACAAATAAGGTATATCTAATTCCCGACAAAAGCGTTCATAATCGAAAATGTATGGAGCATTGATGAAGAATTTAAATTTATATACAAGAAAAATCATTTATGGGTCAAATTGATTGCGATCCCAAACTTTGATTTCGGGAAGTTGAATGTGTTTAAAAACTATGATTATCGAGTGAAATTGGCTTATATTTTAGCTATTTCTCTAAACTATAATATTTAAAAAAAGTTGTAAAACAAAATTAAATTGTCAGTCTATTAAAGAGCAAAAGGGAAATGGCTTGATCGTATTTGTTTTCTCCTTATTCAGTTTCAATCATTCTGAGCAAAATAGTGTTGTTTAAAACCAGTCTTAACCCGAACTGGAATTTTGAACTTTTTAAAACAACATGCCTCTTGTAAACGTTTTACCAAGGATAGTTTTACCACCATGGTTTTACATTTAAAACTGTTCGATAATGAAATTTTTTTCCCCGTTTTAGAGTTTTTACCTGATTTTTTTTAATTTCCTTTATAGTTTCATCTCAAACAAGTAGACTATACGCGATTTATTTAGTTTTCCATTAATTATTATTAATTTTAAAGCAGTTTAACTTTGGTAATTCAAATTTCCCGCCAGTTTTTTTAAATTTTTGCACGGGAAGACTAATTTCGTTACCATCATGCACCAGGGTTAGACATAAGGCACTAAATTAAATGCTCTGCAATATCATTCGAAGCCTACGTCTTAAATCCTTTTTGTCTGTGAAGTTGCCAATCCGGTCACTATTATTTATGTGATTCTTTCTATAAATTAAAGGAATCGTCTGCTACTAAAAACGATATACTGACGTAGCAGCAGAAAACGTAGTCGCAGATTTATCGGAGAATAAACGGAAATAATTAAGAAACAATACATCCATCGCAGATTTATTCATTGAGATCGAGCCTAGTGAAAACGTTTTTGACGTGTCTCGTTCCGTTGTATTGAGACACTTTTCGCGAGCTAAGCGACAGAAATTTACAACACTCGCGATTGGGTAGTTTGAATTTCCACCATTGTGATTGGTTGAAAGGCGTCGCAGTTTTAGTCGCGACATTTCGAGACTAGTCAAAAACGTTTTTAAGCGACACATTTCCGAACTAGTGCCGAATTCTTGACGAGACTCGTATTTTGGACGTGTATAAAAGTTTCGACTAGTCGAAAACTGTTGTATTGAGACACTTTTGGCAAACTAAGCGACAGAAATTTACATCACTCGCGAAAAACTTACATCACTCGCGATTGGGTAGTTTGAATTTCCACCATTGTGATTGGTTGAAAGCCGTCGCAGATTTAGTCGCGACATTTCGAGACTAGTCAAAAACGTTTTTAAGCGACACATTTCCGAACTAGTGCCGAATTCTTGACGTGACTCGTATTTTGGACGTGTATAAAAGTTTCCACTAGTCGAAAACTGTTGTATCGAGACACTTTTGGCGAGCTAAGCGACAGAAATTTACATCACTCGCGATTGGGTAGTTTGAATTTCCACCATTGTGAATGGTTGAAAGGCGTCGCAGATTTAGTCGCGACATTTCGAGACTAGTCAAAAACGTTTTTAAGCGACACATTTCCGAACTAGTGCCGAATTCTTGACGTGACTCGTATTTTGGACGTGTATAAAAGTTTCGACTAGTCGAAAACTGTTGTATTGAGACACTTTTGGCGAGCTAAGCGACAGAAATTTACATCACTCGCGAAAAACTTACATCACTCGCGATTGGGTAGTTTGAATTTCCACCATTGTGATTGGTTGAAAGGCGTCGCAGATTTAGTCGCGACATTTCGAGACTAGTCAAAAACGTTTTTAAGCGACACATTTCCGAACTAGTGCCGAATTCTTCACGTGACTCGTATTTTGGACGTGTATAAAAGTTTCGACTAGTCGAAAACTGTTGTATTGAGACACTTTTGGCGAGCTAAGCGACAGAAATTTACATCACTCGCGAAAAACTTACATCACTCGCGATTGGGTAGTTTGAATTTCCACCATTGTGATTGGTTGAAAGGCGTCGCAGTTTTAGTCGCGACATTTCGAGACTAGTCAAAAACGTTTTTAAGCGACACATTTCCGAACTAGTGCCGAATTCTTGACGAGACTCGTATTTTGGACGTGTATAAAAGTTTCGACTAGTCGAAAACTGTTGTATTGAGACACTTTTGGCGAGCTAAGCGACAGAAATTTACATCACTCGCGATTGGGTAGTTTGAATTTCCACCATTGTGAATGGTTGAAAGGCGTCGCAGATTTAGTCGCGACATTTCGAGACTAGTCAAAAACGTTTTTAAGCGACACATTTCCGAACTAGTGCCGAATTCTTGACGTGACTCGTATTTTGGACGTGTATAAAAGTTTCCACTAGTCGAAAACTGTTTAATCGAGACACTTTTGGCGAGCTAAGCGACAGAAATTTACATCACTCGCGATTGGGTAGTTTGAATTTCCACCATTGTGAATGGTTGAAAGGCGTCGCAGATTTAGTCGCGACATTTCGAGACTAGTCAAAAACGTTTTTAAGCGACACATTTCCGAACTAGTGCCGAATTCTTGACGTGACTCGTATTTTGGACGTGTATAAAAGTTTCGACTAGTCGAAAACTGTTGTATTGAGACACTTTTGGCGAGCTAAGCGACAGAAATTTACATCACTCGCGAAAAACTTACATCACTCGCGATTGGGTAGTTTGAATTTCCACCATTGTGATTGGTTGAAAGGCGTCGCAGATTTAGTCGCGACATTTCGAGACTAGTCAAAAACGTTTTTAAGCGACACATTTCCGAACTAGTGCCGAATTCTTCACGTGACTCGTATTTTGGACGTGTATAAAAGTTTCGACTAGTCGAAAACTGTTGTATTGAGACACTTTTGGCGAGCTAAGCGACAGAAATTTACATCACTCGCGAAAAACTTACATCACTCGCGATTGGGTAGTTTGAATTTCCACCATTGTGATTGGTTGAAAGGCGTCGCAGTTTTAGTCGCGACATTTCGAGACTAGTCAAAAACGTTTTTAAGCGACACATTTCCGAACTAGTGCCGAATTCTTGACGAGACTCGTATTTTGGACGTGTATAAAAGTTTCGACTAGTCGAAAACTGTTGTATTGAGACACTTTTGGCGAGCTAAGCGACAGAAATTTACATCACTCGCGATTGGGTAGTTTGAATTTCCACCATTGTGAATGGTTGAAAGGCGTCGCAGATTTAGTCGCGACATTTCGAGACTAGTCAAAAACGTTTTTAAGCGACACATTTCCGAACTAGTGCCGAATTCTTGACGTGACTCGTATTTTGGACGTGTATAAAAGTTTCCACTAGTCGAAAACTGTTTAATCGAGACACTTTTGGCGAGCTAAGCGACAGAAATTTACATCACTCGCGATTGGGTAGTTTGAATTTCCACCATTGTGAATGGTTGAAAGGCGTCGCAGATTTAGTCGCGACATTTCGAGACTAGTCAAAAACGTTTTTAAGCGACACATTTCCGAACTAGTGCCGAATTCTTGACGTGACTCGTATTTTGGACGTGTATAAAAGTTTCCACTAGTCGAAAACTGTTGTATTGAGACACTTTTGGCGAGCTAAGCGACAGAAATTTACATCACTCGCGATTGGGTAGTTTGAATTTCCACCATTGTGAATGGTTGAAAGGCGTCGCAGATTTAGTCGCGACATTTCGAGACTAGTCAAAAACGTTTTTAAGCGACACATTTCCGAACTAGTGCCGAATTCTTGACGTGACTCGTATTTTGGACGTGTATAAAAGTTTCCACTAGTCGAAAACTGTTTAATCGAGACACTTTTGGCGAGCTAAGCGACAGAAATTTACATCACTCGCGATTGGGTAGTTTGAATTTCCACCATTGTGAATGGTTGAAAGGCGTCGCAGATTTAGTCGCGACATTTCGAGACTAGTCAAAAACGTTTTTAAGCGACACATTTCCGAACTAGTGCCGAATTCTTGACGTGACTCGTATTTTGGACGTGTATAAAAGTTTCCACTAGTCGAAAACTGTTGTATCGAGACACTTTTGGCGAGCTAAGCGACAGAAATTTACATCACTCGCGATTGGGTAGTTTGAATTTCCACCATTGTGAATGGTTGAAAGGCGTCGCAGATTTAGTCGCGACATTTCGAGACTAGTCAAAAACGTTTTTAAGCGACACATTTCCGAACTAGTGCCGAATTCTTGACGTGACTCGTATTTTGGACGTGTATAAAAGTTTCCACTAGTCGAAAACTGTTGTATCGAGACACTTTTGGCGAGCCAAGCGACAGAAATTTACATCACTCGCGATTGGGTAGTTTGAATTTCCACCATTGTGAATGGTTGAAAGGCGTCGCAGATTTAGTCGCGACATTTCGAGACTAGTCAAAAACGTTTTTAAGCGACACATTTCCGAACTAGTGCCGAATTCTTGACGTGACTCGTATTTTGGACGTGTATAAAAGTTTCCACTAGTCGAAAACTGTTGTATCGAGACACTTTTGGCGAGCTAAGCGACAGAAATTTACATCACTCGCGATTGGGTAGTTTGAATTTCCACCATTGTGAATGGTTGAAAGGCGTCGCAGATTTAGTCGCGACATTTCGAGACTAGTCAAAAACGTTTTTAAGCGACACATTTCCGAACTAGTGCCGAATTCTTGACGTGACTCGTATTTTGGACGTGTATAAAAGTTTCGACTAGTCGAAAACTGTTGTATTGAGACACTTTTGGCGAGCTAAGCGACAGAAATTTACATCACTCGCGAAAAACTTACATCACTCGCGATTGGGTAGTTTGAATTTCCACCATTGTGATTGGTTGAAAGGCGTCGCAGATTTAGTCGCGACATTTCGAGACTAGTCAAAAACGTTTTTAAGCGACACATTTCCGAACTAGTGCCGAATTCTTGACGTGACTCGTATTTTGGACGTGTATAAAAGTTTCGACTAGTCGAAAACTGTTGTATTGAGACACTTTTGGCGAGCTAAGCGACAGAAATTTACATCACTCGCGATTGGGTAGTTTGAATTTCCACCATTGTGAATGGTTGAAAGGCGTCGCAGATTTAGTCGCGACATTTCGAGACTAGTCAAAAACGTTTTTAAGCGACACATTTCCGAACTAGTGCCGAATTCTTGACGTGACTCGTATTTTGGACGTGTATAAAAGTTTCCACTAGTCGAAAACTGTTTAATCGAGACACTTTTGGCGAGCTAAGCGACAGAAATTTACATCACTCGCGATTGGGTAGTTTGAATTTCCACCATTGTGATTGGTTGAAAGGCGTCGCAGTTTTAGTCGCGACATTTCGAGACTAGTCAAAAACGTTTTTAAGCGACACATTTCCGAACTAGTGCCGAATTCTTGACGAGACTCGTATTTTGGACGTGTATAAAAGTTTCGACTAGTCGAAAACTGTTGTATTGAGACACTTTTGGCGAGCTAAGCGACAGAAATTTACATCACTCGCGATTGGGTAGTTTGAATTTCCACCATTGTGAATGGTTGAAAGGCGTCGCAGATTTAGTCGCGACATTTCGAGACTAGTCAAAAACGTTTTTAAGCGACACATTTCCGAACTAGTGCCGAATTCTTGACGTGACTCGTATTTTGGACGTGTATAAAAGTTTCCACTAGTCGAAAACTGTTTAATCGAGACACTTTTGGCGAGCTAAGCGACAGAAATTTACATCACTCGCGATTGGGTAGTTTGAATTTCCACCATTGTGAATGGTTGAAAGGCGTCGCAGATTTAGTCGCGACATTTCGAGACTAGTCAAAAACGTTTTTAAGCGACACATTTCCGAACTAGTGCCGAATTCTTGACGTGACTCGTATTTTGGACGTGTATAAAAGTTTCCACTAGTCGAAAACTGTTGTATTGAGACACTTTTGGCGAGCTAAGCGACAGAAATTTACATCACTCGCGATTGGGTAGTTTGAATTTCCACCATTGTGAATGGTTGAAAGGCGTCGCAGATTTAGTCGCGACATTTCGAGACTAGTCAAAAACGTTTTTAAGCGACACATTTCCGAACTAGTGCCGAATTCTTGACGTGACTCGTATTTTGGACGTGTATAAAAGTTTCCACTAGTCGAAAACTGTTTAATCGAGACACTTTTGGCGAGCTAAGCGACAGAAATTTACATCACTCGCGATTGGGTAGTTTGAATTTCCACCATTGTGAATGGTTGAAAGGCGTCGCAGATTTAGTCGCGACATTTCGAGACTAGTCAAAAACGTTTTTAAGCGACACATTTCCGAACTAGTGCCGAATTCTTGACGTGACTCGTATTTTGGACGTGTATAAAAGTTTCCACTAGTCGAAAACTGTTGTATCGAGACACTTTTGGCGAGCTAAGCGACAGAAATTTACATCACTCGCGATTGGGTAGTTTGAATTTCCACCATTGTGAATGGTTGAAAGGCGTCGCAGATTTAGTCGCGACATTTCGAGACTAGTCAAAAACGTTTTTAAGCGACACATTTCCGAACTAGTGCCGAATTCTTGACGTGACTCGTATTTTGGACGTGTATAAAAGTTTCCACTAGTCGAAAACTGTTGTATCGAGACACTTTTGGCGAGCCAAGCGACAGAAATTTACA
Organism: Leiobunum rupestre; assembly: GCF_980474605.1. Lineage (NCBI taxonomy): Eukaryota > Metazoa > Arthropoda > Arachnida > Opiliones > Sclerosomatidae > Leiobunum > Leiobunum rupestre. The sequence goes on from NC_143386.1 coordinate 2,800,739, forward strand.
TCACTCGCGATTGGGTAGTTTGAATTTCCACCATTGTGAATGGTTGAAAGGCGTCGCAGATTTAGTCGCGACATTTCGAGACTAGTCAAAAACGTTTTTAAGCGACACATTTCCGAACTAGTGCCGAATTCTTGACGTGACTCGTATTTTGGACGTGTATAAAAGTTTCCACTAGTCGAAAACTGTTGTATCGAGACACTTTTGGCGAGCTAAGCGACAGAAATTTACATCACTCGCGATTGGGTAGTTTGAATTTCCACCATTGTGAATGGTTGAAAGGCGTCGCAGATTTAGTCGCGACATTTCGAGACTAGTCAAAAACGTTTTTAAGCGACACATTTCCGAACTAGTGCCGAATTCTTGACGTGACTCGTATTTTGGACGTGTATAAAAGTTTCGACTAGTCGAAAACTGTTGTATTGAGACACTTTTGGCGAGCTAAGCGACAGAAATTTACATCACTCGCGAAAAACTTACATCACTCGCGATTGGGTAGTTTGAATTTCCACCATTGTGATTGGTTGAAAGGCGTCGCAGATTTAGTCGCGACATTTCGAGACTAGTCAAAATCGTTTTTAAGCGACACATTTCCGAACTAGTGCCGAATTCTTGACGTGACTCGTATTTTGGACGTGTATAAAAGTTTCGACTAGTCGAAAACTGTTGTATTGAGACACTTTTGGCGAGCTAAGCGACAGAAATTTACATCACTCGCGATTGGGTAGTTTGAATTTCCACCATTGTGAATGGTTGAAAGGCGTCGCAGATTTAGTCGCGACATTTCGAGACTAGTCAAAAACGTTTTTAAGCGACACATTTCCGAACTAGTGCCGAATTCTTGACGTGACTCGTATTTTGGACGTGTATAAAAGTTTCCACTAGTCGAAAACTGTTTAATCGAGACACTTTTGGCGAGCTAAGCGACAGAAATTTACATCACTCGCGATTGGGTAGTTTGAATTTCCACCATTGTGAATGGTTGAAAGGCGTCGCAGATTTAGTCGCGACATTTCGAGACTAGTCAAAAACGTTTTTAAGCGACACATTTCCGAACTAGTGCCGAATTCTTGACGTGACTCGTATTTTGGACGTGTATAAAAGTTTCCACTAGTCGAAAACTGTTGTATCGAGACACTTTTGGCGAGCTAAGCGACAGAAATTTACATCACTCGCGATTGGGTAGTTTGAATTTCCACCATTGTGAATGGTTGAAAGGCGTCGCAGATTTAGTCGCGACATTTCGAGACTAGTCAAAAACGTTTTTAAGCGACACATTTCCGAACTAGTGCCGAATTCTTGACGTGACTCGTATTTTGGACGTGTATAAAAGTTTCCACTAGTCGAAAACTGTTGTATCGAGACACTTTTGGCGAGCCAAGCGACAGAAATTTACATCACTCGCGATTGGGTAGTTTGAATTTCCACCATTGTGAATGGTTGAAAGGCGTCGCAGATTTAGTCGCGACATTTCGAGACTAGTCAAAAACGTTTTTAAGCGACACATTTCCGAACTAGTGCCGAATTCTTGACGTGACTCGTATTTTGGACGTGTATAAAAGTTTCCACTAGTCGAAAACTGTTGTATCGAGACACTTTTGGCGAGCTAAGCGACAGAAATTTACATCACTCGCGATTGGGTAGTTTGAATTTCCACCATTGTGAATGGTTGAAAGGCGTCGCAGATTTAGTCGCGACATTTCGAGACTAGTCAAAAACGTTTTTAAGCGACACATTTCCGAACTAGTGCCGAATTCTTGACGTGACTCGTATTTTGGACGTGTATAAAAGTTTCGACTAGTCGAAAACTGTTGTATTGAGACACTTTTGGCGAGCTAAGCGACAGAAATTTACATCACTCGCGAAAAACTTACATCACTCGCGATTGGGTAGTTTGAATTTCCACCATTGTGATTGGTTGAAAGGCGTCGCAGATTTAGTCGCGACATTTCGAGACTAGTCAAAAACGTTTTTAAGCGACACATTTCCGAACTAGTGCCGAATTCTTGACGTGACTCGTATTTTGGACGTGTATAAAAGTTTCGACTAGTCGAAAACTGTTGTATTGAGACACTTTTGGCGAGCTAAGCGACAGAAATTTACATCACTCGCGAAAAACTTACATCACTCGCGATTGGGTAGTTTGAATTTCCACCATTGTGATTGGTTGAAAGGCATCGCAGTTTTAGTCGCGACATTTCGAGACTAGTCAAAAACGTTTTTAAGCGACACATTTCCGAACTAGTGCCGAATTCTTGACGAGACTCGTATTTTGGACGTGTATAAAAGTTTCGACTAGTCGAAAACTGTTGTATTGAGACACTTTTGGCGAGCTAAGCGACAGAAATTTACATCACTCGCGAAAAACTTACATCACTCGCGATTGGGTAGTTTGAATTTCCACCATTGTGATTGGTTGAAAGCCGTCGCAGATTTAGTCGCGACATTTCGAGACTAGTCAAAAACGTTTTTAAGCGACACATTTCCGAACTAGTGCCGAATTCTTGACGAGACTCGTATTTTGGACGTGTATAAAAGTTTCGACTAGTCGAAAACTGTTGTATTGAGACACTTTTGGCGAGCTAAGCGACAGAAATTTACATCACTCGCGAAAAACTTACATCACTCGCGATTGGGTAGTTTGAATTTCCACCATTGTGATTGGTTGAAAGGCGTCGCAGTTTTAGTCGCAACATTTCGAGACTAGTCAAAAACGTTTTTAAGCGACACATTTAAGAACTAGTGCCGAATTCTTGACGAGACTCGTATTTTGGACGTGTATAAAAGTTTCGACTAGTCGAAAACTGTTGTATTGAGACACTTTTGGCAAACTAAGCGACAGAAATTTACATCACTCGCGAAAAACTTACATCACTCGCGATTGGGTAGTTTGAATTTCCACCATTGTGATTGGTTGAAAGCCGTCGCAGATTTAGTCGCGACATTTCGAGACTAGTCAAAAACGTTTTTAAGCGACACATTTCCGAACTAGTGCCGAATTCTTGACGTGACTCGTATTTTGGACGTGTATAAAAGTTTCCACTAGTCGAAAACTGTTGTATCGAGACACTTTTGGCGAGCTAAGCGACAGAAATTTACATCACTCGCGATTGGGTAGTTTGAATTTCCACCATTGTGAATGGTTGAAAGGCGTCGCAGATTTAGTCGCGACATTTCGAGACTAGTCAAAAACGTTTTTAAGCGACACATTTCCGAACTAGTGCCGAATTCTTGACGTGACTCGTATTTTGGACGTGTATAAAAGTTTCGACTAGTCGAAAACTGTTGTATTGAGACACTTTTGGCGAGCTAAGCGACAGAAATTTACATCACTCGCGAAAAACTTACATCACTCGCGATTGGGTAGTTTGAATTTCCACCATTGTGATTGGTTGAAAGGCGTCGCAGATTTAGTCGCGACATTTCGAGACTAGTCAAAAACGTTTTTAAGCGACACATTTCCGAACTAGTGCCGAATTCTTCACGTGACTCGTATTTTGGACGTGTATAAAAGTTTCGACTAGTCGAAAACTGTTGTATTGAGACACTTTTGGCGAGCTAAGCGACAGAAATTTACATCACTCGCGAAAAACTTACATCACTCGCGATTGGGTAGTTTGAATTTCCACCATTGTGATTGGTTGAAAGGCGTCGCAGTTTTAGTCGCGACATTTCGAGACTAGTCAAAAACGTTTTTAAGCGACACATTTCCGAACTAGTGCCGAATTCTTGACGTGACTCGTATTTTGGACGTGTATAAAAGTTTCCACTAGTCGAAAACTGTTGTATCGAGACACTTTTGGCGAGCTAAGCGACAGAAATTTACATCACTCGCGATTGGGTAGTTTGAATTTCCACCATTGTGAATGGTTGAAAGGCGTCGCAGATTTAGTCGCGACATTTCGAGACTAGTCAAAAACGTTTTTAAGCGACACATTTCCGAACTAGTGCCGAATTCTTGACGTGACTCGTATTTTGGACGTGTATAAAAGTTTCGACTAGTCGAAAACTGTTGTATTGAGACACTTTTGGCGAGCTAAGCGACAGAAATTTACATCACTCGCGAAAAACTTACATCACTCGCGATTGGGTAGTTTGAATTTCCACCATTGTGATTGGTTGAAAGGCGTCGCAGATTTAGTCGCGACATTTCGAGACTAGTCAAAAACGTTTTTAAGCGACACATTTCCGAACTAGTGCCGAATTCTTCACGTGACTCGTATTTTGGATGTGTATAAAAGTTTCGACTAGTCGAAAACTGTTGTATTGAGACACTTTTGGCGAGCTAAGCGACAGAAATTTACATCACTCGCGAAAAACTTACATCACTCGCGATTGGGTAGTTTGAATTTCCACCATTGTGATTGGTTGAAAGGCGTCGCAGTTTTAGTCGCGACATTTCGAGACTAGTCAAAAACGTTTTTAAGCGACACATTTCCGAACTAGTGCCGAATTCTTGACGAGACTCGTATTTTGGACGTGTATAAAAGTTTCGACTAGTCGAAAACTGTTGTATTGCGACACTTTTGGCGAGCTAAGCGACAGAAATTTACATCACTCGCGAAAAACTTACATCACTCGCGATTGGGTAGTTTGAATTTCCACCATTGTGATTGGTTGAAAGCCGTCGCAGATTTAGTCGCGACATTTCGAGACTAGTCAAAAACGTTTTTAAGCGACACATTTCCGAACTAGTGCCGAATTCTTGACGTGACTCGTATTTTGGACGTGTATAAAAGTTTCCACTAGTCGAAAACTGTTGTATCGAGACACTTTTGGCGAGCTAAGCGACAGAAATTTACATCACTCGCGATTGGGTAGTTTGAATTTCCACCATTGTGAATGGTTGAAAGGCGTCGCAGATTTAGTCGCGACATTTCGAGACTAGTCAAAAACGTTTTTAAGCGACACATTTCCGAACTAGTGCCGAATTCTTGACGTGACTCGTATTTTGGACGTGTATAAAAGTTTCCACTAGTCGAAAACTGTTGTATCGAGACACTTTTGGCGAGCTAAGCGACAGAAATTTACATCACTCGCGATTGGGTAGTTTGAATTTCCACCATTGTGAATGGTTGAAAGGCGTCGCAGATTTAGTCGCGACATTTCGAGACTAGTCAAAAACTTTTTAAGCGACACATTTCCGAACTAGTGCCGAATTCTTGACGTGACTCGTATTTTGGACGTGTATAAAAGTTTCGACTAGTCGAAAACTGTTGTATTGAGACACTTTTGGCGAGCTAAGCGACAGAAATTTACATCACTCGCGAAAAACTTACATCACTCGCGATTGGGTAGTTTGAATTTCCACCATTGTGATTGGTTGAAAGGCGTCGCAGATTTAGTCGCGACATTTCGAGACTAGTCAAAAACGTTTTTAAGCGACACATTTCCGAACTAGTGCCGAATTCTTGACGTGACTCGTATTTTGGACGTGTATAAAAGTTTCGACTAGTCGAAAACTGTTGTATTGAGACACTTTTGGCGAGCTAAGCGACAGAAATTTACATCACTCGCGAAAAACTTACATCACTCGCGATTGGGTAGTTTGAATTTCCACCATTGTGATTGGTTGAAAGGCGTCGCAGTTTTAGTCGCGACATTTCGAGACTAGTCAAAAACGTTTTTAAGCGACACATTTCCGAACTAGTGCCGAATTCTTGACGAGACTCGTATTTTGGACGTGTATAAAAGTTTCGACTAGTCGAAAACTGTTGTATTGAGACACTTTTGGCGAGCTAAGCGACAGAAATTTACATCACTCGCGAAAAACTTACATCACTCGCGATTGGGTAGTTTGAATTTCCACCATTGTGATTGGTTGAAAGCCGTCGCAGATTTAGTCGCGACATTTCGAGACTAGTCAAAAACGTTTTTAAGCGACACATTTCCGAACTAGTGCCGAATTCTTGACGTGACTCGTATTTTGGACGTGTATAAAAGTTTCCACTAGTCGAAAACTGTTGTATCGAGACACTTTTGGCGAGCTAAGCGACAGAAATTTACATCACTCGCGATTGGGTAGTTTGAATTTCCACCATTGTGAATGGTTGAAAGGCGTCGCAGATTTAGTCGCGACATTTCGAGACTAGTCAAAAACGTTTTTAAGCGACACATTTCCGAACTAGTGCCGAATTCTTGACATGACTCGTATTTTGGACGTGTATAAAAGTTTCGACTAGTCGAAAACTGTTGTATTGAGACACTTTTGGCGAGCTAAGCGACAGAAATTTACATCACTCGCGAAAAACTTACATCACTCGCGATTGGGTAGTTTGAATTTCCACCATTGTGATTGGTTGAAAGGCGTCGCAGTTTTAGTCGCGACATTTCGAGACTAGTCAAAAACGTTTTTAAGCGACACATTTCCGAACTAGTGCCGAATTCTTGACGTGACTCGTATTTTGGACGTGTATAAAAGTTTCCACTAGTCGAAAACTGTTGTATCGAGACACTTTTGGCGAGCTAAGCGACAGAAATTTACATCACTCGCGATTGGGTAGTTTGAATTTCCACCATTGTGAATGGTTGAAAGGCGTCGCAGATTTAGTCGCGACATTTCGAGACTAGTCAAAAACGTTTTTAAGCGACACATTTCCGAACTAGTGCCGAATTCTTGACGTGACTCGTATTTTGGACGTGTATAAAAGTTTCGACTAGTCGAAAACTGTTGTATTGAGACACTTTTGGCGAGCTAAGCGACAGAAATTTACATCACTCGCGAAAAACTTACATCACTCGCGATTGGGTAGTTTGAATTTCCACCATTGTGATTGGTTGAAAGGCGTCGCAGATTTAGTCGCGACATTTCGAGACTAGTCAAAAACGTTTTTAAGCGACACATTTCCGAACTAGTGCCGAATTCTTCACGTGACTCGTATTTTGGACGTGTATAAAAGTTTCGACTAGTCGAAAACTGTTGTATTGAGACACTTTTGGCGAGCTAAGCGACAGAAATTTACATCACTCGCGAAAAACTTACATCACTCGCGATTGGGTAGTTTGAATTTCCACCATTGTGATTGGTTGAAAGCCGTCGCAGATTTAGTCGCGACATTTCGAGACTAGTCAAAAACGTTTTTAAGCGACACATTTCCGAACTAGTGCCGAATTCTTGACGTGACTCGTATTTTGGACGTGTATAAAAGTTTCCACTAGTCGAAAACTGTTGTATCGAGACACTTTTGGCGAGCTAAGCGACAGAAATTTACATCACTCGCGATTGGGTAGTTTGAATTTCCACCATTGTGAATGGTTGAAAGGCGTCGCAGTTTTAGTCGCGACATTTCGAGACTAGTCAAAAACGTTTTTAAGCGACACATTTCCGAACTAGTGCCGAATTCTTGACATGACTCGTATTTTGGACGTGTATAAAAGTTTCGACTAGTCGAAAACTGTTGTATTGAGACACTTTTGGCGAGCTAAGCGACAGAAATTTACATCACTCGCGAAAAACTTACATCACTCGCGATTGGGTAGTTTGAATTTCCACCATTGTGATTGGTTGAAAGGCGTCGCAGTTTTAGTCGCGACATTTCGAGACTAGTCAAAAACGTTTTTAAGCGACACATTTCCGAACTAGTGCCGAATTCTTGACGTGACTCGTATTTTGGACGTGTATAAAAGTTTCCACTAGTCGAAAACTGTTGTATCGAGACACTTTTGGCGAGCTAAGCGACAGAAATTTACATCACTCGCGATTGGGTAGTTTGAATTTCCACCATTGTGAATGGTTGAAAGGCGTCGCAGATTTAGTCGCGACATTTCGAGACTAGTCAAAAACGTTTTTAAGCGACACATTTCCGAACTAGTGCCGAATTCTTGACGTGACTCGTATTTTGGACGTGTATAAAAGTTTCGACTAGTCGAAAACTGTTGTATTGAGACACTTTTGGCGAGCTAAGCGACAGAAATTTACATCACTCGCGAAAAACTTACATCACTCGCGATTGGGTAGTTTGAATTTCCACCATTGTGATTGGTTGAAAGGCGTCGCAGATTTAGTCGCGACATTTCGAGACTAGTCAAAAACGTTTTTAAGCGACACATTTCCGAACTAGTGCCGAATTCTTTACGTGACTCGTATTTTGGACGTGTATAAAAGTTTCGACTAGTCGAAAACTGTTGTATTGAGACACTTTTGGCGAGCTAAGCGACAGAAATTTACATCACTCGCGAAAAACTTACATCACTCGCGATTGGGTAGTTTGAATTTCCACCATTGTGATTGGTTGAAAGGCGTCGCAGTTTTAGTCGCGACATTTCGAGACTAGTCAAAAACGTTTTTAAGCGACACATTTCCGAACTAGTGCCGAATTCTTGACGAGACTCGTATTTTGGACGTGTATAAAAGTTTCGACTTGTCGAAAACTGTTGTATTGAGACACTTTTGGCGAGCTAAGCGACAGAAATTTACATCACTCGCGAAAAACTTACATCACTCGCGATTGGGTAGTTTGAATTTCCACCATTGTGATTGGTTGAAAGCCGTCGCAGATTTAGTCGCGACATTTCGAGACTAGTCAAAAACGTTTTTAAGCGACACATTTCCGAACTAGTGCCGAATTCTTGACGTGACTCGTATTTTGGACGTGTATAAAGGTTTCCACTAGTCGAAAACTGTTGTATCGAGACACTTTTGGCGAGCTAAGCGACAGAAATTTACATCACTCGCGATTGGGTAGTTTGAATTTCCACCATTGTGAATGGTTGAAAGGCGTCGCAGATTTAGTCGCGACATTTCGAGACTAGTCAAAAACGTTTTTAAGCGACACATTTCCGAACTAGTGCCGAATTCTTGACGTGACTCGTATTTTGGACGTGTATAAAAGTTTCCACTAGTCGAAAACTGTTGTATCGAGACACTTTTGGCGAGCTAAGCGACAGAAATTTACATCACTCGCGATTGGGTAGTTTGAATTTCCACCATTGTGAATGGTTGAAAGGCGTGGCAGATTTAGTCGCGACATTTCGAGACTAGTCAAAAACGTTTTTAAGCGACACATTTCCGAACTAGTGCCGAATTCTTCACGTGACTCGTATTTTGGACGTGTATAAAAGTTTCGACTAGTCGAAAACTGTTGTATTGAGACACTTTTGGCGAGCTAAGCGACAGAAATTTACATCACTCGCGAAAAACTTACATCACTCGCGATTGGGTAGTTTGAATTTCCACCATTGTGATTGGTTGAAAGGCGTCGCAGATTTAGTCGCGACATTTCGAGACTAGTCAAAAACGTTTTTAAGCGACACATTTCCGAACTAGTGCCGAATTCTTGACGTGACTCGTATTTTGGACGTGTATAAAAGTTTCGACTAGTCGAAAACTGTTGTTTTGAGACACTTTTGGCGAGCTAAGCGACAGAAATTTACATCACTCGCGAAAAACTTACATCACTCGCGATTGGGTAGTTTGAATTTCCACCATTGTGATTGGTTGAAAGGCGTCGCAGTTTTAGTCGCGACATTTCGAGACTAGTCAAAAACGTTTTTAAGCGACACATTTCCGAACTAGTGCCGAATTCTTGACGAGACTCGTATTTTGGACGTGTATAAAAGTTTCGACTAGTCGAAAACTGTTGTATTGAGACACTTTTGGCGAGCTAAGCGACAGAAATTTACATCACTCGCGAAAAACTTACATCACTCGCGATTGGGTAGTTTGAATTTCCACCATTGTGATTGGTTGAAAGCCGTCGCAGATTTAGTCGCGACATTTCAAGACTAGTCAAAAACGTTTTTAAGCGACACATTTCCGAACTAGTGCCGAATTCTTGACGTGACTCGTATTTTGGACGTGTATAAAAGTTTCCACTAGTCGAAAACTGTTGTATCGAGACACTTTTGGCGAGCTAAGCGACAGAAATTTACATCACTCGCGATTGGGTAGTTTGAATTTCCACCATTGTGAATGGTTGAAAGGCGTCGCAGATTTAGTCGCGACATTTCGAGACTAGTCAAAAACGTTTTTAAGCGACACATTTCCGAACTAGTGCCGAATTCTTGACGTGACTCGTATTTTGGACGTGTATAAAAGTTTCGACTAGTCGAAAACTGTTGTATTGAGACACTTTTGGCGAGCTAAGCGACAGAAATTTACATCACTCGCGAAAAACTTACATCACTCGCGATTGGGTAGTTTGAATTTCCACCATTGTGATTGGTTGAAAGGCGTCGCAGATTTAGTCGCGACATTTCGAGACTAGTCAAAAACGTTTTTAAGCGACACATTTCCGAACTAGTGCCGAATTCTTCACGTGACTCGTATTTTGGACGTGTATAAAAGTTTCGACTAGTCGAAAACTGTTGTATTGAGACACTTTTGGCGAGCTAAGCGACAGAAATTTACATCACTCGCGAAAAACTTACATCACTCGCGATTGGGTAGTTTGAATTTCCACCATTGTGATTGGTTGAAAGGCGTCGCAGTTTTAGTCGCGACATTTCGAGACTAGTCAAAAACGTTTTTAAGCGACACATTTCCGAACTAGTGCCGAATTCTTGACGAGACTCGTATTTTGGACGTGTATAAAAGTTTCGACTAGTCGAAAACTGTTGTATTGAGACACTTTTGGCGAGCTAAGCGACAGAAATTTACATCACTCGCGAAAAACTTACATCACTCGCGATTGGGTAGTTTGAATTTCCACCATTGTGATTGGTTGAAAGCCGTCGCAGATTTAGTCGCGACATTTCGAGACTAGTCAAAAACGTTTTTAAGCGACACATTTCCGAACTAGTGCCGAATTCTTGACGTGAATCGTATTTTGGACGTGTATAAAAGTTTCCACTAGTCGAAAACTGTTGTATCGAGACACTTTTGGCGAGCTAAGCGACAGAAATTTACATCACTCGCGATTGGGTAGTTTGAATTTCCACCATTGTGAATGGTTGAAAGGCGTCGCAGATTTAGTCGCGACATTTCGAGACTAGTCAAAAACGTTTTTAAGCGAAACATTTCCGAACTAGTGCCGAATTCTTGACGTGACTCGTATTTTGGACGTGTATAAAAGTTTCGACTAGTCGAAAACTGTTGTATTGAGACACTTTTGGCGAGCTAAGCGACAGAAATTTACATCACTCGCGATTGGGTAGTTTGAATTTCCACCATTGTGATTGGTTGAAAGGCGTCGCAGTTTTAGTCGCGACATTTCGAGACTAGTCAAAAACGTTTTTAAGCGACACATTTCCGAACTAGTGCCGAATTCTTGACGAGACTCGTATTTTGGACCTGTATAAAAGTTTCGACTAGTCGAAAACTGTTGTATTGAGACACTTTTGGCGAGCTAAGCGACAGAAATTTACATCACTCGCGAAAAACTTACATCACTCGCGATTGGGTAGTTTGAATTTCCACCATTGTGATTGGTTGAAAGGCGTCGCAGTTTTAGTCGCAACATTTCGAGACTAGTCAAAAACGTTTTTAAGCGACACATTTCCGAACTAGTGCCGAATTCTTGACGAGACTCGTATTTTGGACGTGTATAAAAGTTTCGACTAGTCGAAAACTGTTGTATTGAGACACTTTTGGCAAACTAAGCGACAGAAATTTACATTACTCGCGAAAAACTTACATCACTCGCGATTGGGTAGTTTGAATTTCCACCATTGTGATTGGTTGAAAGCCGTCGCAGATTTAGTCGCGACATTTCGAGACTAGTCAAAAACGTTTTTAAGCGACACATTTCCGAACTAGTGCCGAATTCTTGACGAGACTCGTATTTTGGACGTGTATAAAAGTTTCGACTAGTCGAAAACTGTTGTATTGAGACACTTTTGGCGAGCTAAGCGACAGAAATTTACATCACTCGCGAAAAACTTACATCACTCGCGATTGGGTAGTTTGAATTTCCACCATTGTGATTGGTTGAAAGCCGTCGCAGATTTAGTCGCGACATTTCGAGACTAGTCAAAAACGTTTTTAAGCGACACATTTCCGAACTAGTGCCGAATTCTTGACGTGAATCGTATTTTGGACGTGTATAAAAGTTTCCACTAGTCGAAAACTGTTGTATCGAGACACTTTTGGCGAGCTAAGCGACAGAAATTTACATCACTCGCGATTGGGTAGTTTGAATTTCCACCATTGTGAATGGTTGAAAGGCGTCGCAGATTTAGTCGCGACATTTCGAGACTAGTCAAAAACGTTTTTAAGCGAAACATTTCCGAACTAGTGCCGAATTCTTGACGTGACTCGTATTTTGGACGTGTATAAAAGTTTCGACTAGTCGAAAACTGTTGTATTGAGACACTTTTGGCGAGCTAAGCGACAGAAATTTACATCACTCGCGATTGGGTAGTTTGAATTTCCACCATTGTGATTGGTTGAAAGGCGTCGCAGTTTTAGTCGCGACATTTCGAGACTAGTCAAAAACGTTTTTAAGCGAAACATTTCCGAACTAGTGCCGAATTCTTGACGTGACTCGTATTTTGGACCTGTATAAAAGTTTCGACTAGTCGAAAACTGTTGTATTGAGACACTTTTGGCGAGCTAAGCGACAGAAATTTACATCACTCGCGAAAAACTTACATCACTCGCGATTGGGTAGTTTGAATTTCCACCATTGTGATTGGTTGAAAGGCGTCGCAGTTTTAGTCGCAACATTTCGAGACTAGTCAAAAACGTTTTTAAGCGACACATTTCCGAACTAGTGCCGAATTCTTGACGAGACTCGTATTTTGGACGTGTATAAAAGTTTCGACTAGTCGAAAACTGTTGTATTGAGACACTTTTGGCAAACTAAGCGACAGAAATTTACATCACTCGCGAAAAACTTACATCACTCGCGATTGGGTAGTTTGAATTTCCACCATTGTGATTGGTTGAAAGCCGTCGCAGATTTAGTCGCGACATTTCGAGACTAGTCAAAAACGTTTTTAAGCGACACATTTCCGAACTAGTGCCGAATTCTTGACGTGACTCGTATTTTGGACGTGTATAAAAGTTTCCACTAGTCGAAAACTGTTGTATCGAGACACTTTTGGCGAGCTAAGCGACAGAAATTTACATCACTCGCGATTGGGTAGTTTGAATTTCCACCATTGTGAATGGTTGAAAGGCGTCGCAGATTTAGTCGCGACATTTCGAGACTAGTCAAAAACGTTTTTAAGCGACACATTTCCGAACTAGTGCCGAATTCTTGACGTGACTCGTATTTTGGACGTGTATAAAAGTTTCGACTAGTCGAAAACTGTTGTATTGAGACACTTTTGGCGAGCTAAGCGACAGAAATTTACATCACTCGCGAAAAACTTACATCACTCGCGATTGGGTAGTTTGAATTTCCACCATTGTGATTGGTTGAAAGGCGTCGCAGATTTAGTCGCGACATTTCGAGACTAGTCAAAAACGTTTTTAAGCGACACATTTCCGAACTAGTGCCGAATTCTTGACGAGACTCGTATTTTGGACGTGTATAAAAGTTTCGACTAGTCGAAAACTGTTGTATTGAGACACTTTTGGCGAGCTAAGCGACAGAAATTTACATCACTCGCGAAAAACTTACATCACTCGCGATTGGGTAGTTTGAATTTCCACCATTGTGATTGGTTGAAAGGCGTCGCAGTTTTAGTCGCAACATTTCGAGACTAGTCAAAAACGTTTTTAAGCGACACATTTAAGAACTAGTGCCGAATTCTTGACGAGACTCGTATTTTGGACGTGTATAAAAGTTTCGACTAGTCGAAAACTGTTGTATTGAGACACTTTTGGCAAACTAAGCGACAGAAATTTACATCACACGCGAAAAACTTACATCACTCGCGATTGGGTAGTTTGAATTTCCACCATTGTGATTGGTTGAAAGCCGTCGCAGATTTAGTCGCGACATTTCGAGACTAGTCAAAAACGTTTTTAAGCGACACATTTCCGAACTAGTGCCGAATTCTTGACGTGACTCGTATTTTGGACGTGTATAAAAGTTTCCACTAGTCGAAAACTGTTGTATCGAGACACTTTTGGCGAGCTAAGCGACAGAAATTTACATCACTCGCGATTGGGTAGTTTGAATTTCCACCATTGTGAATGGTTGAAAGGCGTCGCAGATTTAGTCGCGACATTTCGAGACTAGTCAAAAACGTTTTTAAGCGACACATTTCCGAACTAGTGCCGAATTCTTGACGTGACTCGTATTTTGGACGTGTATAAAAGTTTCGACTAGTCGAAAACTGTTGTATTGAGACACTTTTGGCGAGCTAAGCGACAGAAATTTACATCACTCGCGAAAAACTTACATCACTCGCGATTGGGTAGTTTGAATTTCCACCAATGTGATTGGTTGAAAGGCGTCGCAGATTTAGTCGCGACATTTCGAGACTAGTCAAAAACGTTTTTAAGCGACACATTTCCGAACTAGTGCCGAATTCTTCACGTGACTCGTATTTTGGACGTGTATAAAAGTTTCGACTAGTCGAAAACTGTTGTATTGAGACACTTTTGGCGAGCTAAGCGACAGAAATTTACATCACTCGCGAAAAACTTACATCACTCGCGATTGGGTAGTTTGAATTTCCACCATTGTGATTGGTTGAAAGGCATCGCAGATTTAGTCGCGACATTTCGAGACTAGTCAAAAACGTTTTTAAGCGACACATTTCCGAACTAGTGCCGAATTCTTGACGAGACTCGTATTTTGGACGTGTATAAAAGTTTCGACTAGTCGAAAACTGTTGTATTGAGACACTTTTGGCGAGCTAAGCGACAGAAATTTACATCACTCGCGAAAAACTTACATCACTCGCGATTGGGTAGTTTGAATTTCCACCATTGTGATTGGTTGAAAGGCGTCGCAGTTTTAGTCGCAACATTTCGAGACTAGTCAAAAACGTTTTTAAGCGACACATTTAAGAACTAGTGCCGAATTCTTGACGAGACTCGTATTTTGGACGTGTATAAAAGTGTCGACTAGTCGAAAACTGTTGTATTGAGACACTTTTGGCGAGCTAAGCGACAGAAATTTACATCACTCGCGAAAAACTTACATCACTCGCGATTGGGTAGTTTGAATTTCCACCATTGTGATTGGTTGAAAGCCGTCGCAGATTTAGTCGCGACATTTCGAGACTAGTCAAAAACGTTTTTAAGCGACACATTTCCGAACTAGTGCCGAATTCTTGACGTGACTCGTATTTTGGACGTGTATAAAGGTTTCCACTAGTCGAAAACTGTTGTATCGAGACACTTTTGGCGAGCTAAGCGACAGAAATTTACATCACTCGCGATTGGGTAGTTTAAATTTCCACCATTGTGAATGGTTGAAAGGCGTCGCAGATTTAGTCGCGACATTTCGAGACTAGTCAAAAACGTTTTTAAGCGACACATTTCCGAACTAGTGCCGAATTCTTGACGTGACTCGTATTTTGGACGTGTATAAAAGTTTCGACTAGTCGAAAACTGTTGTATTGAGACACTTTTGGCGAGCTAAGCGACAGAAATTTACATCACTCGCGAAAAACTTACATCACTCGCGATTGGGTAGTTTGAATTTCCACCATTGTGATTGGTTGAAAGGCGTCGCAGATTTAGTCGCGACATTTCGAGACTAGTCAAAAACGTTTTTAAGCGACACATTTCCGAACTAGTGCCGAATTCTTGACGTGACTCGTATTTTGGACGTGTATAAAAGTTTCGACTAGTCGAAAACTGTTGTATTGAGACACTTTTGGCGAGCTAAGCGACAGAAATTTACATCACTCGCGAAAAACTTACATCACTCGCGATTGGGTAGTTTGAATTTCCACCATTGTGATTGGTTGAAAGGCGTCGCAGATTTAGTCGCGACATTTCGAGACTAGTCAAAAACGTTTTTAAGCGACACATTTCCGAACTAGTGCCGAATTCTTGACGTGACTCGTATTTTGGACGTGTATAAAGGTTTCCACTAGTCGAAAACTGTTGTATCGAGACACTTTTGGCGAGCTATGCGACAGAAATTTACATCACTCGCGATTGGGTAGTTTGAATTTCCACCATTGTGAATGGTTGAAAGGCGTCGCAGATTTAGTCGCGACATTTCGAGACTAGTCAAAAACGTTTTTAAGCGACACATTTCCGAACTAGTGCCGAATTCTTGACGTGACTCGTATTTTGGACGTGTATAAAAGTTTCGACTAGTCGAAAACTGTTGTATTGAGACACTTTTGGCGAGCTAAGCGACAGAAATTTACATCACTCGCGAAAAACTTACATCACTCGCGATTGGGTAGTTTGAATTTCCACCATTGTGATTGGTTGAAAGGCGTCGCAGATTTAGTCGCGACATTTCGAGACTAGTCAAAAACGTTTTTAAGCGACCCATTTCCGAACTAGTGCCGAATTCTTGACGTGACTCGTATTTTGGACGTGTATAAAAGTTTCGACTAGTCGAAAACTGTTGTATTGAGACACTTTTGGCGAGCTAAGCGACAGAAATTTACATCACTCGCGAAAAACTTACATCACTCGCGATTGGGTAGTTTGAATTTCCACCATTGTGATTGGTTGAAAGGCGTCGCAGTTTTAGTCGCGACATTTCGAGACTAGTCAAAAACGTTTTTAAGCGACACATTTCCGAACTAGTGCCGAATTCTTGACGAGACTCGTATTTTGGACGTGTATAAAAGTTTCGACTAGTCGAAAACTGTTGTATTGAGACACTTTTGGCGAGCTAAGCGACAGAAATTTACATCACTCGCGAAAAACTTACATCACTCGCGATTGGGTAGTTTGAATTTCCACCATTGTGATTGGTTGAAAGCCGTCGCAGATTTAGTCGCGACATTTCGAGACTAGTCAAAAACGTTTTTAAGCGACACATTTCCGAACTAGTGCCGAATTCTTGACGTGACTCGTATTTTGGACGTGTATAAAAGTTTCCACTAGTCGAAAACTGTTGTATCGAGACACTTTTGGCGAGCTAAGCGACAGAAATTTACATCACTCGCGATTGGGTAGTTTGAATTTCCACCATTGTGAATGGTTGAAAGGCGTCGCAGATTTAGTCGCGACATTTCGAGACTAGTCAAAAACGTTTTTAAGCGACACATTTCCGAACTAGTGCCGAATTCTTGACGTGACTCGTATTTTGGACGTGTAAAAAAGTTTCGACTAGTCGAAAACTGTTGTATTGAGACACTTTTGGCGAGCTAAGCGACAGAAATTTACATCACTCGCGAAAAACTTACATCACTCGCGATTGGGTAGTTTGAATTTCCACCATTGTGATTGGTTGAAAGGCGTCGCAGATTTAGTCGCGACATTTCGAGACTAGTCAAAAACGTTTTTAAGCGACACATTTCCGAACTAGTGCCGAATTCTTCACGTGACTCGTATTTTGGACGTGTATAAAAGTTTCGACTAGTCGAAAACTGTTGTATTGAGACACTTTTGGCGAGCTAAGCGACAGAAATTTACATCACTCGCGAAAAACTTACATCACTCGCGATTGGGTAGTTTGAATTTCCACCATTGTGATTGGTTGAAAGGCGTCGCAGTTTTAGTCGCGACATTTCGAGACTAGTCAAAAACGTTTTTAAGCGACACATTTCCGAACTAGTGCCGAATTCTTGACGTGACTCGTATTTTGGACGTGTATAAAAGTTTCCACTAGTCGAAAACTGTTGTATCGAGACACTTTTGGCGAGCTAAGCGACAGAAATTTACATCACTCGCGATTGGGTAGTTTGAATTTCCACCATTGTGAATGGTTGAAAGGCGTCGCAGATTTAGTCGCGACATTTCGAGACTAGTCAAAAACGTTTTTAAGCGAAACATTTCCGAACTAATGCCGAATTCTTGACGTGACTCGTATTTTGGACGTGTATAAAAGTTTCGACTAGTCGAAAACTGTTGTATTGAGACACTTTTGGCGAGCTAAGCGACAGAAATTTACATCACTCGCGATTGGGTAGTTTGAATTTCCACCATTGTGATTGGTTGAAAGGCGTCGCAGTTTTAGTCGCGACATTTCGAGACTAGTCAAAAACGTTTTTAAGCGACACATTTCCGAACTAGTGCCGAATTCTTGACGAGACTCGTATTTTGGACGTGTATAAAAGTTTCGACTAGTCGAAAACTGTTGTATTGAGACACTTTTGGCGAGCTAAGCGACAGAAATTTACATCACTCGCGAAAAACTTACATCACTCGCGATTGGGTAGTTTGAATTTCCACCATTGTGATTGGTTGAAAGGCGTCGCAGTTTTAGTCGCAACATTTCGAGACTAGTCAAAAACGTTTTTAAGCGACACATTTCCGAACTAGTGCCGAATTCTTGACGAGACTCGTATTTTGGACGTGTATAAAAGTTTCGACTAGTCGAAAACTGTTGTATTGAGACACTTTTGGCAAACTAAGCGACAGAAATTTACATCACTCGCGAAAAACTTACATCACTCGCGATTGGGTAGTTTGAATTTCCACCATTGTGATTGGTTGAAAGGCGTCGCAGTTTTAGTCGCGACATTTCGAGACTAGTCAAAAACGTTTTTAAGCGACACATTTCCGAACTAGTGCCGAATTCTTGACGTGAATCGTATTTTGGACGTGTATAAAAGTTTCCACTAGTCGAAAACTGTTGTATCGAGACACTTTTGGCGAGCTAAGCGACAGAAATTTACATCACTCGCGATTGGGTAGTTTGAATTTCCACCATTGTGAATGGTTGAAAGGCGTCGCAGATTTAGTCGCGACATTTCGAGACTAGTCAAAAACGTTTTTAAGCGAAACATTTCCGAACTAGTGCCGAATTCTTGACGTGACTCGTATTTTGGACGTGTATAAAAGTTTCGACTAGTCGAAAACTGTTGTATTGAGACACTTTTGGCGAGCTAAGCGACAGAAATTTACATCACTCGCGATTGGGTAGTTTGAATTTCCACCATTGTGATTGGTTGAAAGGCGTCGCAGTTTTAGTCGCGACATTTCGAGACTAGTCAAAAACGTTTTTAAGCGACACATTTCCGAGCTAGTGCCGAATTCTTGACGAGACTCGTATTTTGGACGTGTATAAAAGTTTCGACTAGTCGAAAACTGTTGTATTGAGACACTTTTGGCGAGCTAAGCGACAGAAATTTACATCACTCGCGAAAAACTTACATCACTCGCGATTGGGTAGTTTGAATTTCCACCATTGTGATTGGTTGAAAGGCGTCGCAGTTTTAGTCGCAACATTTCGAGACTAGTCAAAAACGTTTTTAAGCGACACATTTCCGAACTAGTGCCGAATTCTTGACGAGACTCGTATTTTGGACGTGTATAAAAGTGTCGACTAGTCGAAAACTGTTGTATTGAGACACTTTTGGCAAACTAAGCGACAGAAATTTACATCACTCGCGAAAAACTTACATCACTCGCGATTGGGTAGTTTGAATTTCCACCATTGTGATTGGTTGAAAGCCGTCGCAGATTTAGTCGCGACATTTCGAGACTAGTCAAAAACGTTTTTAAGCGACACATTTCCGAACTAGTGCCGAATTCTTGACGTGACTCGTATTTTGGACGTGTATAAAAGTTTCCACTAGTCGAAAACTGTTGTATCGAGACACTTTTGGCGAGCTAAGCGACAGAAATTTACATCACTCGCGATTGGGTAGTTTGAATTTCCACCATTGTGAATGGTTGAAAGGCGTCGCAGATTTAGTCGCGACATTTCGAGACTAGTCAAAAACGTTTTTAAGCGACACATTTCCGAACTAGTGCCGAATTCTTGACGTGACTCGTATTTTGGACGTGTATAAAAGTTTCGACTAGTCGAAAACTGTTGTATTGAGACACTTTTGGCGAGCTAAGCGACAGAAATTTACATCACTCGCGAAAAACTTACATCACTCGCGATTGGGTAGTTTGAATTTCCACCATTGTGATTGGTTGAAAGGCGTCGCAGTTTTAGTCGCGACATTTCGAGACTAGTCAAAAACGTTTTTAAGCGACACATTTCCGAACTAGTGCCGAATTCTTCACGTGACTCGTATTTTGGACGTGTATAAAAGTTTCCACTAGTCGAAAACTGTTGTATCGAGACACTTTTGGCGAGCTAAGCGACAGAAATTTACATCACTCGCGATTGGGTAGTTTGAATTTCCACCATTGTGAATGGTTGAAAGGCGTCGCAGATTTAGTCGCGACATTTCGAGACTAGTCAAAAACGTTTTTAAGCGACACATTTCCGAACTAGTGCCGAATTCTTGACGTGACTCGTATTTTGGACGTGTATAAAAGTTTCGACTAGTCGAAAACTGTTGTATTGAGACACTTTTGGCGAGCTAAGCGACAGAAATTTACATCACTCGCGAAAAACTTACATCACTCGCGATTGGGTAGTTTGAATTTCCACCATTGTGATTGGTTGAAAGGCGTCGCAGATTTAGTCGCGACATTTCGAGACTAGTCAAAAACGTTTTTATCGACACATTTCCGAACTAGTGCCGAATTCTTCACGTGACTCGTATTTTGGACGTGTATAAAAGTTTCGACTAGTCGAAAACTGTTGTATTGAGACACTTTTGGCGAGCTAAGCGACAGAAATTTACATCACTCGCGAAAAACTTACATCACTCGCGATTGGGTAGTTTGAATTTCCACCATTGTGATTGGTTGAAAGGCGTCGCAGTTTTAGTCGCGACATTTCGAGACTAGTCAAAAACGTTTTTAAGCGACACATTTCCGAACTAGTGCCGAATTCTTGACGAGACTCGTATTTTGGACGTGTATAAAAGTTTCGACTAGTCGAAAACTGTTGTATTGAGACACTTTTGGCGAGCTAAGCGACAGAAATTTACATCACTCGCGAAAAACTTACATCACTCGCGATTGGGTAGTTTGAATTTCCACCATTGTGATTGGTTGAAAGCCGTCGCAGATTTAGTCGCGACATTTCGAGACTAGTCAAAAACGTTTTTAAGCGACACATTTCCGAACTAGTGCCGAATTCTTGACGTGACTCGTATTTTGGACGTGTATAAAAGTTTCCACTAGTCGAAAACTGTTGTATCGAGACACTTTTGGCGAGCTAAGCGACAGAAATTTACATCACTCGCGATTGGGTAGTTTGAATTTCCACCATTGTGAATGGTTGAAAGGCGTCGCAGATTTAGTCGCGACATTTCGAGACTAGTCAAAAACGTTTTTAAGCGATACATTTCCGAACTAGTGCCGAATTCTTGACGTGACTCGTATTTTGGACGTGTATAAAAGTTTCGACTAGTCGAAAACTGTTGTATTGAGACACTTTTGGCGAGCTAAGCGACAGAAATTTACATCACTCGCGAAAAACTTACATCACTCGCGATTGGGTAGTTTGAATTTCCACCATTGTGATTGGTTGAAAGGCGTCGCAGATTTAGTCGCGACATTTCGAGACTAGTCAAAAACGTTTTTAAGCGACACATTTCCGAACTAGTGCCGAATTCTTCACGTGACTCGTATTTTGGACGTGTATAAAAGTTTCGACTAGTCGAAAACTGTTGTATTGAGACACTTTTGGCGAGCTAAGCGACAGAAATTTACATCACTCGCGATTGGGTAGTTTGAATTTCCACCATTGTGATTGGTTGAAAGGCGTCGCAGATTTAGTCGCGACATTTCGAGACTAGTCAAAAACGTTTTTAAGCGACACATTTCCGAACTAGTGCCGAATTCTTCACGTGACTCGTATTTTGGACGTGTATAAAAGTTTCGACTAGTCGAAAACTGTTGTATTGAGACACTTTTGGCGAGCTAAGCGACAGAAATTTACATCACTCGCGATTGGGTAGTTTGAATTTCCACCATTGTGATTGGTTGAAAGGCGTCGCAGATTTAGTCGCGACATTTCGAGACTAGTCAAAAACGTTTTTAAGCGACACATTTCCGAACTAGTGCCGAATTCTTCACGTGACTCGTATTTTGGACATGTATAAAAGTTTCGACTAGTCGAAAACTGTTGTATTGAGACACTTTTGGCGAGCTAAGCGACAGAAATTTACATCACTCGCGATTGGGCAGTTTGAATTTCAACAATTGAAAGCATCGCAGGTTTAGTCGCGACATTTCGAGACTAGTCAAAAACGTTTTTAAGCGACACATTTCCGAACTAGTGCCGAATTCTTGACGTGACTCGTATTTTGGACGTGTATAAAAGTTTCGACTAGTCGAAAACTGTTGTATTGTGACACTTTCGGCTCGCGTTAGATTTCTATTCGGGAATTGAGACACCTTTGGCGTACTTGACTACAGTTTTTAACTAGTCAGAAATTTTTTGACATGTTCAATTTGTCGGAGGAGGGGATAAAGGCATGAGATTTTTTAAGGAGGTAACTAAATTATTTCACGTGACACGTAAAGGCCAATAAAGGCTTTGTATAAATTTTGATAAACCAATAGACTGGCGTTTTTCAATAATTAAGGTGATAATATTTCTGTCCAGTTACCGTTGAAAACCTCAAGTCCAATCACGATGCGTGAAGAAATTGTCTAGTCAAAACGAAAAGCACTAGTAGAAATGAAGTTTTGACATGTCTAAAATTGATTTTGACATGTATAAATTGTGTCGAGTCAAGTAAAAACGTGACTCCTCCCCAGCTACGCCCAAGTGAAGCAGCCAATTTCTAATGGTTGAATAAATAGTGAGCTTAAATCGTCACTGTTTTATTGGTGGAAACGTTGCAACTTCGATGGGATTCGGTGAATTAAAAGCCAATGAATGGTGAAGGAAAAGCACTAAAAGTGTTGCTTGTGACACTTTTGGCGTTCCATAGACGTTGCCCGTTTTCAAAATGACACTGACTATTGTAAGGAAGAGAGCAAAGGCCTAAACATTGGTCTTTCGCCGTTTAAATCTTATCTATTCTAATCTTCCACATCTATTTTATTTTTAATTATAAAATCGTCTTACGTTTAGTCTTGTATTGGAACCAAAAAGATAATTTTAAATTAAACTTTTTCGAGAAGAAAATAGTCCGACTTTCCGCGACAATCCGCCCGATTCCCGAAACAAAGACTGCGCTTGGACTCCTGAGTCCTGTTGCGCGGACCGATTCTTCCGAACGTAACAGTTTTCCCTCGCAAAGTGTATCACGTGGTATATGTATGACCTTGCCCTTCTAGGTGTTTAGAAGTGTAGCTGCGTAGGTGGAACCGTGAAAATAGTGTTTGGGCCAATTCCGATCGGGACTTTCTATGGGAGATTTTTGAATTATAAAAGTGAATGCGCTAGCCGTCGTTGCAGCTCTAATGTAGTAAAAACATGTCTCTTAAATAATGATATAAATAAATGGTGATATTCAGATGTCTCTTAAGTATAGTTTACAAAATATAACTGTCTATTTCAGAAGAACTTAAGATCAAAAACCGTCAACTATATGAGGCCGTCGTAATTCAACGGAGTAGCACAGTAGCGTAGACAAGGGGGTTTCCGTGTCAAAACAACTCCCTTGGGCCTACCTTTGACTCTACTAAATTTCCACTCCCTTTTCAACCCCCCTCTTAATATTTACATACATGAACCCGTCCCTTGGCAAATTTCTGGCTACGCCACTGGAATAGCAAATACCAACCCAATTTTAACCACTCAAAGTAGTATTGGTGTAAGGTCGGGCTCTAAGGCGAAACGTCGTGTGTGAAGTGTTCAGTCGGTAAACCCTACAATATTTTGACCAGAGTATATTGCCTAGACGTAATTTTACATTCTAATTTCTACAGTCGGCAAAGAGTCGAAAAATTGGACCAATATTATTATCTGTAATAAAAATATTGGTTGGTATTACAGACTTTAAATTTAGAGGTGGAAAAAAAGTCGGCAAATGCGACTTATCTGAAACTGACTGTCGGAGAGCCCGACTCATGCGTAACTATTTGAACAACAGACGGCAAAGAGTCGAAAAATTGGACCAATATTATTATCTGTAATAAAAATATTGGTCGGTATTACCGACTTTAAATTTAGAGGTGGAAAAAAAGTCGGCAAATGCGACTTATCTGAAACTGACTGTCGGAGAGCCCGACTCATGCATAACTATTTGAACAACAGACGGCAAAGAGTAGGAAAATTGGACCACATTTTTTCACGTATTTCATATGTCGGGCTTGAGTCGGTTGCAATCGGGAGAGCCGACCTGACTGTTATCCGACTATCAGACTCTTAACCGACTACTAACCGACAGTGCTATGCTACATGGGTTCCGAAGACTCTCTCTCTATAGTGCCTCCCACGCCGCGCGAAGACCAAAGCGCTGTAACAAAATACCCAAGTACCATTTCAAGGGCTTTTCGGCTCCCCGCTCAAGGATGACTAAGTTTCTTGTACGCATTTAAAAAAAAACCCGACTTTCGCACCGTAGATTCGACGTAACACTGTACATGACACCGAGCAGATACGGTAGATATTAGTAAACGCTTACAAATTAGACGGAGGCTACGATTCTCCTCGCCACCCGTACTCCTGGAGAACGGCTCGAATCTCCGTCCATTTTTTTTCGACGGTCTTTCTCGAATTTTTCATTACCGGCGAATGCATCCACTTCGAGCAGAATCTCCGTCGATTTCTTCGACGGTCTTTCTCGTATTTTCGATACCGGCGAATGCATCCACTTCGAGCTGCTGCGTTTTTCAAGGACGTTCAAGGTGACGGAATTCCCCATAGAGAATCAACGGGGAGCCGCCGATTCCCCATTCATTAACATGGAGAATTTTGGAGACCGTGAGCCAGTTCTCTCATTTTTATCTACTAGTATCATTGTTATTATTATAAATTTTGAACTTCTTAAATAGGAGTTTTTAGACATGCTTGATTCTTGCTCTAAGGTAGAAGCAGACATGGAAATAGTGATATTTTTAACGGGGTCCTATGGGCCCCCGACCCACGTTAACTATTTTTATTGAATAGGGGAAAATTTTAAAAATAGGGAGTAATTTTCTAATTAGAGAAAATAATTAAAGACAATTGAAACATAAAAAAGAAGTATATCTTAAATGTTTTTAAAATTTCAAACGATTGTTGAATTTATCATAAAAAATATTTCATTTAATTAAAACTCATGAGTATACCACTAAAATAAGTAAAATCAGTGGCATACCGAGATTTTGTGGCAGTTGGTTCAAAATGTTTATATGGCGCCGCATGTATGTCATAAATAAAGTAAATTATTTAATCAAATATTCATTACTTTAATTAAATTCAGTTTTACGTTCACAATAATTTGAAACGACAAACGCATCTCTTGGTTTTTAGGGGGAATTTATTATAAGCAACTTAGTGTTCATTTGGCCCTTTGTCGCACCGACTACTAGAACAGAGCCCGATTCAACATGCCCTCTATCGGTACTCCTCTGATTATAATATTGATCAAACAGCTTAAATTTTTTAAGATTTGATTTCTGATACATAGTAGTATTTTTACACTAAATTGTCTAATTACTGTATGTTGAAGAAATAATTGTTAAGTTAATGTGTTTCTTGGAAGTGATGGAAGACCAAAACTCTAACAACGTCATTTAATACCATCACTAAATGATTTGATGTTATTTATGATTGTGCATCACCCAGCTTCACTTACGAGGAGTGTACCCGAGGTGTAAATCACCGATTTTGATGAAACTCGGGGGGTATGTAGACCTTGGGGTAACATGAATTTTCACCAAGGGAAAAGTTACGCTGGGGTTCTGTTTTGCTATGGCAACCGAAAATGTTTTTGACAACTTAAAATGAAAAAATCTAAATTAAAAAAGCATGGGATTTTCTCGATTTCACAGGGGGGCTATTTGATGAATTTCACCCAAAATTGTTAAAATTCAACATATTAGTTGAAATGTAAATTTTTTTAGTTTTGGGTTTTGAAAATCCCATGCTTTTTTAAATGTAGATTTTTTCATTTTAAGTTGTCAAAAACATTTTCGGTTGCCATAGCAAAACGGAAGCCCAGCGTAACTTTTCCCTTGGTGAAAATTCATGTTACCCCAAGGTCTACATACCCCCCGAGTTTCATCAAAATCGGTGATTTACATCTCGGGTACACTCCTCGTTAGTATCATACGTTTCACAGCTTCATTCTAGGTCATACTTATGGATATTATTACTTATGATGGTATGTTTCACAGCTTCGTTCAGTGTCATACTTATGGATATAATTATTTATGATGGTACGTTTCAAAGCTTCATTCATAGTCATACTTATGGATATAACTACTTATGATTGTTTCACAGCTTTAGGCTAGTAGGAAAGGTGTGTATTTTGCGATACACACCGCACACACCTTTTTCGAATTCGCCGATCTCTCCCGAAGACAGAAACAAAAAAGTGTCTCGGGTGTACGGACGTGTGTCGTTAAGTCAATTAGAAGTGGTGTGTAATTTCTGATACACACCGTACACATCTTTTTCCAATTCGCCGACCTCTACCGAAGACCAAAACTCTTACAACGTCATATAATACCATAACTTAATGATTTGATGTTTTTTATGATGTTACATACAACACACCATTCTCAACTTCATTTAGTGTCGTACTTATGGAAATAATTACTTATGATTGTAAGTTTCACAGCTTCATTCAGTGTCATACTTACGGATATTCTTACTTATGATTGTACGTTACACAGCTTTAAGCTAGTAGAAAAGGTGTGTATTTTGTGATACACACCGTACACACCGTTTTCCAATTCACCTACCTCTACCGAAGATCAAAACTCTTACAACATCATTTGATACCATCACTAAATGATTTGCCGTTATTAATGATTGTACATTACCCAGCTTCACTTAGTTTCATACTTATGGACATTGTTGCTTATGATTTTACGTTAAACACACCATTCTCAACTTCGTTTAGTGTCGTACTTATGGATATAGTTATTTATGATTGTTAGTTTCAAAGCTTTAGGCTTCACACCTTTTTCTAATTCGCCGGTCTCTATTGAAGATGGAAACAAAAAAGTGTGTCGGGTGTGTCACTGCATCGTTTAGACAATTAAAAAGTGTGTATCATGCAATACACACAGTACACACCTTTTTCCAATTCGCCGAGATCTCTGCCGAAGACGGAAACAAACAAGTTGGCAAGCCAAAATATACCTCTCCTCGGTAGAATTGTCCCTAGTGGTATTAATTTCTCGAGATAACCCTTAAAGATATATCTCCGCAATTTAGAGTTATTTGTTAAAAATATTAACCCATTTCTATCCCGCCCGGTATAAAATTTTAATTATAATTAAAATAATTGAGACGAACGACCAATTTTAATTTATTCAGAATATCATAAGTTAAGTAGTTACAACAGTAAGTTAGACGTACTATAACAATGCACAATTGAATTAAACCCTTTTACAGAACAAGTTTATCAGTTAAATATAATACGAAGCAAATTTTAATGAAAGAAATATCTACAGAGGCTTTTTGGAATTACTCGCTTACGAAATACTTGCCGCATCTTTAACGCTCATTTTATTTCAACACTCGCCCTTGATGAAGATACCGTAGATATCTGGTAGTGGACGACTCGTTCACTTCCTGTTGACGTTGTGACGCATACCACATGAAAAAGACCAATGCCGTCCAATTTCCAATATCATATAATGACTCGCACACCCAGGAAATCATTGACTGCGTTAGAAATCGTAGATATCCAAATATCCACACCAAATGTATTTACAAAAAGCAAAAACCTTACCATCAACAAAGCACAGAGAGCCACTTGACTAACCGCCACCTCTTAAAGCAATTAACGTTAAATTATCTCCTTTGAATTAACATAACTATATATAGGTCGTTAAGAAAGTGGACCACCCACAGGGTCTACCCTTTAACCCTCTAATCTCGGCTGACTGCGCTAAAACAAGATTTAACCTTTAAAAAATACCAGATTAGGCCTTCATAAATTCATTAATAAAAAAAGACTTTATTACCTATTATGCTTACGATGCCTGTCTTAATTTCAGTGAATCTAAGCAGCTATCGGTGGTTCTGTGGTAGAGCGCTCGACTGCCAAGCCGAATGGTCTGGGTTCGAAACCTGGGTGGCGCATTTGTTTTTAATCAATAGAGAAACGCTAAATTAGAATTTCTTCGATGCAATAATTTCAATTTCAATTCTATTTCAATTAAACCAAAATTTCGTACTCTATTAAATACGCTTCCGATAAAGCTGAAGGTCTAATTTTCAATAAGGCGTAACAAGTGTCGGTGGTTCTGTGGTAGAACGTCCGCCTGTCAATCAGGAGGTCTCGGGTTCAAATCTAAGACGAATACCGTGTACAACTGGTGGAAACCCTGCCATTGGACGTTGAGAGGTAGCATTACACTCAGCACTCGGTCCGTCCCAAAGTCATTAAGAAGAAGTTGGAGAGAAAACGCCCATATAAACACAACAGACTCAACATGCACAACCATCAGAACACAAACACAGCAAATTCAACACTCACAACCTACGCATAAACTTTACAAAAACGTAATACACCAAACCGTCACGACGGTGAGCGAAAAAACACCAACCAAACCGCAAATGCATCCGTTAACGCTCACCGTCACACGGTGGTTTTGCCAACCCTTTGAGAAACTGCGTACGCAGTGATTACACTTTGCACCGAAAATGCGAACGCGTTCGCAGTCCTGACAGACAGACCCACCCACAGACCCACAGACAGACACGGTCGTTGTATAACCCCTCCTAGGGGACTTTGTCCCCTCGGAGAGGTAAAAAGTGTGTAAGGTGTGTCACTGTATAGTTAGATAATTTAAAACGGTGTATATTATGCGATACACACCGTACACACCGTTTTCCAATTCGCCTATCTCTACCGATGACCAAAACTCTAACAACGTCATTTAATACCATCACTTAATGATTTGATATTCTTTATGATTGTACATTACCCAGCTTCACTAACAAATATAAGTATCATACTTATTGGACATTGTTTCTTATGATTGTACGTTCAACACACCATTCTTAAATCCATTTAGTGTCGTACTTATGGGTAATATTACTTTTGGTTGTACGTTTCACAGCTTCATTCGGTTTCATACTTATTGATATTCTTACTTATGATTGTACATTTCACAGCTCAGTGTCATACCTATGTAAATTCTTAATTATGATTTAACATTTCACAGCTTCATTCAGTGTCATACTTATTGATATTCTTACTTATGATTGTACGTTACACAGCTTTAGGCTAGCTGAAATAGGTGTGTACTACATGCTCTCTGGCCATGTTCAAGGACATTTATAGTAGATTGAAATGTCACCAATACCTCGTTACCATAGGTTATACCAGGGACTGACACTGCCTTCCATAGGGTGCGGGCCACTAAATAATTGTTGTATGAATGCGATGCAAGGTTTTTAACCGCCCTCCTGTGTCGAGTAGCCTTCAGGACTAGCTGTCTCTCGTATTTCTCCAAATAATTGGCATCATTCGAAAACAAGACACCGAGGTAGACATACTCCGATGTGAGTTCTAGTGCTTCGTCCTGTAGAGTAAAAATCGTAACCCCAACAGGTTCAACCAGTTGCCGTCAAAATATGAAAACCTTGGACTTCTCCCCGCTGAAGAGCAGGCCTCGACTACACGCGAAATCAGTGCAAATATCCAGATCAGACTTGAGCTCCGCTGGTTTACTTGACAACAGTAGAATGTCGTCGGCAAACAGGAGACAGGGAATATGGAATGCTTGTATAACTTCAACAGTGATCGGGGTGACCGACTCAGGCAATTTAGCCCCCAGCCGTGAACTGGATAAATTTACTGCTAGGTCATTAACGTACAGGAGAAAAAGGACTAGAGAGAGGGGCACCCCTGGCGCAGACCCACAGCACAGCTATACGGTGGGCTTGTGATACCTTGAACACTGTAGATGTAGGTAAAATTATCGTATAGCTTTTGCAACTGGCTGATAGAATTGTCATTTAGCCCTGCCTCCCTTAGAACATTCCATAGGTGCTCATATTTTTGTAAAAGATGATGGGGAAGAAATGAAAGGTTCTGTTGGCACTTGTAGAAATTTTTCATGTTGTTGGCTTTTGTAAGGATAATGATATTCATAAAATGTTTCAAACGTTTGATGTTTGTAGTATTTGCTCAAACAGAAAGGGGCATGCATTATTTTGTCTTAATTCCTTAAATTGTCATAGCTATATTAGAGAGTTATCTCCTCATTATAGTCGATTACGTACTATGGTGAAAAATATTTATAAGATCATAGCTCATTGTGATATGTATAATGAGCCTTGCAGTGTTATTGAAATAGGAAATTTCCATTTCCTTCAATTTGTTAGGACTAAAGCTAAAACTTTATTAAATACAATAAATTTACCAGAATTTCCAAATAGTGCAATGCCTGAAAGTGTAATTGAGTCTGTGAGACCTATATTAGATGAGTGTGATTTACTACAAAAGTATGGAAGGCAGTTAGGTAACTGTCGGGATAAAATGCTCGAGTTTCATGATACACCTTGTGATAGCTGTGAGAACCTTTTCAAGAAAAGTTAGTTAAATTCTGGCAATAATTTCATTAAAAAGGAAATAGTGAAAAACAATGACGTTTTTAGGCTATTGTTAGCTGCATGGCAGTTTGAAGAACCTCATATTACACGGTCTAATATTACTAAGAGTATTGATTTAGAATTTGATAGTCAACAAAAAGGGTGTGATGGTGAGGCAGTGGAGTCTGACTTCTCAGAGGGTGAAATTTTAAATATTCATATTTAAGAAAATTACTTTGCAAAGATTAAGGAATCAAATTCGGACTTTGAAATAGCGGTGCCTACAATGCACCTTGGGAAATACCAAAATTGCGTGTTTTTCACGACCTTTATCTTGCAACCAGAGAGATAGAAAAGAAATAGAGGGAAGATTACCGCGTTAAGGCACCCCTAATTTTGACCGGGAAAATTCATCCCCCCCCAACTCATGCATGAAAGCGCAGATGGGGCAGAATTTGCAACGCCATCTATCCTTCCTTTGTTTACATCAAAAGACAGTTGATTTTCCAAAGGCATAATGCATTTCATTTCACCGCGCGTCGATGACGCCACATAATATGCCCATCTCTTGGCTCCCTACATTGGTGAAAAGGGGCTCGGCACTCGCGGTCAACTTCGACAGATACAATAGTGAATCTATTTCTTTTCTATCTAAATGCTTGCAGCCTACGATTTCTTCAGTTGGTTTCGCGCCACGGCTTTGTTCAGGTATTTAAATAGTAAATATATTTTGAATTATTTGACAGTGTTTGTAGGCCTATTAATTTTATTTGGAATAAAAGTTTACGCAATCAGGTAAGATGTAAAGAATAATCTAAGATCGTTTAAAAATGTATCACTGAGGCTTCTAACTTTCTATGATTCCTTTATTTAATAGACTTCATTTTTAAAATGTTGATAATTAAATGATCACTCAATCAGGTCTGATGTTTAAAATGGTCTGGGTCCGATGGCCCGAAGACCAACCGATCGAATGGGGGTCCAACGGATTGAAGTCCGTCCAATCGAAGGAAAGCACTAACCGACCGAAAATTAAAAAATTCCTTTTTCATGAGTTAATTGCAGAAAATTTCAACGGACCGAAATATATATTTTTAAAAAGCTGAAAAAAAATACCCCAATTGTGCGGTTTAAAGCCCAATTTTAACCTCTATATTTTTTTAGTACATCGAATTAAGGGTTTTTTTTATAGATATATCTAACCTAACCTAACCTAATCCGAACATATCTAATCTAAAACGTTTTTCGCGTACGGGGCAGAAGTAAAAAACAAAACAGTAAACTTGAACAGTAAAAAAGTTATTTTAATTTTTATTTAACGATGTTCAACTTTTCGGTCCGTTGAAACCTTTTCCCTTTTGTTGCTATAAAAAACGTATGTTGAATTTCGGTCGGTTGGTCTTTTTTTCGGGCCGTGAGTTTCCGATCCGTTGGACCCCTTCGATCGGTTGGTCTTCGGCCCATCGGTCCTACCCCGTTGAAAATTTATATCTTACAAAGTTATCACTACGGAGCCTTCTAATATTTTATGAATACACGTTATTTTGGTTACACTAGGCATAACAAAAAATATATCTGATTATCTTTAAATCAGATGTTTAAAATTTACCATAAAACAGTTATGACTGAGGTTTCTAGATTTTTACGACTACATGTTTTGTTATACGAAACTTAATAAAATATATTTTACACAAAAGTGAACTTAAATATTTAAACAATAAGTGAAAGATTTTGTAAATTTAAAGTTAAAATCTTAGGTACTGTTAATAGGTTAGACACAAGGGTACGGGAAAATTCATCATTCATAATTGTTGAGATAACGTAGGACTCGATTTCGGGTTGAGAGAGAAGTTTAGACTAAGGCAAACAAGGGAGTATGTATTGTTTTTGAATTTTAAATATTTTACGTTTTTAGTTAGTGTCTGTAAGGGATTTGATTTTGCTTTACCGGGTGGAAAGGGGTTTGGGCTAGCGGAAGAGGGATCGAATATAAATAAGGAATAATCGTACGGAAGAAAAAATAACTTACCAAGTGTCAGAAAAATTGAACTCTACAACCGGGAATTTTTAATTTAACGAAAATAATATCGAATTTTCCCCGGTTTTAACGCATTTCACCATAATTATCAACATCTGATTTGAGTTAAGTTTGTACCGCTTTTTCTAGTCGTTGCTTTATATTCTGTGTTACTCGATTTTTCAGTGAGAAACTGAGAATAGTTAAGTAAAATTTTATTTTTTTAATTACCTAAAATTTACAAAACTTTGATCCCCCGTGGAAAATCTCACCCAAAAAGAGAAACAATAACAAAAAATTATATCTAGGGGTTTCTTGTCTTTGAAAAAAGTAGGCTTTTTTCAACACTGGGGGGAGGCTTGGGAGTTTTATCGGTTTGTCCCCCCCCGGAAATAAAGACCTTCCTACGCCCTTGCTCTTTGGCGACCATTATTTGTAACCTCGCAAGCTAATAAATAATCTAGAAAATTTTTAACACAATCAAAACCCTGAAATTTCCGGTAATGATAATTGCTCGAAAATGGGGCTTTTTGCATCGCTGATATGATTAAAATGGGTCTAATTTCAGTGTCAGTCGTTAATGTCTCAAAATCAAAATAGCATAGCCGTTTCTCATTTGATTTTATTTCTAATGGGAGGCCCTGACACTCGTTTTTAGGATGCTCAATTTTGCAAAAAGCGCATTTCTTATCGCAATCATGATTTCGTTTAAAATCTTTCCCACAATTCAAACACCGTTTTAAAACCTGTCGGGTCCCTAGCTCTACGTGTTTAGAGATACAAATTGGTCCGGCAAAATATCGATTACAGTCATTACATGATTTACATCGCCTAGCCTGCTCTATACTAGGGTTAATTCTGGGCCGCGACACCTACGACATTTAAGAGTGGGTCCACAGTCGTGACTTTTTTCTGTTTGTTTTTATATAACCGGACTAGACAAAATTTACATTAATATTTTGCCCCAAACATGGCCGAATAAGATCGTACGACGTGGGTGTGGTCTTTTATTTTTAAGAGGAAAATGTTTTTCTTTGAAGGGACCAATAAACATTTTATCGAAATTATCGTCCGCCGAGATTAAAATAATTTGGTAGTCGGGTAAAATATTATGGAATCGGTTAATGTCTATTATTTCTACGGGATCTTCGAGAACCTCAGCTATCACGTGTTATTTTTTAGCTTGAATTTCTTGTTCGGGCTTTTTACCATTTCTAATTGTATTTAAATTATAGATGTTAAAACTGGCACCCTGTGCTAAATTTTTTTAATACTGATAGTCGGCTAAAACTTTCCCCACCGCGGGTGCTCTCGTAAAACATAAATTATCCGTATTTCTAATGGGGATATATTTATTCCCTTGGTTAATATACTCATCTTGACATTCAAAACTTCTTGTTCTAACCCTTCGAGGGGGCCCTCTCATAGGAGTATCTTGAAGAAATATCAAATCAAATCTGAGGGGTGATTCTAAATAAGTTGTTTTACGGACTGCGCTACATGTTCAATCCCAGTTAAAATTATCTCAGCTGTCAACTCATTAATATTCATTACTTTAAAATTTATTGGATCGTGCAATTCATCTGAAAAGACCATTACCCTGACGCGCGTGTAGCCTAAATTATCAGCCATAATTCAATCTAATATTGATTGGAAAATTCGCGTTAATTGATTACTGATATCCGCGTGGTTCAATTGGGCTAAATTTTTAAAATTACATTCGAATAGCATAGATTTACACCTATTCTTTCGAGAAGAACTGGAAATGATTTTATCTATTGAGTAAAAGTTTTTTGGGTTGAAACGGTTGCTTAAATCGAGTGTCATTGGTTTTTTTAAAGTCCAGCGATAAATATTCATTACGTTTTGAATTGTGGCCAAGTTCAAGTTTTTCGTAGGAACGTCCACGGTTCTTGTAAACCAGAACTTCACCTCGCATAACCGCTAGTATCTCAACCTTCTCGTTTCTTGAAGAGTAATCACCTTCTTAATAAGTTATCTGTTCTAGATATTCTTTTAACTCCCACGCCGATTCTAGTTTCACGGATACACCATCTTTAGTCGCGGTTGACTGATTATTATTTTTAACGTAACGCCTTACGTCTAAATAAAAGTTATTTTTATACTTGCAATTTTATCCCGAAATTTTTATGGCGGGAGAAGTCTACGACTATATCCTTCCACCCATCGTCTACTTGTTTAGACGGGCCTGGTTGAGATGGACCTGGCTTGGATGGGGTGGTTTTGGGTGGCACATCTAGTTGTTTGAAAGGTGATTGTTTGGAGGGACAATCTAGGAATCCAGCTGAGGGTTGATTCTTCGGGATGGCTACTTCGAAACGACTTTTCTTAATATCCCCTTCTTATCCAAAATCTAAACGACGACGGACTTTATTGATCTGGGAGTGTTTCAGATTGCTTCTAAGAAATTTTTTTTTATTCGATTGTGACGTGTGGGACAATTCAGTCCTCTCGTCCATTTGATTAATCAGGGCGAGATATGTGTAACGGCCACGCCAACGGGGGGATACGTGGGGACAGGGGTGGGGACACCCGTGGCGGAAGTATTCCGACCACCTGTTGGGGGATTGGTGGTCGTCCTCACACGGCCATCCACAAACTCTGCCTCCCGGACGCCTGGGATTACAGGAGTGAGCCACTACTCCCGGCGCTTCTAAGAAATTAAATTGCGTAAAAAAAACTGAATTAATAAAATATTACTTTGCGGTCAAATTCCATCGTGCCAGAATAATTTCCTAACAATAAACCGTCATTAAAAAGTTATTCCCCAAAATTCAAAATGTACTTAGTTTATTCGAGTCGTATGCAAGTTGCGAAATAAATGCAAATAAAACGCGCACCTCTATTTATATTTACAAAATCCCCTAGCGGGACGCCTAGGAAACTTAACTACACATCTAATTTTTGTAACGCTTTTTAATCATAACGGTTTTGTAACGAATTTTAGGTACTCTATCAACACATGTTGATATAAAAAAACCGTTACAAATAATTACACATGTGGTAAATTGTTAATAAACAAAAATCCCCTAGCGGGACGCTTAGGAAACTCCATACTAATTTTTCTAACGTTTTTATTCATAACGGTTTTGTAACAATTTTTACGTACTCAATTAACGTAATTTTTCGTAAGGGTTTTTTTTATACGTGGTAAATTACAAATCAATGTAGACTTTTTCTCGAGAAATAAGTTATTATTCAATACACGAACTTAACCTCGAGCGTTCGAAATAGTAAATCAAATATCTAGATTAAGATTGCCACTCTTTTACGGATATAAAACGACGAGATTTTTTAATGTTTTTTCACATTTCATTCTTGTACTGCAATGTAAGTTGTAAAACGTCTTAATACGAACCATTTAAAAAAAATCAAAATTAAGGGCCCAATCTACCTCTGCCAACTTCATTAAAGAAATAGTAAAGGGGCGAGGACGCGGAAGTAATTTACTTTTGCTAATATACTTTTACAAGTAATTGATATTTTTAAATTATAGAAAAAAAGCCGGCCCTGGCCCTCTTCGAAGTAATTATTTTTCTATTTTTTTATTATACATTTATAAAAATTTCTAACAAAAGGACCGCAGACATCGCCCTTGGACTCCCCAACACCCTCGGACTCCCTGACAATACCATATAGGGAAATTTTCATTAACCCGTCATTGTCAGCGGAGATGCGCGTGCTGGACTTGAGAAAAGGTGATACGTCAAATTTATTAAAATACGTATGAAATTATACCATAACTTTCAAATATTAATTAATCTTAAATTTTCATTTTTTTGGAGGTGGGGTTGTGGTTATTGGCTTATAATATTTGACCTATGACCTATACTTCAGCTTTAAG
This sequence comes from Leiobunum rupestre, assembly GCF_980474605.1. Lineage (NCBI taxonomy): Eukaryota > Metazoa > Arthropoda > Arachnida > Opiliones > Sclerosomatidae > Leiobunum > Leiobunum rupestre. The sequence goes on from NC_143386.1 coordinate 2,837,046, forward strand.
ATTTTAAGTAGATAGGTCTAACCTTAAGGATGAACACGACCCCTTATTTGTTGAAATCGGCTGATACGATTAGGAAATATAAAATACTAAACATTTCCCGGCATTTTCCAAGATGGCGGACATTGGCACCAGGTTTGGGTCATGTGACCAAATTTTGTTACATGCCCTAGGGATCCTTTTAACTACCCTAAAGAGAAACTGCGGGGACATCGAAGTGCCCATGGAACCATAGCTAGCGCCTAGACTATTATAGCAGCGGAAGTTTGTCTCAATCGAGGGAGAGAGAGAATGGATACAATTTTCATAAATCAGTAGGCTTTTATACCCAAAACTTGAAGCACCTAAGTTTGTTGTAAACTTTCTAACTGATATTTCTTTGATTGGCAATGTCAAAACGTGGTGAAAGCGTGGGATTTTTAATTTGAGGAAATATTCCAAAGAATATTTTAAAGAGTTAATAAAATAATTTTAATTTATCGGAACCGCTTCAACTCTTAGGAATAATCTCTAAAACGTCATTAAAATTCCAGTCTTTACAAATATCATCCAAAATCGATTGCTGAATGGATTTTGTGAAGAAATGAAAGCCTTTCTCTTCTCCCATGTCATCTCGCAGTTGATAGGTAGGGACTTAAGATATGCCTATGAATATGGCTTAAACGTTGGTGAATGGATTATAGGAAAATAAACAAATTAATTGTTGTATTAAATATTTTCAATGCAAAAATCTGTTATTGGTTTTTATTCATACAGGGCTTAACAATGGATATTTTCAAAATGATATTTACATATATATTCCTCTCCAATTTTTTTTAAAGAACTATATTTGGGACAATTTTTGTCCTCCAAGTTTACAGCATTTTGTGTTAAAAGTTTGGAGAAAATCATACCTTTCTCCAAACTTTTTGTGTAAAATAGTGTTGATTTGGTGAAAATGACTGCCATTACATCTGATAAATCGTTGAATTCAATCTCCTCATCATCCCAATGCAGGTTGCAAATATTACGGGCGATCCACGCATTGGTTCACTTAACCTTGGCACCCAAATCCCTGAGTAGTTATGTGCCCTCTTCCTAGCCAAAAGGGGGCGTGGCTACCGCGTCCCCAGCTGCGTGACGGGGGGGAATGAAGCGGGGAATCGCGATTCCGCCCCCCCCCTCGGGCGCGTGTCACGCGCGCGTGACCTGAATAATTAATGAGATTAACAGGTGTTAATTAGTTGACCTGTCAATCAAGTAGGTAAGCAAGTGTTTTAAAAAGGGTGAATATTAATGAGCGTGGTATTGTTTAACTAGGTGGATTACCGTTATGGGTCATTGACCTGTTAGATAGTAACATGTGTTTAGGATCATCAAGTAGTTATATTATATGTTTGAATATTAATTTTTGGCGGGAAAGTGTAAGCGTCGCGTGTATAAAAATCAACAAGTGGTTAAACGCTTTAGGTTTATTAATGTACACTTATGTTTGACATGAATATTAATATATGGCTTAAGTTTGTACCTTTATAATTAACCGTTAGGGTTCATGACCTGGTAGCTATATGGTTGTTAAAGTTTTGGCGCGAATTTAACATGTGTTCTGAAGACCGTTAGAAATTGTAAGCGTCGATTAACAAGTGTTTAAACTCTTTAGGTTTATTATATGTTTGAATATTAATTTTTGGCGGGAAAGTGTAAGCGTCGATCAACAAGTGGTTAAACAAAAATAGTTAAAAAGGTGTATTGAATATTTTCGATTTGACCAACACCGAACCATAAATCTCTAAGTATAAGACTTCTTCAGGTGTCCAGAGTCCAGGATCAGCAGTGTCCAAATATTTAGTTGCTGAAACTCTTTTGGACCTTCATCCTCTAATTCGAAATTTAAGACTTCTTCAGATGTCCAGAGTCCAGGATTATCAGTGTCCAAATATTTAGTTGCTGAAACTCTTTTGACTCCCATAGAACTCGTATTGAATTCATTATACCAGATGGCCATTATTCCTATTATACAAAGCATAAAGTTTACGATAAATAACTTAACATTTTATATTGACATTTCGAATTTACCGCGCCTCCACGAAAATCCCTACTTTCCAAGCGCACTAGCGCCATCTATTGTACTAAATCACTACCATAAAAATATATTTTTGGGCTGTTAAAAATATATAAAATAAATATCAGTCTAATTTGTTTAATATATACCAATATTCATAACACTTTATAATTAATATAATATAACATTTAACCTAACCGATAATTTTAAGCAACTCGCCTCCTGAAAAATTGCCAAAATCTCTCCTTTCCAAGCCCACTAGCGCCATCTATGTATTACGTTGCAAGATTACCATAAAAATATATTTTCGAACAAAAACGTTTTTAAATATATAGCATAAATATCAGGCTAATTTGTTTATTATATATCAATATTAATAACACTTTATAAATTACTAAATTTTTATATATAATATTTAAGTTAGATGGCGCCACTTTCTTCACCCAGCATCTTCACCCAGCATCTTAAGCAACGCGGTCGAAATAGCCATTCTCCAAAAGAAAGTTAAGCCAGAAGTATTGTGTAGATAATGTTTTAAGTTTTGAACGTTTTAAATAGGGTTTCGGGCACTCTAGTTATTGCTAATGGGAACTAAATTGTGCTAAGTATCTAACCGCGTAACTTTTAACATTTTTTTTAGATTTCTAGGAATTATATTGGCCGCATACTTTCCAGGTAAAATTTTAGGCTTAAAAATGAACATTTTTTAAAATATTTTAACGTTCTAGGATGTACGCCATTACTAACGGCCATTGGTGAAACTCAACGAACAGTAACGGACTCATCATTGTCATTTGACAAGGTAAAAAACTATAATTTTGAGCTAGTATTTTGTTTTGGGTCGTATATATATATATATATATATATATATATATATATATATATATATATATATATATATATTGTATTATTCAATTTAAATAAGGTGTATGATAGAAAGATTTATGGGAGGTCGGGGGGGTTAAACTGGGTACGAGGCCCCGTCAAAAAGTTTCTCCAGCGCCACCAAGTGAGGCGTTTTAGAACGTATGTCGGGGAAACATTAAGTTGTTTTAAGACTAGCTTAACACACATTTTTTGGTGGAATATTTTACAATAATTTGAATGCTATTATAAGTATATTACCATGTCGAGAGAGATCCCAGCTACTAGTAGATTGTTGATTTTTCATAAGGAACGTAAGACTTTTTATCAGAAACATTAACGAATTGTGAGAAAACATGGAAAAAATCCCGTCCTTTTATATCGGTAAATCCAGGAAAAACTGGAAATCAGAATCAGGTTATCGATAACTAGAGGTGAATAGCCCTATAAATTAGAAAGGAATGTCATAGTATATAACCAGTTGTTAATATCGTATCTAATTAAAGTTTACGTGGTGGTTCAGACTAGTGGCCATATTATTTTTGCAATGGACGATCTATTTTTAACATTACCGAGTAACGCTTCGAGCGATTTATACCCGGAAAATACAGCGTCTACTTATAAAGTAAATTTAGGACGACCTTTAAATGTACCTTCAAATTTTGAAGTTGGAATTAGCGAAATTATATTACCGCCAACATGGGAAAATATTACAGAAAAAAACCGGTCATTTTTAGCAGTTTCCACGACAACCGTTAAAAACGTGCAACCGTTTACATACTTTAAAATATCAGTGAAAGTGGGTAAAATTGAAGCGGAGAAAGACCAGAATGGAAATATCCTTCGATATAGTGTCGTGCGCAAACTTATTGCAGCGCTTAATGAAAGTTTAAAAGAATTTGGGCTTGATAATGAAATTAAAATTGAACTCCACACAAAACCAAACGGGCTCTGTTGGAATTTGATAACCACCAATAACTACCATATTAGAATTCCCAATGGACCAATTAAAGAGCTTCTCGATTTTGAACCTAACATAAATCCATATCGGAAAGACGGATTTCATATTGGGTCATATTTTTGTACGAAACCTTTTGCTGGTTATATAAAGTCCTTATCGTTAAATAACTTTAATTACATTGAAATTAGAAGTGATAATGTACAAGACGCCGCGTTTAGAGTCGAAACTCGAATTGATTATCAAATACCGACTGGTGCTTACTCGAGTGTCCAAGACATTTTAGACGCAATGATGTTAACCTTGGATGAGGAAATAAGGGATAAATTTCAATTAACCATTAACCATAATGGATCCGTTCACATTGGAGCCGCGGCGGGGTTTGCAATTATATTTCATTCATCTGAGAAAGGTCTCGGTGAAATGCTAGGCTTTACGCGCTTTAGTGAACTCTTGGCCAATACAGATAGTCTCTACGCTGCTGATTTATCAATGGGAGCCAGAACACTATATATATATTCAAATTTAATATACCCTCAATATGTAGGCGATACGTTTGCCCCTTTGATGAAAATAATACCGCTAGCTGGAAATGATAAGCCGTTTGAAAAATCTATTATTTTTGACAAAATTGATTACTATCCTTTGAGAACAAATAATACAGAAATAGTTGACATTGACATGAAAACGGATTTTGGCGAAACAATAGCCTTTATAAACGGAAAAAGTGTCATTAGACTTCATTTGAGACGAAATGGCCGACAGTGAAAGTTATTTCAAATATTACCGCGAACAATATGGTGGCGGACCATTTTTTGCCGGACCTGTTTATCAACGGGGAAGAGGCGTGGGCGGAATTTTTAAAAAGCTGATAAAATATATAACACCCATTATCAAACCCGTGACCAATGAGGCTTTTGGAGTAGGCAAGAGATGGTGGCAAGATTTAAAACAAGGACATGACCCTAAAGAAACGTTAAAGAACAATTTAAGAATCGCCGGTAGCAATTTATTACATAAAGCGGCTGATCGATTAACGAGAAATCAGTCTGGCAGCGGCTGCCGTAAACGACGAACGGGCCCCATTAGGAAACGAAAAAAAGTGTCCAAACGGAGAGTTACAAAAAGAACCAAACTTGACTTTTTAGGATAATAATGGCGGTTTACGAGGGAATGCTAAGTCAGCTTGATATTTTTCAACGCCCATTGGTCAATACTAATGTAATTACCACAACGGAAATAAGATATTTACCAACAAACAATTTATCGGACAATGGCCCTCTGGAATTTTTTATTCCCGCGTCGGAAGATTTATATATGGATTTATCAAAAACTATGTTAAAATTGAAACTGAGACTTTTACATAACGATGGATCGAATGTCCCAGCCGTTGAAACAAAAGTGGCACCAACGAATAATCTTATAGGGTCGCTTTTTAGTCAATGCGATTGTTATCTCGGGGATACTTCTACCCAGTCCGCGAACAACTGCTACGCTTACAGTTCCTACATTGAAAAATTAGTCAACTATGGAGAAGATGCAAAAAATTCGCAGCTCCAAAACGGAATGTTTTATATGGAGTCTACGACCAAGCCTTCGGAGATGTGGTTAGATACGTTCAAGTCAGAGTCCAACGGGGCCCTGAAGCGAGGCTCAAGATCAAAAGAATCGCAATCCTTTGAAATAATGGGGCCTTTGTCTGTTGATATTTGCAAAATTAATAAGTTTATGTTAAACCAAGTTCCGGTACGATTTCGTTTAGTTAGAAGCCCGCGCCTAACTACCGTCATGTCTATGGAAGCAGGCAAGGATTATAAACTAGTTATAGACCAAGCGTACTTGTACGTGACAAAAGTTAAAGTTAATCCTTCAATCGTATTGGCGCATGCAAAAATGCTAGAATCAGATATTCCAGCTATCTTTCCCTTAACGCAAACGATTGTTAAAAATTTTAGCGTAGCGAGAGGCCTAACGAGTATAAACCGCGATAACATCATTTTAGGTAGATTACCGAAACGAGCTATTGTGGTTTTTGTCAAGGAAGATGCGTTTATCGGGTCATTGAATAGTAATAGTTTACAATTTGAACATTTAAACGTGACCGGTTTGTCCCTCTCGGTGGGTCCTGATCGTTATCCTCCCGATGGGTTCCAAATGGACTACGACGAAGGGAATTATTGTTTACCTTATCAGAGTCTATTTTCCGCGATGGGGATCGATGGGGCCGACCGTGGTAATTTCATAAGTTTTAAAAATTTTAAATCCGGGTATAACATGTATCTATTCGATCTAACAAGCGACAACAATGCTAGTGGGGATTATATGTCTCTTAGAAAGGACGGTAGTTTACGACTCGATGTGCAATTTAAAAACGCATTAACACATAATGTGACATGTATAATGTATTTTGAATTCGATAATGAGATTTTGATAACACGCGATCGCAAAGTAATTTATAACGCCGAATAAAACCCATTTAAAGCACTTTACCTTAAGCGGTTTAACAGTTCCTCGCTTGCAATCGTTCAACCATGTCACGCTCTCATTATCTCTCCGATAAACTGGAAATTTTTCTTTCAAATGACATTCCGGGTACCGATCTTAAAATTAAACGCCAAGGGCATAGAAAATACGTTTCATTTAATCTTAACGTTTGGGAAAACTTATGGACATTTTCCGATGAAATTGACACATTCTTTGACTTGACAAAACCCCCAACCCGATTTCATAGTTGGCTAACCGATTACGTAAAACTCGAAGGATTTATATGTCAAAGAGGTAAATTTATTGATTTGCGTTCGCACGTCCGCGGAGCTAATGACAAGTATAATGTCTTGTACTCGACTTCAAACGGTTTTGCAATGTGTAAAACAAGCTGGGAGCGGTTAAAAATTATTCGCTTAAGTCTTAATACGGAAATTCAGGAGAGAAAAAACTGTTACCAGTGTATGAAGAAATGTATTAAAGACGAATTAACCGAGATTCTAATGTCGTTAACGGGATCCTGTGAAAATACAGCATGTCACTTTCAATTGGCTCATGACATTACGTGCCTTCCCGTAGCTTCGCATTGGTCTGAAAGGCTTGAGGCTAATGTGAAAAGAGCTCTTCCTCTGGTCAATTATCAAAAGACTCTAAATAATTTTAACGAAAACTACCCACATTGTTCTTTAAACATACATAATTTATTTCATGCAATGGTTAACGATGTAAATGAAATTATTACAGAATTTTTGTTTTAATAAAGAGTATAAATTTAAGAATATGGTTTGTTTAATTTTTATTACAAGTTAAAAGGTCAAAGCGCGCGGCCATGAATAAAACCATAGAGAAAGTCTATTACGATCCTGAAAATCCAGGGGGATTAGGTGGTGTCAAGCGATTAGAAAAAAGTTTGCCCTTAATTCCAAAGACCAAAATTAAAAAATGGTTGTTAACGCAAGACCCCTATACGTTGCATAGAGACCGAAAGCTTAAATTTGCTCGTACACCAACATATGTGACGTCACTGAATGAAATTCATCAAATGGATTTAATAGTTTTGGACGAGTTGAAACCGGATTATAATTATATTTTAGTTAACATTGACGTTTTATCGCGCTTTTTATCCGCGTTACCTTTGAAAACAAAGAGCGGGAAAGACGTTCTACAGGCGCTAAAAAAAATTCACAAAGTTAATAAACCCATGAAAATTAATACGGATCAAGGAAAGGAATTTCTTAATAAGACCGTACAGGATTATTTAAAAAAGAACGATATAAAACATTTTGTAAGTTACGGGGACATAAAATGCGGAATCGTAGAACGCGCCAATAGAACTCTCGAGAACAAAATATATCGTTTAATTACTAAAACTAAGAAACCAAATTTCATTAAGGATTTACCGAAAATTGTTAGATCGTATAATAACAGTGTACACAGGTCGACCGGGTTCAAACCGTGTGAAGTAACGGTTGATAATGAGCATTTAGTTTGGAAAAATCTTTACGGTAAAAAATCAATTAGGGAAAAAGCCAAATTCAAAGTCGGTGAACGTGTTCGATTAACAAAAGCCCCGAAAGCGTTTACTAAAGGCTACAAGGGATACTGGTCGAAGGAAGTGTTTACTATTAAGAGAGTGATTAATAGACCTCGTCCTGTTTACGTCATACAAGATCAAAATAATCAAGTCATCTTGGGTTCATTCTATCCCGAAGAACTACAAAAGATTCTATCATGAATACTAATCAGCTTGATGAATTTTTGAAATGTGATTATAGAACGCGCCCATTTTACATTGGTACATTTTCCAAAGACGCGATTCCCAAAAAAGCGCCGAAACAGAAAACGTATTGTTTTATTATAAATACGGACGATTCGACGGAACCAGGTTCTCATTGGGTCGCTGTGTTTATTGAATCGGGAAAGGGAGAATTTTTCTGTTCGTTTGGAAATTCACCTGTTACGTACAATTTTAACTTGGGTCATTTAGCTAAAAAGTGGGTATATAATAAAAATATTATCCAACCGATTGACTCGGAAACATGCGGTGCTCATTGTTTATTTTATATCGTATGTAAATGTTCGGGGTATACTTATAGAGAAATATTAGATATGTATAATGATACTCTATATATCAATGACATAATCTCGTTATGGAATATGTGTCTGCATTTAATGAATCACGAAAATAAATATTGTAATCAATAAATTTTTATTGTATCAATTTTTCCATTTTTTAAGAGGGCTTAATGCGCGGCGTCTGTTTTTAGGTGTCGGATAAGGTTTGCGAACATTTAGTCTCCTCTTCACGTGCTTTTCATTCGTTTGCAAATCTTTATCCGAAAATGGTAGAGACACAGCCTCCGATAAATTCTCCACGCTTTCAGCCGATGGCCTATACGTTACGTCGCTGTCTCGTGTAGTACCCGTCGCGCCTTCAGACGTATTGAAGAGGTTCCTTATGTTACTGGTACTTTCGGAACGGCGTGGTGTACTACTTGAAAGAGGATCAAACTCGCGGCGGAGTGCTTCGTGGACGGCTTCGGGAATATTCGGTGTTGACTCCGCTATCAAATGATCCGGTAGAAACGCCGGGACTGGGGGAGTAGGTCGAAGAGGGGGTCTCGGTTCCGCGTGTAGATAAACGGGAATCGGATCGGGAGAAATCAACGTAGTACTGGGTGAAACGGGGGAACCGCGAGAGACATTTCTCGGAGAATTTGTTGGTGTAGCTACGGGTCGTATCATCTGCGCCGGTGCGAGAAGAGGGGCCACGGGCCGTATAATCTGCGCCGGTGCGAGAAGAGGAGCTAACGTATTCGATGGAGGAGGCATCGCTGGGGGCTCTAAACGAACGGCGGGGACTCCTTGAAATTCTTTAATTTTAAAGTACCTTTGAAGCATAGTTAAATACTCTCGTAACGTATCCTCCTCACTCCCTACTTTAATCGGTTTATTTATGATACTTTTCATTTGATTTTGAATAATGTCTATTAATTTGGCCGTATCGCTAAAATAGCTATCAGCGGGGACTAAAACGAATTTTTTCATCGATTAATAATACGGTTAAGAACCACGGGAATTAATGAACCGAGAATTGCACCCCAGAATCCGCCTCGCTGAGATATTAGAATTTTTCGACGGTTTAAGTCGGTTAAATTTTTACGAGCAAGTTTTCTGATGCACGCTTTATAGCGCTGTAATATTTTTTTCCTATTTGCGCCTACAGGTAGCGCCCCCCGGGTAATATTAAGACAAATATTAGAAATAGAGTTTAATTGTTCGGGACTAGCGTTTTTAATTAAAAATTTGCGCTGACTGGGGGAAGCTTTTTTAATGAGCGTTAAATAAGGTTTATGTTCCCGTATCGCTCGTGGCCAAGTCATCTTACGTAATGAAACAATTTTATAAATACATTCAAATTTATTCAAAAAACACAAAGAATTTATACAATGAAAACATTTTCACATATTTTTTATAGAATATATTTAACAGAATAAATTTTTTTTTAAACATTATTTTTAAACCCGTCACCATTACTCTAGAAAAGTTATCATTGGGCCCTCTTCAAATAAGCAATTTGTTCGCACTTTGAAATGTTCTGGTGTTTCTTGATTTAAATCTAAAACAATATTAGAATAGGGTCGAGAAGCAGTTACATTATTGTACACAGTACTTAGAAAATTTGGGTTATTAGGAAATACTTGTCGACTGAGACATTTAATCTGACTAGGATCACGCGGACTCTTAAATAGAACAATGTACGATGAGTTCAAGCTAATATCGCGAGCCGCTCGACCTTGACCAAAAACATTTTGGGTTAAGAATAATATAGTTAAATTTAAGTGGTGACTACCAACACGAAATAATTCCGAAACGTACGCGTTATTTAAACAACTTTGAGAGAGATCGTCGAGAACGAGCAAGTTATTTATAGAACTATCAAATATTTCTTCCGGTTTCTCACTTAATAAACCCTGATGAAACTCGATATCAGGTATAATTTTTTTAAGCTCATTGAATTTTTCCGACCAAATATTATAACAATAAATGATTCGCTCGGGAGGTTTCTCGAACAGCGTGTGTCGATTTTTTAAAAGCCGAAAAGTCCAAACTGTTTTTCCGCATCGACTCGGTCCACTGATGAGGAACGTGGTCGGCGATTTAAACTTGAGCCGCGTTACTGACATTTTTGTAGCCGAAGGGAATACTGGTACCGTCGCTCTTGAAGATTCGCTTGTTAGACGTAAATCCAACGAGTTTTTCAGCTGGTTTTTGGAATAGCTGCCCCGTTTTTAAACGTTTCACGTTAAATGGGACTTCGACGCTGTATTTCAATTGTTGGTTGCGTGTAGCGAGGTCCTTCAAAGCTTCAAAGTTGACAATTGACTGATTTTTTTTAGTCAATGTAATGCCCTTAAGTTTAGTGACAATCTTTCCAGATTCGAATAAAATTGAATAAGCTTTACATCCCAAGGAAACAAAGGCTTTTATATTTTCATTGGGATACTGGTCAGCTAATGTACCTAGGGTAGTCCCTAGCGGAATATTTAAGTCTTTACTCATATAAAGAAAAGCAGAATCAGTATCGACGTAATTTAAATTAGAACCAATTTGAGCCATTAATTTGTATAATTTAATACGGCCGTAACTGGCTACAAACGCGCCTATCGTTGGTGACCCTTTCCGATAAGTTGGAACGTAGTCTTCCCGAAAACGAGTGGTGACTAAGGCTATATCATCGTCTAGTAGTTTAAAATCCGTTAATTCTTTGGTTTTATCGGCCAAAATTTCGACTAATTCCTTATAAGAATTAATAAAAACACTTTGGCCTCGATTTAAATTAATGGAATTTTTGCCCCACAGACTGTTTAGACTAAGTTTGCCGATAGCTTTTAAAGCGGGATTATCGGTTATATCGTCTAAATTTAAATCTAACCCGTCAATTTCATTAAAGTCTCGTAAATAATTAAGTTTTTGTTCTAATGTAATTATGTCTTTTGGATACGACGAATTTTGAACTTTGATTTTGTAAAAAAGCCGAATATAGTCATCGAATAGAGGACAATCTTTATCAAATGTCTCTCGGTAATGATGTACTTCGTGAATTGTAATAATTTTGTAACCGTACTCTATCGCTAGATAAAACTCGGGAGTCGTCCACACGTCGGTTATGCTACGCTCTCGATCAGTATGGGTACATTCGAAACATTGTTCAGCTGCACATTTGTAGCAGAGAGTATAATAAATTTTACTATTAATTTTAGCTGAGAGAATTGGGAGGTTTAAATTGGTAGGTGGCAGCACCGTAGCTTTAATCAGACCAAAATAAGCGTTAACGGAAAAATTAAAGTTACAAGTTATAATTTCGGGGCTTGATTTGGGATATTTATAGGAACTCATCTGGACCGACGGATACATGCTATTGAAATCCACAACTTTGATTGGTCGATCGGGAGTGGCTTCGGCGTAAATTACAAAGTTTTCGACCCTCCCCCCACGAATGGCGTCTCTCGCTCCTATCGGTTTGGTAAAGGGTAGGGATTCGCAAAAACTCGCAATTGCTGGGTCTTCTACTAACTGATCATACTCGTGTTCCCATATACTAATAAACTGTGCATTAGGCCTTTCCTTTTTTAAAAAATTTTCGCGGTCGAGGGTTTTGAGATAAATATTTAAATTATAAACTTTTAACTGTTTATCGTAAGCCTGGTGGTCAGTGTGCAGTGGGCATTTATGGTAATGGCAGCCGTAAAATTCGGCAATTATTTCGGGCGAGGAACAATAACCGTCTAATCGATAGGGGTAAATGACATGTTCTCCACCTAGCGATCGCGCCGTTTGAAATTTCACGTTGAGTTTTTTTTCCAAATAAGCTAACCATTTTAGGGCCTTGACACTATGCCGTTTCCTATAACCCGTCCCCGGAACAATCGCGATAGTGTTTGGTTCGACAAATCTACTAAGGAATAAATTTGTGACGGCTCCCGGCAACGTTATGGCGTTTGACCCTAACAAATCAAAATCGACTGTTTTTAAAAATAAATTTCTAAAACTATCGAATCCTTTCTGTAAAAGTTTAACGTCATCGATCGCGTATTCGGTTAAAACTTTATTTAGATCAAAAACGACGTAACGCTGGGAGTCGTACCATTGATTAAATTCCACGATTTCCTCGTCCGTAAATTTGTCGATACCAAAATATTCTTTCTCGGGGAGGACGCCGATGTAATCTAAATTGTTTTCCGTAGCGAATGAATAACAAAAATAACCTTTCTTTTGGACAATCTTAAAAGTTTTCGAGAAATTTCGAAGGGCTGTAGGTAGGAACATGAAACTATCGATAAAGGCTATTTTAAATTGGGCGAGAAACATACCCAGGGCTTTGGAACCGGTATAAATTATCTCGGGTTTAATCTTTCGTTTTAATAGACCGTTAAGAATAAGCAACGTATCGAAACCACTCCCGAAATGGCTAATTAATATGACGTTTTCAAAGACCGGCCTCGTAACCGTATCTCTTTTCCGACCATTAACTGTCACCTGGCATGCTAATAAATAATCTAGGAAATTTTGAACGCAATCAAAGCCGTGAAATTTTCGGTAATCATAATTGGTCGAAAATGGCGCTTCTTGCATCGCGGAAATGATTAAAATTGGTCTAATTTTAGTGTCAGTCGTTATGGTTTCAAAATCAAAATAACATAGTCGTTTCTCATTCGATTTTATTTCTAATGGGCGGACGTGACACTCGTTTTTGGCATGCTCAATTTTGCAAAAAGCGCATTTGTTGTCGCAATTATGATTGCCTTCATAGTCTTTCCCGCAATTCAAGCACCGTTTTAAAACCTGACAGGTTCCTAGTTCTACGTGTTGGGAGAAACAATTTGTTCCGGCAAAATACCTATTACAGTCATGACAACGGGTAGCCTGTTCTAAACTAGGGTGGAATTCCGGACCGTGACACCGGCGGCATTTAAGATTGGGTCCGCAGTCGTGACTTTTTTTCTGTTTGATATTATGTAACAGGGTAAGACAAAATTTACAGAAAGATTTTACCCCAAACATGGCCGAATAAGATCGTACGACGTGGGTGTGGTCTTTAATTTTTAAGAGGAAAATTTGTTTTTCTTTGAAGGGTCCAATAAACACTTTATCGAAATTATCGTCCGCCGAGATTAATATAATTTGGTAGTCGGGTAATATATTTTGGAATCGGTTAATATCAATTATTTCTACGGGGCCTTCGGGAACCCCCGCTAGGGCGTGTAATTTTTTGGCTTCAATTTCTTGTTCGGGTTTTGTCCCGTTTCTAATTGTCTTTAAATCGTTTTGATTAAAACTAGCACCCAGTCCTAAACTTTTTAAATGCTGATAGTCGGCCAAAACTCTTCCCACCGCCAGGGCTCTCGTAAAACATAAATTGTCCGTATTTCTAATGGGAATAAATGTGTTACCTTGGTTGATATACTGATCTAAACATTCATAACTTCTTGTTCTAACGCTGCGAGGGGGTCCTCTCATAGGGGTATCTTGAAGAAATATTAGGTCGAATCTGAGGGGTGATTCTAAATAAATTGTCTTAACGGACTGCGCTACCTTTTCAATCCCCGTTAAAATTCTCTCAGCTGTCAACTCATTAATATTCATTAGTTGGAAATTTATCGGATCGTGCAGCTCATCGGAAATTACCACCACCCTGACGCGCGTGTAGCCTAAATTATCGGCCGTAATTCTATCTAATATTGATTGGAAAATACGGGTCAGTTGGTTACTGATATCCGCGTGGTTTAATTGGTCTAAATTTTTAAAATTACACTCGAATAGCATAGATTTACACCTATACTTTCGAGAAGAACTGGCAATGATTTTATCTATCGAGTAAAAATTTTTAGGGTTGAAACGGGTGCTAAGATCGAGGGCCATGGTGTTTTTAAAGTCCTGCGTAAATATTTAATACGGTTTGAATCGTTGTCGCGACGTCGTAAACTTCGCCGGAATTCTGCAAGTTTAATAGTTTTTCGTAGTGACGTCCACGGTTCTTGTAAACTAGAACTTCACCTCGCCGACCCGCTAGAATTTCAACCTTCTCGTTTCTTAGTTGAAAATCACCTTCTTCATAAACTATCTGTTCTAGATACTCTTTTAACTCATACGCCGAATCTAGTTTGACGCAAACGCCGTCTTTCGTCGCGGTTGGCCGATCGCTATTTTTGACGTAACGCCTTATATCTAAATACAAGTTATTTTTGAAACTTGCAATTTTTATCCCGAAATTTTTATGGCGGGAAAACTCTACGACTATATCCGTCCAGCCGTCGTCTACTGGCTTAGATGGACCGGCTTGAGATGGACCGGCTTGAGATGGACCCGGTTGAGATGGACCTGGCTTGGATAGGGTGCTTTTGGGTGGCGCATCAACTGGTTTGAATGGCGATTGTTTCGAAGGGCTATCGAGTACCTCGTGGCATGTTAAATCTATGATATCGGGTTGATTCTTCGGGATGTCTACTTCGAAACGAGTTTTCTTAATATTTACTTTATTTCCGAAATCTAATCGACGACGGACCTTATTGACCTGGGAGCAGGGAGGTGTTTCGGATTGGTTCTAAAAATTAAACTAAATTAAATGGTATAAAAAATAGACTGAATTAATAAACTATTACTTTGCGGTCAAAGTCCATCGTGCCAGAATAATTTCCTAACAATAAACGGTCATTTAAAAAAGGTAATTCCCCAAATTTTAAAATTTACTTACAATTTCTTCAAGTCGAATGCAAGTTGTGAAATAAATGCAAATAAAGCGCGTCCCTCTATTTATAGTCGCAAAACCCCCTAGCGGGACGCTTAGGAACTTCTATAACACATGCTAATTTATCTAACGCTTTTTATTAATGCATGCGTAATTTTTCGTAATAAACAAAAATCCCCTAGCGGGACGCTTAGGAACTTCTATAACACATGCTAATTTTCATAACGGTTTTAGGTACTCGTAATTTTTCGTAACGGTTTTTTTTATATCAACATGTGGTAAATAAACCCCTAGCGGGATACTTAGGAAACTCCATTTTCTAATGGTTTTGTAACAATTTTTTTTTTACGTACTCTATTAACGCAACGTTTTTTTTTATATCAACATGTGGTAAATAAACCCCTAGCGGGATGCTTAGGAAACTCCATTTTCTAATGGTTTTGTAACAATTTTTACGTACTCTATTAACGCAACGGTTTTTTAAAATAAATCAATGTTTTCTCGAGAAAAATTCCATACACGAACCTAACCTCGAGCTATAGTAAATCAAATATTTAGGTTAAGATTGCCGGGTATAAAAGGCGTGATTTTTTCATGTTTTATCACATTTCGTTCCTGAACTACAATGTAAGTTGTAAAACGTCTTAATACGAACCTTTTCAACAAAAATTTAAAAATTTAGGGCTTCCAACACTACAGCAGATTTCATTAAAGTAGTGAAGGGGAGAGGACGCGGAAGTAATGTACTTTTGATAATATACTGTAACAAGTAATTGATAATTATTAAATTATAGGAGAAAACGCGGACCTAGGACCAGTTCGAAGTAATTATTTTCTATTTTTTATTATACTTTTATAAAATTTCTAACAATAGGACCCGACACGCTGCCACCACCCTCCACGCCTTCGGACCCACCAACACCCGAGAACTCCCCAACGCCCTCGAACTCTCCCACGATTCCCTATCGGGAGATTTTGATCAACCCGTCATTGTCGGCGGAAATGCGAGTACTGGACTTGAGGAAAGGTAATTCGTTAAATATATTTTAATACGTATGAAATTATAATATGAATTTTTTCTAGCGCCGGGGATCAAAATCATCGTGGAAGGGGGTAATATATTCAACATGTTTTATTATATTAGCAACTAATTTATGTAATTTTAGGTGGCGCCCTTAAAATTTTAATTTAAATAAACTGTTTATATTTATTTTTGTCTCTTTCTTAATATACACGTTAGTTGTATTATATAAACCATTTTCATACAGATTGGTTAAAACGTACCATTCCTACTTGTTAATCGACGCTTACAATTTCTAACGGTCTTCAGAACACATGTTAAATTCGCGCCAAAACTTTAACAACCATATAGCTACCAGGTCATGAACCCTAACGGTTAATTATAAAGGTACAAACTTAAGCCATATATTAATATTCATGTCAAACATAAGTGTACATTAATAAACCTAAAGCGTTTAACCACTTGTTGATTTTTATACACACGACGCTTACACTTTCCCGCCAAAAATTAATATTCAAACATATAATATAACTACTTGATGATCCTAAACACATGTTACTATCTAACAGGTCAATGACCCATAACGGTAATCCACCTAGTTAAACAATACCACGCTCATTAATATGCACCCTTTTTAAAACACTTGCTTACCTACTTGATTGACAGGTCAACTAATTAACACCTGTTAATCTCATTAATTATTCAGGTCACGCGCGCGTGACACGCGCCCGAGGGGGGGGGGCGGAATCGCGATTCCCCGCTTCATTCCTCCCCGTCACGCAGCTGGGGACGCGGTAGCCACGCCCCCTTTTGGCTAGGAAGAGGGCACATAACTACTTCCCTGTAAGAGAACTGGGTTTTAAATTATAGACGGCTTTTTCCCCAATTTCCGTCAAGAGAAACGTTGTAGTATCCGTTCACACGGAGAAAATTCCCTTCAATTATACAAGGCATCTTCTAAAATAAATATTTTTAGTATGAAAATCTATTGAAAACATGTAAAAATTACTTACTAGGCTTTATTTTCAAGTTGTGATACGAGGTTAGCAGATGACGTTTTTGTCATCGCCTTATATACCAGTTTATTTCTTAAATGGGTATGACATCAATATCTTATCTTTCCTTTAAAAAAAACTACAACGAAATAACATATGTTGTTTTTCTACGGGTTATAACATACACCACAATCCCACCTCCAGCTCGTGTCCCAGCTCTCTCATTGTCCCTCTACTGGCGTACATCGTCAGACTTTTAATGGAGGCTTTCGACGCTTCGTCATGCCATTGACTAACCTACATGTTCATGGAACGTGGTGAACTGTATTTAATCGCACAAGACATTGCGGCGGACAAGCAAGTAGCGATGATATATTGGAACTATTATTTAGATCGTATTTTTAACAGGTTGAATCCTGCACCGCAAACCCCGACTGCGCCATTGCTCTCAAACCGGGATTTCCTAGTCGATTAGCCGTGCTCTTCATCCGTCAAGCGTCGAAGTAGCACCGAGCAAGACTTAACTTACGTTTGACGACAAAGGGTGTCGATTAGCCGTGCTTGTGACGATGTTTTCCGTGATGGCCGTCCATTGAGGCAGCTCGAAAGGCCACTTTCGTTACCGGGCTGACCGTGAATTCGTGAGTGACATTGGACGGTTTCTTTCGTCGCGAAGTGTCCGTCGCTACTTGGAATTTTGGGGGGCTTTGTCTCCTGAGCATGTTGTGTTCTGTCGTGGAGTGCTAACGAGTTCTTATGTCAGGCCCGGTATCCGCATTTGGTGAATCCAAAGGGTTTCTCGCCAGTGTCTTCTTTTGTAAACAATCAATCTGGTCTTTTGCGTGCAGGAGTAGCAGCACTGGTCTCATTCACATGGTTTCTCACCGGAATGCATACTTTAGTAAACAATCAAACTACTCTTATGGGCAGTTGTGTAGTTACACTGGTAACAAAAAAAGGTTTTTTTTCCGTTGTGTTTTTGTTGCGCACAGTGAAATGATAATTTCTGTTAGTGGTGTCGATGCACTCTGCGCACTGGAACATCACCTCTTCGCGGGTGCTCAATTGCCATTTTTCCGCCGTCAACATCTGTTGTGTTTGTTGTTAGATCAATAAAGCGTTGTTTAAAAATTGGCATTTAATAAAGAATGAATTATTTACATAACTATGAATATTTTAGTAATTGAGATGCGTTTAATAACTCCCTTTTATTATCACAGTGCAAGACTAACTTCCTCCTGCGTCCTCGCCAGTATATAAGAAACCACTTTTTAACTTGTGTACCTGGCGCCCTCGGTTGACAAATGTCTGAACTTATTTTGGTATATAACATAATACCTTCCCTCTTTTTTAATTTTTATTAAGAAATGAAAATAAAAAGAATATATTTAAAAGTAGTTCATAAGTTCATTAGGATCTTTGGTTTTCGTATTCTTGATGATTGCCGCACTGGCATCTGTGTGAGATCATGGGTTGACAAGGAAGGACTAATCACACTTTTTGGGGTCTCTGCGGACAATCCTGGTTGTGATTGTCTATTTACAGGGCTGCTCACCGTTGTCAGAATACTGCCATGTGGTGATATGTGTAGTGGTGGTCTAATCAGCGTTGAGGTTCCTTCCTCATTGGTAGTGTCATATTGGTCAGGTATTGTATAGTAGGCTGACGGTACATTGTTGCCACTGTTTGTCGGTTCGTGGTTGTCATGGTGCATTGGCACAACTTCACTACCGGAACTGAGCTGTCGTGGTCTCATTTGGTTAGCATGTCTTCGAATGATTCCATTGATAATTTGATTTCATACATCACATTACCAATATGTTTGGTAACTACACCGGGGAACCATTTAGTACCCGGCTGAAAATTTCTTGCAAAAACATTATCGCCTATAGCATATTTATTTTTGTCGTGTGGTTCTTCAGGTCTTGATTGAAGTCTCTTTGGGTGGAATAAATCTAACCTTGTTAAAATGTTTCGTCCCAACATTTTATCAGCTGGTGAATTTCCACTAGCACTGGGCGTTCTGCGATAATTTATGAGAAACTTGGAAACTTTAGTTATAAGCGGATCATTTTTATACTTCTCCAGCCCAAGTCCTAGTAGAGTTATCTCTTCAGATGTTTCACCAGACAACTTTTTCAAGGATGTTTTAACCGTACGTACAGAGCGTTCGGCTAGTCCGTTTGATACTGGGCTGAAGGGAGCTGTTGTTATATGGATAATACCATTCCTTTTGGTGAAGTTTTCAAATCGTTCACTTGTAAAAGAAGTCCCATTGTCCGTTACTAGAGTTGGGATAATTCCAAAGCGCGCCATATGACTGCGTAGTATATTGATTACAATTTCTGTCGTTGTAAGTTACAGCAACCTCCATCCACTTGGAAAAAGTATCAATTACCACCAGTATAAATTTTCCTTCTACCGGTCCAGCGAAATCGGCGTGCACTCGTTGCCATGGTGCATCTGGTGTAGGCCACGGTGAATGTGATTTTGCTGGCATAGGCGGATGTTGGTTTCAAACATTGCAGGTTTGAGATTTCAATTTTATGTCGTGGTCACTGTTTGGCCACCAAACAGTAGAGCGGGCTGAATTCTTCATTTGAACTATTCCCTGATGGGTACTATTCAGTTCGTCAAGTAAAGCTGGTCTTAGTTTTTCAGGAACAACCACTCTATTTCCAATTAACAAAATGTCATGTAATATAGTTAACTCAAGTCGTCTGCGATAAAATGTTTTAAGTAGTGCATTGTTACGTTGTAACAATGACCAACCGTTCTGTGTAAAGTCAATGACTTTCTGTAATTCAATGTCGTTTCTGGTTTCTTCAACCAATTTGCTGTAGGTAATTGGCCTTTTCATGAGAGATTCGAGTAATAGTGCATGATCTGTTGGAAGTGGTGGCTGAAAATCTTGAACCTGAAGCGGAAGTCTACTTAATGCATCAGCGTTGTTGTGGGTAGATCTCTTTTTGTAGGCTATTTCATAGTCGTAATCACTGAGCATTAGAGCCCAACGCTGTATCCTGGCAGCAGCCATTTGTGGGACCAATTTGTTTGCAAAAAAAATCGCAACCAAAGGTTTGTGATCCGTGACTAGTTTGAATTTTCTTCCTAACAGGTGATCACGTAGTAACGCCCAATATTATTGATAAGGCTTCCCGCTCAATCTGGGGATAATTTCTTTTGGCTTTGAAGAGGGAACGTGATACGAAAGCAATAGGGAACTCGCCACCATTCTCTACATGGGTAATCACAGCACCTATGCCAACAGGCGATGCATCACATGCCAATAAAAGTTCTTTGCTTAGATCATAATTAACAAGGATGTTGGAATCGTTGATAGACCATGGTCTTCATTCCATGTTTAAGGTGTGGTTTTATGCAATAACTTATAAAGTGGTGCGAGCCGTGTTGCATTGTTAGGCAAAAACTTAACGTAATAGTTAAGTAAACCGAGGAAAGATCTCAATTCTTCAATGTTCTGAGGCGATTGAGCTACCATGATGGCTTGCATTTTACCTTATTGCGGATGAAGACCTTCTCCATCAAGCCTGTGTCCTAAAAATTCGATAGATGTCTGTAACAGTTTACATTTATCGCTTCTTAATTTGATGCCAGCTTTCTCAAGTGTTGTAAAAATTTCTTCCAGTTGTTGTAAATGAGCTTCCGTAGATTCATGACCTAGAAGAACATCATCTTGTAATGGAGTCACACGTTTGTGTAATTGTAGAAGAGTTTCCATATGTCGTTGGAAAACTGCTGATGCCGAAGATACTCCAAAAGGAAGACGGTTCTGTTTAAATAGGCCTTTAGATGTTGTGATAACAAGCAATCTTTTTGAAGCTTCATCTAACTCTAACTGGTTGTAAGCATCGCGCATATCCAAACGCGAGAATACCTTGCATCCAGATAATGATGCAAAAATAGCTTCAGGTTTGGGTAAAGGATATTGTTCTTTATCAATAGCCTTGTTAGCAGTTACACTGCAATCACCACAAATACGTATGCCACCATTTGGTTTTCTAATTGGTACAGTTGGTGCAGCATAATCCGAATATGCAATGGGGCTAATTACTCCAATTTCTTGAAGTCGTGTCAGCTCTTCTTCAACTTTCTCAGTGAGAGCGTAAGGAATGGTACGTGGTTTTAAAAACTTTGGAATTGCATCTTGCTTTTCGTATAATTTCACCTTGACTCGTTTGAGACAGCCTAATCCAGGAGAGAAGAGCGCTTGATGTTTGTCCATAATGGATTGCAACTTGGAAGGGAATTCCACAATTGTTGATATTTGAATTCTTGGTTGGAACGTGGGAAGGTGAATCTGTAAATCTGAGTAAATCCATGCGCCTCCACATAAGGTTGGTCCTGCTCCTTTATAAATCAATAAAGGTAATGTTGCTAGATTGTTTTGATATTTAGCAGTAACCATTGTGAGGCCTTTGATGTTGACTGTGTGACCAGTAAAATAATTCAAGTTGTTGCCATATGGTACAATGGGTGACTCTTGCGGTAAATTGTTGTAGTCAGCCTCAGACATCATAGAGTGACCTGAGCCTGAATCTAGTTCCATTTGTGTATCCATATCATTGATTTTGCATAGTATCATTATAGGTGGTGGAACTTTCGTGTTATTATTAAGATTTTGCGTATGATTAATTGATTCTAGTTCTTTAATATGATTCATTTCACTGTATTCATCATGCATATGATCTTTATATGATGCGAATTGTTTGTATTTGCCTTTCTTTAATTTTCATTTTTATTATCTGTTTTACGTTTAATGCATGCTTTGTAAATATGTCTTACCTTTTTACAATAATTAAATGTTGATTCGGTAAAAGTACATTTCCATGATACGTGGTCAGTTGATGTACATCTTATACATGGTTTGTGTTGTGAACTGTGTGAACTTTTGGAATTGTTGTTTCCATATTTTACATATTTATTTTGCTGAGTTCTACCACTTCTTTGATTTCCAGAAAGGTTGCTCTTTTGGTTGTTGTTTGATTTCAATTTTGAGTGTTGGTTTATTTTGTTTACTGTGGTATTATCTGTAGTATGATTGTTGCCATTATTAGATCCCTTATTGAGTTCCATGGCGTTTTGGGTCGCAGATTCCATACGTGTAACTATTTCCACAGCTTTCGTAAAAGTAAGTGTTGTAGGATCTTCTAAGAATAACTTTCTTTGCATTTCATCGTCAGTGATCCCTGCGACTAATCTGCCTCGTAGGTTTGTGTTCAGATTTGCACCATAATTACAAAATTCAGTAAGCTTTTGAAGTTGTGCAACAAATGTAGCAATCGCTTCTCCTTTTTGTCTGACACGGTTGTTGAATTTACATCTGCATACTAATTCTGAAGGTGCTGGACTAAAATGGTTGTTAAGTACAGTTATTAACTCATAATATGTTTTATCTGTAGGCTTAGAAGGCGCAATCAAATCTCTAAGTGTTGTATAAGTTTCGGAACCAATAACTGTTAAGAGTGTTGCTCTTTTCTTGATTAAAACTTTGGCATTTCGATTGACGTCTTCAACTTCTTCTAAACCTTGAACCAAAACGTGTTGTTCCAGTCGCTCCAAATAAATTGACCATGTCTCTTTTGTTGTTGTTGATTCAAAAGATGAAACTGTTCTAAATGATGAGGCATTTTCAATGTTGTTATTTAGGGTATTTTTTTACTTATTTCTTTTTGAATTAGGTTGGCCTTGGCTTGAGTCTTGACTTAAAGTGAAATTTTTTTGTAAACTTTCTTCGTCCCATCTCCGTCGCCATTTTTGTTGTGTTTGTTGGTAGATCAATAAAGCGTTGTTTAACAATTGGCATTTAATAAAGAATCAATTATTTACATAACTATGAATATTTTAGTAATTGAGATGCGTTTCATTACTCCCTTTTATTATCACTGTGCAAGACTAACTTCCTCCTGCGTCCTCGCCAGTATATAAGAAACCTCTTTTTAACTTATTGTGTACCTGGCGCCCTCGGTTGACAAATGTCTGAACTTATTTTGGTATATAACAACATACCTTTCCGATTTAACAATTTATAGTTTTAAGTTAATACGAACAAAGTTCTGAAGCGTTGCTTATCCATAAAAACTTCTTCTAGAAAGTCCTAAACAAAATAAAATAACAATATTAACGAAATATTTCGTAAAACTCAAATCCGATTTTAGGCCTAACCTTAAAATTTCATAGGGTGCAATGATTATAACTGAGTAATATGTAAAGCTGCGGTACAGACGATCGAAAGGTTTTAACCAATCAGAGCTTAAAGAGTGGTTAGTTTTAATTGCATATTTTTGTTCAATTTTTAACTAAGTCAGAATTTCGGGAGATGGAAAAGATCAATTTGGGGAAAAAGTGAAGTTCGCGACAAAGAAGAACTCATCTATAAACTTAACTAAAACACAAAACAACCCATTTCCCACAGAGTTATTTATCCTATTTAAAGCATTGTATCAAAAATATCTATCTTCGTATATGTTAGCGAAAAAACAATATGCAGAACCTACCTATCTTAGTGGTGATCAATATATATATATATATATATAGTTTATTTTTTTGTTCAGTGTTTAATTGTTGCATTGTTATTACTTGGTGTGCTCCATTTGGA
Organism: Leiobunum rupestre; assembly: GCF_980474605.1. Classification (NCBI taxonomy): domain Eukaryota; kingdom Metazoa; phylum Arthropoda; class Arachnida; order Opiliones; family Sclerosomatidae; genus Leiobunum; species Leiobunum rupestre. The sequence continues at coordinate 2,860,774 of NC_143386.1, forward strand.
GCCGCCCTGATTCTAAGGGGGGTACACTGGTACGGCTTAAATAAACCTTTAATCCTCTAAACCTCTAGGAAGTTGAGCCATTCACAGGGCTTCGTTGGGCATACTCCGTCGCCGAGTTTTTTAATGTGTACGTGATGGGTCGATTTTTTAAGGTTGTTAGTTGTAATATGAGACTCATCTTTGGAACAGAGAGTGAGGGGAACATCAGTGGTCTTCTTAACACGGCGCGGTGACTAATCAGCGCTGGCGATCGCGCAAAGTTAAATAAGGAGCCTTCTCGAAATAGAGAGGCTGGCGCCATCTAGCGATAAAGAATGGATAATTACAAAGATACTTACTATAGAGATATTTCAACGCGGATTTTTGAAACGTCATATTGGGGAAGCGGTTGACCATTTTTAAGGGAGTAAAAATCTCTATACTACTGCCATCTAGGGAATTTATAATATTTCTTTTGATGCAGCCATATTGTGCGGGTGCACTCGACAGTTTACTATTAAAAATGAGTAAACATCGAAGGTGTTACATTATTAATTGTGAGGGCGAAAGAAATGGTGCTGAAAATTCGTGATGTTATAGGGTTATTTGAAATACCATCCGTTACAAAACACCAAAACGAAAAAACGGCAGAATTATCTTCCGAAAGGCTAAGGCTCTGGTTAATAAAGCTAACGCTCCTTTGATGATATTAACCAAGTAAAAATATTTTAGACAATTCTGCTCAGGTAAGTTTGGAGTTACCATCACTTAAATTTTCCAAGTAAGATGATAACTTTTTGCCATTTTAATATTTCAACGAAAATTAATTACTTAAACCTGCTAAAACGACTAAGTTAATACATAAACACGAACGAAATAACCCGCACAAGATGGTGACCGTAAACTATTTCTTTTGTATGTCAAGTACTGCCAACCTTTACCAGATCGAAGCTGGCCATATATAAGCAGCCGACAACATTGATACCCCTTTTTTTCCCCCACTGAAATATCTATATAGTTTTTAAAAAAGCCAGATTAAATCTAAATCTGATCCAAAATGCAATGCAATTTTGATGACCCTTTGGGAGTTGGCTACAAATACCAGAATATCTTATCCGAAGGTGACTTTGTCTATTTGAAATAAGATTCACCACACCTGCGCAGAAATGGCATTGAATCTAGTGGAAAAACAAAAACAATAGGCTTCTTAAGAAAAATGGAATACAAAGACTGTGGTCCCACGTAGAAAAAGATTTTTTTTTAAAAACTCGGAATTTAAATCGGGTAAAACTAGCTTAAAAAATTAAATATGATCATATCTATTTAACATCATTTTCTCGCACGAAAGTGTACCCACATATTATGTTCAATATATACTTGTGGGGAAATACTTCTGAAACTAACCTAGATCGAATTCCAAGATTTCAAAAAAGATTAGGATAACTGCTAGTCAATTAAATACCATCTAGTCAAAGTCGTCTTTGTTGTAATTTTATAAAGAAAAAACCTCATCTCGTTGTATCTAGTACTAAAGTTATTTAATGCATATGACAATAATTTCTTTAACATGCAAAATAAAACTAATATTTTAACTAATCAAGCCTTGGTTTTTAAAATTAATTATGAGCTAAAACATCATGATAAGCATTCCACGAAGTTATGCTTACATTTTTTGGCCTGTTGAATTGCTCCAATATAGCTGTTTCGAGTAAACTTCAATAAGCTTAATCCGAAAATATGATTAACTGATAAAATTATAGAAGGCAAAATTTATGAGTTGAATTTCTAATAACAGCGCTCATAACCGCAACTATTGAAATGAATTGACTGAAATTAAAGTTCTGTCGTTTCTGATTTCTACCCCCATAACCTCCCCCACCCCTTAATTCCAACCCCCGTCCATCCCTACATCATCACCGCGGAAAGAGCGGGCGGATGTTTCACTTTATTAATTTTTCTAGTTCAATAACAACGCTTCCGCTGGAGTGGAAAGAGGCGCTTAAATAAACATCCTTCGCCAAGTGAGTACTGTTTATATAGTGCTTGTTGATAATAATGGAAACTTTTCAGATGTAAACAGGACGTCGTGTTTTTGCTTTGTCTTATTATGTCAAAAAAAGCTACGGGATTGAACTTGTTAACTCGTACCGTATAGATGAAAAGTGTCCATTATTTTAACAAACACTATATAAATAATGGGGTGAGAAGGCTTTCCGTTGCTATATGCAACGCGTTTTGAAATTTTTAATGTTTAGGCTTAGTTTCTCTTTTAGATTTGACATTCGCCAGCCAGATTTCCCGTACGGTACTGATGAGTTCCAAATAGAACGAAACCGGTCTACCGTTGGAATTTCTGGCTATTTTATTTATTTTTAATTTAGTTTATTACTCGAAGATCTATTTGATCCGAGTTTCGCGTTTTTTGTTTGCTCGAAGACCTATTGGTACGAGTTATTAGTAAGTTTTTAATTTCTTCAAATTTGTTTAGGATTTAGCTATATTATCAATTTTAATTATGGACTTATCTTCTTTTTCGCGTATTTTATCATCACTATATAAATAATGACTTGCAGGTCCTGGCTCTCGGAAATATTATAGGCAATTTCCTTGAAGATGTTTTATTGAAGCTTCTATTGAAATCTTTCAAACACCTTTAGTTGGGATTACAGACAATTAGAATTTCGTGGGCTGGCGGATGTTTACTTGGTTTATGAAATTTTTTCCTTTCAGACACAACACCTCGGAATATAAACTCATATTTCTTAAATATAAGGGGCTCTGATATTTCGGTATAAAGGCAATAGCAAAACATTTAAGGACCTAAATAACAATCACATAATTTGTTTTATAAATTTTCCAGTATACTATTAAATTAAACATTTATTATTTAATTAGCAGGGCCTGTTAATCGATTAAAAAATATCACCCATTTTGAGTCTTAGCCGTGCCAAGGCTTACGAAAAAAAACCCAATACGTCATAGTAATCACAGAATTTGTCAAAGAAATAGAGTAAATTTATTTTACAAAAGGTGTCGACGTAATATTGAATTTTTGTCATTTCTTTTATATGTCTTAACTTTTGGTTGACTTTTTCAAACTATTTTTATATTCCGTGACCTTCTCCTGACTTCTTAGCTTTTTTAAAAATTCCTAATTTTTTACCTGGTTTTTGTTTATCGCTCCAGCAAAAAAAAATATTTTGGGTAGTGCAGATTTGTTTTTTTTCTTGTTCTGATATCTTATTGAAAAATATGCCTATAAATGAACGAACCGACATTATTTGTATGTTATAGCGTATGCTGAACAACTTTCCTATCGAAACTTTTTGCCTTCCGCCTACCGGTTAAATAAAATATTTTTTTTCAAATCTCATCAGATTGTTCTGAAATTTAAATTTAAAGAGATAGCTATCCTATACCTACAAATTTCTGGTTTAAATATTTTTTCAGAAAAATACCTGGGCCGATCAAATCTAAAAACCCCTGTACAGTAGAAACATGGCTACACCGGTTGCTTTAGTTTCTCTATTTTGTGTATGCGCTAAAATAACAACCCTTCTGCTGGGGTCCAAATTTGATTCTGTCAAACACATAATGCTTCTCTAAAACGCGAATGTACAAACCAAAGTTTTGAAAAAGCCACCAATGTAATGTGGGGGTGAGGGGGAAGATAATTTATTAAATCTGAGAATACGTTAGACTCAATAATTACAAGTTCCTTTTATCTCATTTCTGATTGAATTTCACAGGAACAGGTCATGCTCACGCCCGATGTAAGTATCATCTTTAATTATTTCTAGTCTCTGACTGGAGAAAGGCAGGCTGAACTTGGCCCATATAGTCTGGAATGCAAACTGTGTAGGGCAGACAAAGAAAATATATGGCCCATATTAGTAGAATGTCCCAAGCCAGAAGTATATGAGGATATTCGTATCTGGAGGGCCACTTATAGAGGAAAGCCCCTGTAATCTACTTGGTAAAAAGGGGGACCCTTGGGACCATGGTGTAGTCTCCCACATACTGCGCTCGTGGAACAAACTAAAAATAGCTTGGCGAACGAAAAACTTTAAATGCTAGACTGTAAACCTCCCCTACTCCAACACCTTGATATATCTGGGAATATGACTCACAAAATTACTGTTATTTTAGCAATCTTTAAAAGATAGAGTTCCTGCAATCATCAATTTCACGTGAAAACCTTCCACTTCCGATAAAATCTCCAAAGCGTGCCTTGGAGGAAAACGATTTTGCTTTAAATTTATAATCAATTAAGATTTCCTTTCAAGTTTCACTTACTAATCTAATATTTAAAATTTATAGGATTTAGACCGCACTTATTCAAAATCCATATTTGGATCGGAACCAAGTGGAATGTTACTGGATTCTGGTTTCAGCGATAAATTAGACCTTGAAATCAAACACAGTAGTGTAGGATCTCACTTGTCAGTGTGGAATATCCCAACATGATATGTCAACTCAGTGGGAAGATTTTCTTCTACATGATTATACCCTTACAAAAATTTAAAAATGGCTGAAATTTGGCTGCCTTGCAGAAAGATTACTGAAAAACTGCAAAAGCACTGCATCTAGGCTGGGACATGGCAGAAACTGGGTCAAAATCAGCTATATTACAGCACTTTCAACTGCAATTTACAGCAACTCAATTCCAATTGAAAGCTGTATTTGTTTTGAAGAAATGCAGCGTTGTTTCAGATACATTGTAGATATACTGTAGCCCTAATTTGGCCCTTTTATAGCTATACTACAGCACAGATTCAGCCATTTAACAGCTTTCCTAAACCCTTTACTTCTAGCCACAGTGAAGCCTCTTTACAGCTGTTTTAAGCAACATTCCAGCCTTTTTACAGTTATTTATAGCCCAGGTCTAGCCCTTATACAGCTTACAGCGCCCTTTTACAGCTACTTTGTACCGCTGGTCCAGCATTTTTACAGCTACTTGTGGCCCCCATCCATACTTTTTTTACTATTTTAACTAACACAAGTGTATTTAAATATATCAGATCATAATTAGTTAACAATGTTTTTATTTTAAATTTTATTTGTAAATTCCTTCCACACCATCTTCGGTACTTTCTCCTGCATCATTTTGTTCTTAAGGGTTTGTAACTTTCACCACATTTTTTTTTAATCTTCGAACCATTGAAGAGCAACGGTTGTTTAAGCATTTCGTGATCTTCTTCTGTGTAACTTTACCACTTTTTTTTTCCTCTAAAAGTTCTACTAATATAAGCTGTAAGGAAATCTTTCAATACACAGTATTAAAACCAAGATATGTAAAACATACCTGTTATGGCGTTATACTCTTGTTTCGGAATATCGATTGTACCACTTTAACCAGAAACACTCATTTTTGAGAGTTCATCTGGTTTATAAAGCATGTTTAAAATCGTTATTGCACTTTTTTTGGGAGAGGTGAAAAATTTTAATTATGCTTTTGAAATTTTGTAATCAAAACTGGACATCCTTCATACAATGGAACAGTCATTTCCATTTGGCAATTTGATCCAATAAATTGTTGGATTTATAAACACATTCATGGTATTTTATTACATTAATTGTCCAAATTAAGCAATATTGAATTTTCTAAGAATATTTACTTGTGACTTCATATCAGATTTTTCAAATTTTAAATCAGACAAGGGAACTTTTACAGTTTTGATATGGCTCTCCAAATGTTTCATAACTTAAAAACAGAAATGAATCTAAGTATTTAGTTTGATTAAATTATGAGAAAAAGGGCCCAATTTGATTTACCATTTTTTAAGTTGTCACATGTGGAACCCATTTGTTTTTCAAGTTCTTTTATCGTACTATCTATTTTCCCTAATTTTGTAAATTCGTTATAAGTGATGTGTTCACGCGTATAATTATGGAATTTCTTGACTATACATACCAATTTCCAAGTGAAGTTCAGAAATGACTGTATCTTTATTCTTTTGTTCAAATTTGAGTTTCTCAAATTTTGCATCATCCATATCAGTATACGTTTTAGATGAAAGGCATTGCTGATTATTATCCATCGTCAAATATTAATTGTTTCCGTTGTTGATACACAGAGTTATCTTAATATGATAGAGATATTAAGTTATAAACAGCCGCAAATCCTAAATTACTGGTTCACTTACAAGCTTTAGAATAAAAATTGGGTATTTCATTTTCAGGTTCATAGCCTGTATTGTAATAATCATAATTAGAGAATGAATTTTTATGAGCAATACCAGTAAGCAGCGATGATCTACCCGCAACGTTTTCAGCCATGGCCTAGATATTAAATATTAGCGATAAGCTTAATTGGAAGATAGAAATAGTAACACACTTACGTTGCTGGTATTAGCGAAGGAAATTGTAGAAATAAGTTCCGGTGACTTTATTATTGGAGTTTGCAATTGCTTAATAATAAAAAAAATTGTTTGAAACGTACAGTGGCGTAGCCAGAAATTCGTTAAGGGAGGGGGTGGAGAAGGGGGTCAAAATTTTGTAAAGTCAAAGGTAGGCCAAGGGGGGTCATGACCTCAAACCATCCCCCTTGTCTACGCCACTGGAAACGTAGGAAAGTATAAAAAAGGATGGAAGAACTTGAAATGTACCTAAATATTAAAAAAATTAAACCATACCTTTGCATGTACAACTGTTGAGGTACTGATTGGGACGGATGTTGCGGTACTAATAAGTGACAATGACCTCTCTGCAATGTTTCTATCCCTTGCCTAAATTTTAAATTTCAGTGAAATAATTCTGGGGAAGTTTAATGAGAAAATTGAAATAGTAACCTTGGGATTAATAGATGTATTGCTTGAATTAGCGAAGGACATTTTAGAAATAGAACCGGAACTTCCGTTGAGTTACTTATGGTTACGGATGGTGCGGTACTATTTGAGACAGATGGTGCGGTACTAATTGGGATGGATATTGCGGCACTAAGTGTGGCAGGTGGTGCGGTACTTATTGTGGCGGACGCTGTTTGAATAGCCTGAAATTAAAAAGTAAAATACATTGCTTGCTATAATTGTTTGGTTCTAAATATGCACCAATGTACCCCTGTAGCAAATTTGAGTCGGGCCGACGTCGACGAATGTACTAAAATTTCGAAGTCGGCCGACGGTCGGCCAACATCACTATTAACCGTCGAAATGTCCTAGCGCGTTTTTGGTCGGTCCGACGTCGACCGGCCTTAAAATCGCGACAATTTACCGTATCCAATCCGACTATAAATGTTCTGAAAACGTACTCCAAAACGTCGTCGGGCCGACAAAAATGATCATATCCCACTATTCAAATTTGGAAAACGCGCGGGTGCTCTCGCGCCGAGCTCACCCGCCCGTTTTACTTTAGGCTAATTCGTGTATATAGATATAAAAATGTATGCACAATCTTTAACATATTAAAATATTTTATTATTGAAAATAGTTGTTTTATTAAAATATCTTTATTATTACATTTTCTTAAATGTAACTTTAAAAAAAATGTAAATCAGCTAGTAGTAAAAGCTGTTGGAAACTCAGAAAAATGATTGCACTGGATATTTTTAAGAACTAAACAATTGAACTAGGTGCATTGGCTAACTTATATATATCACATTTTCTTAAATATAAAAAACTTAGGATACATGAACTAAAAAGTTTTTTACGTACTAAATCTTATAGTACGATAGGAACTGTGAAATACTTCGTATATTAAGCGCTGTTGAAAACCAACCAAAAACATTTAATCCGAACTTATATCGTCTGCTTCGGTACCAAGTTCGAGTTCTTTATTTTTATCTTGTTTCTGCTCCAATTGCTTTACCGCTCGGCGCTGTCTACCTCCATTTCGATCGGCTTTATGTTTAAACCAACTTTTGATTACCTCTTCAATTTCATAATCAGTTGTTTCTCGATATGTAATCCCTGCTCGCACTGAAGCTTTAGTATGAACAAAAAATTAAAACAAATAAATATTCAGCGACTTTTGCATTAACAAAACAAATAATTACAAATATATATTCAGCAAACTTACCAATAATCACATTCTTAATTTTAAGATTACAAAATGGGATAAATTCTTTGTCCCCACACCTCTTTCCACTCCAATTTATTTCGAGTACCAGCTTGTGGTCAAAAACATTTTTCATAATTCTTCTTATCGTATCTTTAAGTGAGCTACCTCCGAAAGAAGAAAGGTATGATACCTATAGTTAAAAAAGCAATTATAAGTAGGTGCGAAACAACGAATATTTTAGCTTTGACTTACAACTTGTGTTCTTTCTAAATCCCGTTCTAAAATATTTTCGAAGTCCTTCAAATTAGTGGATGACACTAACGGTAACGGTGGTAAACCCTCAATGTCCAGAAATCCACTGTAATTATTCTTGGAAAGCATACGTTGATGAATTTGAGTCACTTTTCGATCCAGCCCCGAAAACATTTTGAATACTGCACGCCTAAAAATTTCGTCTTTGGCACAGCAGGCTGTTTGAAAAATATAACATTTTAAAACTGATATAATTTTATTTGACACCAATTATATATTACTCGAAGAATGCTGATAATTCATTGTAGGTCTACTAAGACTCTGCACATTAGGGGGAGATTCTTGGGATGGAAAATCTGCTGAAGGAGTCCAACCCGTATCCAATTATTTTTGAGATGCATAAAAAATTAATATGCATTTTTTAGAATATATTTTAAAATGGGTTTGATTTCTCAATACCAATTGAATGGTTGGAGTTCATATTCCAACTGGACTGTGCCGTTTTAGTAGTACACTGGGAGCTGCGATTGTGAAGCTGTGGAGTTTCAGTATTAGACAGATTTGTAGTACAACCAGAGTTGGGAAGATGATGCGGTGATGTTTCTAGATGGGTTTCTATTATATAAATTTAATAGTTAAAGATCATGAGCTTGATGTAAAATTTATAATAATATTACCTCCGTCAAAATTGTATTCAGAATCAATTTCATCATAGTGAACAAGTTCTAAGTTAGTGCGAGTTGTCACACGATAAGCATTACCGCAATTGTTTAAATCAATAACTATAAAATCGAAACAATACATACAATTAATAATCAAATTTTATATTTGTTAAAACATTATACAACGTACTCGGACTAGACCCTCCATCTGACACAATAGCATTTTCAGGTCTCGTCAACACATTAGAATGGTGTGATAATTTTTCTTTTTCCTTTTGTATTTGAGTAGATTGCGAGGTTCCACTGCAAGCTACAAAGTGAGAAGTTACATTTATTTCCAAGTTTTAATTTTTCAATAACTAATATTTGCGTTAAAAAATTAAGTACCACTGCTGATCTATTCCATGAATAAAGAGACGAATACACTGGAATTTGAGTATCATTATTGCTCGAATTCTTTTCTTGCGGAGCACCTATAATCGTGACACAAATTTTAAGGCATGTAAAATCTTAATTATAATCATATTGAAATTATATACAATTATTGGAATTGAACGGCGGTGGAGCTGGCATTTTGAATTGTGTCTTGCTTTTAATGGTATTTTTATTTTTCATTGCAATATCATTTATTGGAATCCCTATACGTAAATATTTCAGACTTAATTGTCAAAACTTAAAAAAAAATTAAAAAAATATATACCAATATTCCTTTTTTTCACCATTTGTTTTTTCTTTTGTAACTTCGCCAAAGGTTCTTATAATAAACAAGTAAAATTAATTTTATTTTAAATTTTCAAAAATGAAAAAACAAAACAAACCCTCATCTGTTTCAATGTTTTCATCACTGTCTCCACCCTCATCTCCTTTATCACTTTCGCTGCCACTAAATACTTTTGCTGAGTTAGCCTTTCGTTTTCTTTTTCCTTTACTGAGTTCTGTATCTGTGGCCAAATCCGAAGTATCTTCAGCAATTTTGCATTTATTTCTAGCTTTTTCAAGACTAGCAACTACATGGTAATTGATAAAATATAATGAACACTGAAAATCTAAAGCTATTTGATTTCATTATATAGAATATTTAAGTACTTGGGGTTGGAGTTAGTAATTTAATTTTCAGCTTTTTCCACTTTTTCTCATCCGGCAACTTTTGTTTTTGAACTAATTTAGATGTTTCTGTAGTTTTTAAGTGAGTGGGCCAATAGCATAGTTTTTTACTTAGACACCACGAAACCGGTACCACTTCTACAGTATTATCCGCTTCGAAATGAACAACGGCAAACATATCTAATCAATTGTGAATATTTAAAAAAAAATTAAATATATTTAAAACGTTGATCAATTTAAGCATCGTGAAGTAATGGAATTATAGTATGTACATTTTCAGTAGCGTTTGGCATCCTTAAGCATTTTTGTTTTAAACTGGTATATGGATAAGTGTGGTTTTCATTCACGAATTTACCAATAAATATTCCTAATTCATATGAATCTAGTGGGTACACAAATAAATTATCCACTTTCTTGCAAATACTGCACTGAACAAATATTTCCGCTTCTTGATTTTGATATATGTCACGTACTAGCACAACTTCCCCAGTTTCCAATTTGAACCAGCTATCTCCATCGGCCAGAGATGATACTAAAAATTTTGGAGTTTGTAATTTCTTATATGATACAGCATCCAGAGGTAAATTTGGGTTATTAGATTGAAATGGCTTCTTCAATGAAATATTTTTCTCTCTCCTTGCGAAAATATGGCTGGCTCTTTCTCCACTTCTCTTAATTAACTGCTGAAGGGGTTTATTAGGTGTTCTTAGTGACTTTTTTATGAACTGTAAATGGTTCTCAAAAGGAAATGCACTATATGCGTCAAGTCGTCCAAAAACATTTACATCCCTGGTCATGTGCGAAAGTGCGTGAACATTCATTATTACAAATTCCATTCCATAAAGTTTGCTGGAGGTAGAAATGAAAAATTGCAGAAGGTCATTGGCATACTGGGCTTGATATTTATGAAATTCTGGATGCGCCAGTATGTATATTGCGCAATGAAAAGCTCTGAAATTTTTAAGAACGTTTTCTTCCAAAATTTCCATTGCTATTATTGGTCCTCTGTATAGAAGAAATTGACGTTGACTCAGTTGCTTTCCAACGATCAATGTGCTTTAAAGATCGGGGTTTACGTGCAATTTCCGAAGGAATATAGGATCTGCACGCTTCTAGCTTTTCTGAAAATAAATCCACAATACGACTACTTAGCCTGACATTCAACGGCCCACTGAGCCAATTAATTACTATTTTTTTCATCACTCCTTGGCATTCGAGGTGCATGTAATCCAATGGAAATTGGATAACCATATCAATGTCCAGCTTCGTCAATGGCGTTGGACCTCCAATTAAATGGTGCATTTCGACAGCTTCATCTCTAAACGATTCATTTGTTCGCAAGGGGATTTCATTTTCACTCCAGAATACAGTTCTTCCTTTAAATCTAAAACCACTTATTTCACATTTGTCTGAGGAATGGTAACCAGTGTGACCTTTGGTGTTTTTTACAAACGCACGTGCTGGAGTATCCAAAATAAGTGGACCTTTTAAGTTGCATATATACGTTTGACCATTATAAACAAAACCATCCCGATTAAGATCTTCCAAGTCAGGTTTATCAAGCATCACCTGATCTACAACGTTTCTCACGAAATTCAACTGAAATCTTCTTCTTTGTCTATCACTTACTTCAGTTTCATCTTTGTAAGGACCCCTCTTAGACATTTTAAATCATTTAAAAAACCATATATCAAACCCTAAACTCAACGTGTCTACGTATGTATAAAGATAAAATGTAACATAAACAAATGCAAAGGCTTAAGAACTAAAAAGTTTACCCTTAAAAGGATCGAGATATTCTGAATTTAAAAAGAATTAGTGATTGCAATACTTACTTTAAAGCGTTACACTAACAATATATTCAACGGTTTTAACTAAACCTATTTTATAGAGATTAACACTCAATATTTCAACACTGAAATGTGGAGTTCTTACAATTAAATAGGCGGAACAACTGAGAACGTGCCAAAACATAATAATTCAGACTGAAATGGTTACCAAACTGGTGCATAGATGGCGCAGCAACATTTTATGGCGCGTTTTTAAATTTATTTTTTAAGTTTTAAGATATGAAAGGTGAAATCATTTCTAAAAGAAAATAAATAAATAAATAACAACCTCTTGTTTTTATTAATAGAATTTATACAAACTGTGTATACCACGCGATGCTTTATTGCAGGGGCGCTAGAAATACAAGAGATTTACCGCAATGAATATGAATTTTCATATTTTGTCTTAATAAAACCTGAAATTTAATATATTAGGTTCTATCATATATTAAAAAGATATAAGGTATTTTTAACGTCGGAAAATGGTTAAATTATGGTCGGCAAACCGACTAAAAATAGTCTTAAAAACGATTTGCGAATTTATGGTCGGCAAACCGACTCAAAATAGTCTTAAAAACGATTTGCGAATTTATGGTCGGCAAACCGACTCAAAATAGTCACAAAAAAACGAATTTACCAATTTATGGACTGCAAACCAACTCAAAATAGTCTTAAAAACGATATACGAATTTATGGTCGGCAAACCGACTCAAAATAGTCTCTAAATGATTTGCGAATTTATGGTCGGCAAACCGACTCAAAATAGTCTCTAAATGATTTGCGAATTTATGGTCGGCAAACCGACTGAAAATAGTCACAAAATCGTAGCTACAAATATATCCGCAAACTTTATTGAAAATATTTTGTAACTTTTTTGAGTCGGCTTATGGTCGTCGACCTTAAAACGACTTTGCGGCCACTACCCGACCTTAAAGCGAGTTGTTTGTGCTACAGGGTAATGGTGCCTACGGATGCGCAAAGTGTAAACAGAGGGGCGAAACTTACATCACAGCTAACAGGGATCATAAGCATGTATATCCATTAAAGAAGGATAACTTTAAAGGGCCACGAAGAACGCATAATGAAACTATGTTGGAAGGTCAGCAAGCTGTCATGGAAAACAAAATATTCAATGGTATTAAAGGGCCATCAGTAATGTGTTAAATAGTTTCTGATATCATTAACTCTACAGATGTGGACGTAATGCATACCATTTATTTGGGTGTAATGAAAAAGCTATTGGGATTATGGTCCGATGGAAAACACGGAAACCTAGATTTAAGACGAAGTTAGTAACAGACTACTTAACGTTACTCCACCAAATTTTGTACAAATAGTTCCAAGAAGCCTTCGTGATCTACATTATTGGAAAGCATCTAAACTCAAAATTTTCTCCTATAATATTCATTATTGTTATGTGACATTTTACCAAAACAATTCCTGGACCATCATATTATCCTTGTTACGGCAACATTTATTGTGAGTCAGAATTCAGTTAGTCCAAGTGAAATTGATCTTGCTGACAAGATATTTTTCCAATATGTGTTCATGTTTCAAGAGCTATATGGATTGGAATTCATGACTGCTGTCGTACATCAATTGGTTCATTTAACAAATGACGTGTACCATTTGGGGCCAGCGTGGGTCACCTCAAACTTTTCAAAATGGTAAAATAACCAAATTGGTCCATGGTATTCAACACCCAGAAATTCAAATATCCTCTGCAATGGCATATATAATACACCAACCTAGCATGTTTGCCAAACTTAATGAAGGCTCTGAATTAAAAATGTTTTGTAAGTCTATGCTTAATCATGCAAAGACGTTTAAAATTGTAAAAAACATTTCTGAATAAGTTACTTCTCTTGGTTTATATAAAAATATAGCTGATAACATTTCTGTCGACCTAAGGGAATTGTTGCTAGATTCAGTTGACGAGATAGGAATAATTCAAATATTTCCTTAACTTAAAATTGGTCGTTATACAGGGTCTTTTTTTTTGCTCGGAAAAGTGTTTTTTTTCAAAAACTATTTATAGTACCGATTTCAAATTTGGAAGGTCAATTCTCTATACCGGGGGACATCAGTTTGAGAAATTTGAGCGTTTTCGGTAATGTTTTTCACCAATTTTGAAAAATTATTTTTCGACCACTAGGTGCGAGATAAACAATTTCTATTATAAAGTTGTAGACCGTCATCGAAAACCCTTAAAAATTGTTCACTCGACGAAAAACAATTTATTTATCAGTGAAAATTCGAGCTTGAAAAATTTACAAGTTGGTGAAGCCAAATTACGATTGTTTGAAACGATAATTGAAACCGAATTACCTAATCCAGTTGAAACTTTGGTTAAAAAAACGACCGGATTTAAAAAACACGAGGCTATAGGTCAATCCTAAACATGCATTGGGTATTTAAAGGAAAACTTTGGGAGATTATTATCAGTGTTTGATAATATTTCGAACAATGCCTCGTTATTCAGTAGCTGAGCGTACCGAGATAGTTGCCATTTACTATGGAGAAGCAGCGCAAAACCTTAAAAGAGTGACTGAAATCTTCGCAGAAAGACATCCAAATGGAGCACCATCTGTAAATACAGTAAGACGAGCAATTCACGATTTCAATCAATTTGGTAACTTGCAACCTAGGTTTCGCGGATTGGGTCAACCGGATTTAGACTTCGAGAACAATGTACTCGCGTACTTTGTGGCATATCCTCGTCGCAGTTGCGCTAACGCCGCTGCTGATTTGGGTTGTTCTGCAAATCGTGTGTGGAAAATTCTTCGTAAGAATCGCTATCACCCATACAGAGCTACGCTCCACCAAGGACTAATTGACGGAGACCATCAAAGACGTTATGAATTTAGCAACTGGTTACTAAATGCTGTCCAAGAAGATAGACAATTTTTGCGCCATGTTTTGTTCTCCGACGAAGCGTCATTTTCCAGAGATGGGCCCTTTAATCATCAAAACAGCCATCTTTGGTCTGACATCAACCCACATTGGGGTTTTGAATATCATCACCAGGTTCAATTTGAACGGGTCAATGTTTGGGTTGGACTTGTTGGAAACCGTTTGATTGGTCCCTTTCTCCTGCCGACGAACCTCAACAGCCAAAGGTATTTACATTTTCTACAGAACGAACTGAGTGACGCAATCGACGACCTTCCATTGGCTGAAAGACGTCAGTTGTGGTTTCAGCAAGATGGCGCCCCTCCGCATTTTTCCCGGCAAGTAACTGAGCACCTCAACAACGAGTTTCCTGAAAGGTGGATAGGGAGAAATGGTCCAGTGCATTGGCCAGCAAGGTCACCTGACCTAACACCGCTGGATTATTTTCTCTGGGGATTCGTTAAAGCAAAGGTATACGCCGCGCCCATTGAAACTAGGGAGGAACTCATTAGACGAATAATCAGTGCTTGCCGAGACGTCACACCAGAAATGGTAGAGAAAGCGTTTGAGAACTTAATTGTCCGCGCACAAACCTGTGTTGCAGCCAATGGTGATATTATTGAAAATGTTTTGTAAAAATTTATGTGAATAAAATATCTGCATTTAAAAACCAAACGTGTACATTTTTTCAAGTGTGAAAACTCTACTACGTTTGTATTAGACTTGTTCCCTTTTCAATTATCGTTTCAAACAATCGTAATTTGGCTTCACCAACTTGTAAATTTTTCAAGCTCGAATTTTCAATGATAAATAAGTTGTTTTTCGTCGAGTGAACAATTTTTAAGGGTTTTCGATGACGGCCTACAACTTTATAATAGAAATTTTTTATCTCGCACCTAGTGGTCGAAAAATAATTTTTCAAAATTGGTGAAAAACATTACCGAAAACGCTCAAATTTCTCAAACTGATGTCCCCCGGTATAGAGAATTGACCTTCCAAATTTGAAATCGGTACTATAAATAGTTTTTGAAAAAAAAACACTTTTCCGAGCAAAAAAAAGACCCTGTATATATACAACAGCTTTAATAAAAACTATGGATTAAAGCATGACTCTTCCGCTGTTAGGTTTTACTTGAATAATGTAACTTACTACGGACAAATTAACTTTTTTGTGAAAAATAGCTCTTTAGTGTGTTTTGGATGCCAAGAGAGTCGATAGAAGCTACTCTACCCCCCTGCTTTAAAGAGTGCTATCCAAACACCACTTGCATCATAGACTGTTCAGAAATCTTTATTAACCGGCCATCCCTTCTGCGTGCAAGAGCTCAAACATACAGTTCATATAAGACTCATAATACTGTCAAATTTCTGGTTAGAGTCGCTCCCAATGGATTCTTCATGTTCTTGTCAAAGTGTTATGGTGGAAGAGCCAGTGATAAGTTCATATTTAATGATTCACAATTTATAAAATACACACTTACCGGCAATAAAGTAATGGCAGATCGTGGTTTAACAGTTCAACAGGTAAAATTAAATGTGCCATCATTCACCAAAAAAAAACTCACCGAACAGGAAGTAGTGAGTAGAAGAATAGCCAGCGTACGAATACATGTTAAAAGAATTTAGAATTCTAAAACAAGAGCTACACCTTAATAAACTAGCACGTAATGTTGATAATATATTAATAATATGCGCTATTTTATCCAACCTCAAAGCCAATTTGATTAAAGGAAAAAACCATGAAATCATTGATTCATGTTAGTAATGAGACGAGGATTAAAATATTTTTTTTAAACATGAAATGTGTACCTGGCTAGCATAGTTAACAGCCAAAAAGTATAGTATTTTAAACGCTGCAAAAATTAAGGAAACAAGTAAATTTTATTTAAAAAATGAGATTAATGAGTGAAAATTTGAAAAATGAATTTATTTATGGGAAGCAAACATTTCGTAGTTAAGATTTATAACTAGATGATTGACATAATGTGCGTCTACCATTTTTGGGAGCATGTGATTAAAATAAAAAGACCAAAGTCTCACTAAGATATCAGCAGTTGAATTTTCATCATATTCACAATCAATCCAATGAGATTCGCTAGGATCTGTCGAGTTATAAACAAAAAAGTGTGCGTTTCTTCTTTCAGTGCAATAAATTGTAAGTAGCATTTGAGTGTAGAAACCCATTGCACCCTTAGGGTTTAATATTATATTTCCATCTTCTTCTCTCAAATCCACCTTTTCGAGTTCAATTCCTCGTCCATTTGGATAAGGACCTTTAACTTCTAATATATTGTCATCGTGAACCAACTTGCTGAAAGCCATGGGTCATTCTTCAAAATATAAGTTCCACTTTTGCGAACAGAATAATCCGTTTTTTTTAAGTGCATTATGGCATTTTCCTCCTCGTCTAATACATTGCTATTAAATTTATAACCAATTTATAATGGTGGATATAATTTCTGATACAGAAATTTATTTGGGTTTGTCTAGCACGTTATTCGCAAACGTCTGCTTTCACTCCAACAATTAGGTGGATTACCTTTTGTCGTGTCTCTCTGCAAATGACATCTATTTTACTCTTTGATAAGTTAATATACTTATTGTAAAATGCATTACATGAATGACAAGAGTGAGGTTGATTTTCAACATCGGAATGGTCATGCAACGGTTTATTCGTAGTCTTCTTTTCTTCTCTCACAATAATACTTGAGGTTGTTGAGACCATTGAATGAAACCGAGTTCCAATAATACTAATAAAATCTCCTAATCTTTGAGATTTTAAATTCTCAATCATTGCTTTATGTGTGTCATATTGTTTCAAATTTAAAGTTTTGTTTTGATCATTATTTTGGGCCAAATGAAATGCAACTTCATCACCATGTTTAGCCTTTTTAAAAATGATATTTTAACCAGCGTTGGCTCAATGTTTCTTTTAGTGTCCATATTCCATCTTGCTTCTTTGTCAGTTGCGGCAACACCAACAAAGCCCTTTTGATTTGCCATCTCAATCTTCCAAAGAAGCGCTCCAACATGGCTACACGTCTTTCCTAATCCACCCATACAGGAGCACCCACCTCTCAATATTTCACCATTTTCACCCTTTAAGCGTATGCAAACCCAAGCATTGTGAGGATGATTAGACAAAGCTTGGGAGGGGGTTACTAAACATTTAAAATATCGCATGATTTTCCTAATAGCATACACATAAACTGATTGCACCGATCCAGTTTCTAGCTGATTCACAGATTGAAGGCTCGTGTAACATTTCATTTATCTGAAATCACATGCTTTAGACTGAACAAAGTAAAAAATAGGTGGTTGATCCAATTTTGGCCATAACTTCATATTATCTATCCATAAATCATAACCAATTGTCGTTGGATGTGGAAGGACAGTTTGATCATCTTTGATAAAAACAAAATATTAACAAGGTTAATTATAAGGGAGTTACCAAGGCTTATCAAATAAAAGATATTCTTAACAAACATATTAGGTCTGAAAAATCACTTTTATCCATTTTTTTATTTACCGTTTCACACTGAATTTATTATACCAATAATTAATAATGCAAGAAAATAAAAACCTATAATAACGATAAAAGTGAATTTCGTTCCGGACGTTAAAAAGATACCGTTTATAAACCATTAAAGTGCTAATGAATATTGATAGACGGCGCTCTTGTACGTGTAGTATTTTAATGGTTGAGCCCACGGGCAAGATGGCTACATCCTTGGGCAAGAGTGTATATTTAAGCGCGGATACACTCACGTGGTAAATATGCCGGGCCCTTTAGACGAGATAGCCTTTAACGCAAGATGCTTCTATATAATACCCGTAGACGAAAGATTTATAAAATATGTCGTTGAAATTTGTAGCAGATCAATCTCTCCAAAACTTTTCAAGAGGGCAAATTAAAAATTAAACTGAGGATCATAACTAACTTATTTTCAACCTTCCCATTTTTTTTTCAAATAAACGGAATCACCGCTTTTAGACCTCTGCTCAAAACACCCTTATGATGTTGGTTAAAAACCCCTCGAAATAATTCCATAATAAATAGGCTAATATTTATTTAACCCATTATTAGGCTAATAAATTATTAAAAATAAAGAACTTAAGAGCCTAACTACTCAGTCTATCATTTACACAAGGAACAGCCTTAATTGTTATTTCCCTGATGTGGAACAACGATCACTACTAAGGGAACCAGAAATACTTAAAATAATATATTAAATAAAATGAAATCATTAACACTTAATCTACAAAATTTAACCCATAATAAAATGTCCATCGTCATTCCCTTCTAAGGTGAATAAAGAAAAAGAACTCAGAATTATAAGATTTCACCAAGAATTGATCTATTTATCTACAGGTTGTTTGAAAAGGTGATGCAAAAATTTTAAGGAGTTGTAGGGGGTGAGTTTAGAAGTATGATGGTTTTTTCCCATTTTCCTACCAAGAGTTAAAAGAGCACCAGAGAGCTTCAAAGTGTGGCCTACTAGCCCCTGCAAGTTGACTACAAGAAGCGCGAAACCTAGCAGCAGGGACTTTAAATACTGTTTTAGTTTACTTTTTACGCTGGTTACCTCGATTTGTTTACAAAATCCCTTTTTACCTATCACACGAACCCAAACATAAATGTTCGCGTTTTCCTGCTGCTTGATTTTGCTCTTCTTGCAGCCTACTTCCTGGGGCTAGTAGGCCACACTTTGAAGCTCTCTGGCGCTTTTTTAACTCAACGTACGAAAATGGGGAAAAAACAGGCATAATTCTCAACTAACCTCTTACAACTCCTTCAAATTTTTGCATCACCTTTTGAAACAGCATGTTTCATAAACAGTAGAAAAATGATTAATACGGCCTAATTATATCGTTTATTTTCGATGTCAAAAAATCACCGCAAAATATTGACCAGCAACTATTAGATTGGTGTTGAGGAAGTGTAAGTAGGGTGTTGATAAAGTGAAAGTAGGGTGTTGAGGAAGTGAAAGTAGGGTGTTGATAATTTGAAAGCAGGGTTTTGAGGAAGTGTTAGTAGGTGGTTAAAAGGTGTTAAGATGGTGTAAAGTCAGTATTTGAAAGGTGTCGATTAGGTTTTTTTACTCGTGTAACTCACGTGGATAATAAATGCGTTCACACGTGATTTAGGCGGACATGTTCCATCGTGGATGTAACATTGTGGATGATATTGTTGGCCGTGAAATACCCGTCCAATCGTTCAGCGTATTGGTCCCATAATTCCAATTTTTTTTCGAAAACTGGAGCGTGCAGAATCTGTTAGTTTCGTAAAACGCGTTGATTCTTCTCGAATATCTTTTTGGAATACGTTGTAGATGTTGGTTATACGATATTACGCGTGTTTTATATATAACCGGCTACTAATAGATGTAAACGAATAAAGTTAATCATCCGGATTCTCGTCCTCGTTGCCTTACATATAATGAGTTTGGAGCTACGTCTCCAGGCCGAGGTGGGAACAAGAATGGTGAGCTACGACCAGGGGCAGGTTTACTATCTTCGTTTCGTAGGCGGCGCCCCCTAACGGTCAAAAGGCTAGTGGCGCCATATTTGAGTTTGTTTTGGATTTTGTTATGGATACGAGAAGCATTAATTAAGTCCTCGTATTTAATTCAAGATATTTTACAAATATACACCCATTTATAGGTCCCACGCATAATTACATTTCTGGTAAAAATCTTAGATTTTAGTTGATACCCGGGTCTATGTTCCTAAGAAAATTAACCAGCAAAAATATTAAAAATTAACAAACAAGTACCTCTGATATCCAGTTTCGAACCTCTGCTTGCTTTGGCATTAGGAATCACAACTTTCATCACAGTTAAGACACTTTTTTTGGATGTTAAATCACTTGCGGGTTTCCAAGGATCTTATTAGGCTGTCCCCATGACACCACCGATTGTTTCCATTGTCAAACCGAACGTAATCTGGTATGCATGGCGTTTTATTGTTTGGTTTCAAAGTTACGTACATGGAAGATAAAACTGTTGTTAAAATAAACACTACATGAAGAGTGAAGACGACGGTTAAAAAAACCAATAGGATGTTTCCTCGTTTCGGTGGGAACACACCCGCAGCAATCTATATATGAACCTCGATATGAAAAGTCAACTTTATGGTCTTGGGCCAAAATTTAAATTGTCAAACCGAACGTAATCTGGTATGCATGGCGTTTTATTGCTTGGTTTTGAAGTTACGTACATGGAAGATAAAACTGTTGTTAAAATAAACACTACATTAAGAGTGAAGACAACGGTAAACAAATCAATGGGATGGTTCCTCCTTTTGGTGGGATCACGCCGGCAGGAACCTCTTATATGAACAGTCAACTTGCATGGTCTTGGGCCAGGAGTTCAATCGTCAAACCGAACATAATCTGGCATGCATGGCATTTTATTGCTTGGTTTTGAAGTTACGTACAGGGAAGATAAAACTGTTGTTAAAATAAACACTACATTAAGAGTGAAGACAACGGTAACCAAATCAATGGGATGGTTCCTCCTTTTGGTGGGATCACGCCGGCAGGAACCTCTTATATGAACAGTCAACTTGCATGGTCTTGGGCCAGGAGTTCAATCGTCAAACCGAACATAATCTGGCATGCATGGCATTTTATTGCTTGGTTTTGAAGTTACGTACATGGAAGATAAAACTGTTGTTAAAATAAACACTACATTAAGAGTGAAGACAACGGTAAACAAATCAATGGGATGGTTCCTCCTTTTGGTGGGATCACGCCGGCAGGAACCTCTTATATGAACAGTCAACTTGCATGGTCTTGGGCCAGGAGTTCAATCGTCAAACCGAACATAATCTGGCATGCATGGCATTTTATTGCTTGGTTTTGAAGTTACGTACAGGGAAGATAAAACTGTTGTTAAAATAAACACTACATTAAGAGTGAAGACAACGGTAACCAAATCAATGGGATGGTTCCTCCTTTTGGTGGGATCACGCCGGCAGGAACCTTTTATATGAACAGTCAACTTGCATGGTCTTGGGCCAGGAGTTCAATCGTCAAACCGAACATAATCTGGCATGCATGGCATTTTATTGCTTGGTTTTGAAGTTACGTACATGGAAGATAAAACTGTTGTTAAAATAAACACTACATTAAGAGTGAAGACAACGGTAACCAAATCAATGGGATGGTTCCTCCTTTTGGTGGGATCACGCCGGCAGGAACCTCTTATATGAACAGTCAACTTGCATGGTCTTGGGCCAGGAGTTCAATCGTCAAACCGAACATAATCTGGCATGCATGGCATTTTATTGCTTGGTTTTGAAGTTACGTACAGGGAAGATAAAACTGTTGTTAAAATAAACACTACATTAAGAGTGAAGACAACGGTAACCAAATCAATGGGATGGTTCCTCCTTTTGGTGGGATCACGCCGGCAGGAACCTCTTATATGAACAGTCAACTTGCATGGTCTTGGGCCAGGAGTTCAATCGTCAAAACGAACATAATCTGGCATGCATGGCATTTTATTGCTTGGTTTTGAAGTTACGTACAGGGAAGATAAAACTGTTGTTAAAATAAACACTACATTAAGAGTGAAGACAACGGTAACTAAATCAATGGGATGGTTCCTCCTTTTGGTGGGATCACGCCGGCAGGAACCTCTTATATGAACAGTCAACTTGCATGGTCTTGGGCCAGGAGTTCAATCGTCAAACCGAACATAATCTGGCATGCATGGCATTTTATTGCTTGGTTTTGAAGTTACGTACAGGGAAGATAAAACTGTTGTTAAAATAAACACTACATTAAGAGTGAAGACAACGGTAACCAAATCAATGGGATGGTTCCTCCTTTTGGTGGGATCACGCCGGCAGGAACCTCTTATATGAACAGTCAACTTGCATGGTCTTGGGCCAGGAGTTCAATCGTCAAACCGAACATAATCTGGCATGCATGGCATTTTATTGCTTGGTTTTGAAGTTACGTACATGGAAGATAAAACTGTTGTTAAAATAAACACTACATTAAGAGTGAAGACAACGGTAAACAAATCAATGGGATGGTTCCTCCTTTTGGTGGGATCACGCCGGCAGGAACCTCTTATATGAACAGTCAACTTGCATGGTCTTGGGCCAGGAGTTCAATCGTCAAACCGAACATAATCTGGCATGCATGGCATTTTATTGCTTGGTTTTGAAGTTACGTACAGGGAAGATAAAACTGTTGTTAAAATAAACACTACATTAAGAGTGAAGACAACGGTAACCAAATCAATGCGGTGGTTCCTCCTTTTGGTGGGATCACGCCGGCAGGAACCTCTTATATGAACAGTCAACTTGCATGGTCTTGGGCCAGGAGTTCAATCGTCAAACCGAACATAATCTGGCATGCATGGCATTTTATTGCTTGGTTTTGAAGTTACGTACATGGAAGATAAAACTGTTGTTAAAATAAACACTACATTAAGAGTGAAGACAACGGTAAACAAATCAATGGGATGGTTCCTCCTTTTGGTGGGATCACGCCGGCAGGAACCTCTTATATGAACAGTCAACTTGCATGGTCTTGGGCCAGGAGTTCAATCGTCAAACCGAACATAATCTGGCATGCATGGCATTTTATTGCTTGGTTTTGAAGTTACGTACAGGGAAGATAAAACTGTTGTTAAAATAAACACTACATTAAGAGTGAAGACAACGGTAACCAAATCAATGGGATGGTTCCTCCTTTTGGTGGGATCACGCCGGCAGGAACCTTTTATATGAACAGTCAACTTGCATGGTCTTGGGCCAGGAGTTCAATCGTCAAACCGAACATAATCTGGCATGCATGGCATTTTATTGCTTGGTTTTGAAGTTACGTACATGGAAGATAAAACTGTTGTTAAAATAAACACTACATTAAGAGTGAAGACAACGGTAAACAAATCAATGGGATGGTTCCTCCTTTTGGTGGGATCACGCCGGCAGGAACCTCTTATATGAACAGTCAACTTGCATGGTCTTGGGCCAGGAGTTCAATCGTCAAACCGAACATAATCTGGCATGCATGGCATTTTATTGCTTGGTTTTGAAGTTACGTACAGGGAAGATAAAACTGTTGTTAAAATAAACACTACATTAAGAGTGAAGACAACGGTAACCAAATCAATGGGATGGTTCCTCCTTTTGGTGGGATCACGCCGGCAGGAACCTCTTATATGAACAGTCAACTTGCATGGTCTTGGGCCAGGAGTTCAATCGTCAAACCGAACATAATCTGGCATGCATGGCATTTTATTGCTTGGTTTTGAAGTTACGTACATGGAAGATAAAACTGTTGTTAAAATAAACACTACATTAAGAGTGAAGACAACGGTAAACAAATCAATGGGATGGTTCCTCCTTTTGGTGGGATCACGCCGGCAGGAACCTCTTATATGAACAGTCAACTTGCATGGTCTTGGGCCAGGAGTTCAATCGTCAAACCGAACATAATCTGGCATGCATGGCATTTTATTGCTTGGTTTTGAAGTTACGTACAGGGAAGATAAAACTGTTGTTAAAATAAACACTACATTAAGAGTGAAGACAACGGTAACCAAATCAATGGGATGGTTCCTCCTTTTGGTGTCATCACGCCGGCAGGAACCTTTTATATGAACAGTCAACTTGCATGGTCTTGGGCCAGGAGTTCAATCGTCAAACCGAACATAATCTGGCATGCATGGCATTTTATTGCTTGGTTTTGAAGTTACGTACATGGAAGATAAAACTGTTGTTAAAATAAACACTACATTAAGAGTGAAGACAACGGTAAACAAATCAATGGGATGGTTCCTCCTTTTGGTGGGATCACGCCGGCAGGAACCTCTTATATGAACAGTCAACTTGCATGGTCTTGGGCC
Organism: Leiobunum rupestre; assembly: GCF_980474605.1. Taxonomy (NCBI): domain Eukaryota; kingdom Metazoa; phylum Arthropoda; class Arachnida; order Opiliones; family Sclerosomatidae; genus Leiobunum; species Leiobunum rupestre. The sequence goes on from NC_143386.1 coordinate 2,885,359, forward strand.
AGGAGTTCAATCGTCAAACCGAACATAATCTGGCATGCATGGCATTTTATTGCTTGGTTTTGAAGTTACGTACATGGAAGATAAAACTGTTGTTAAAATAAACACTACATTAAGAGTGAAGACAACGGTAAACAAATCAATGGGATGGTTCCTCCTTTTGGTGGGATCACGCCGGCAGGAACCTCTTATATGAACAGTCAACTTGCATGGTCTTGGGCCAGGAGTTCAATCGTCAAACCGAACATAATCTGGCATGCATGGCATTTTATTGCTTGGTTTTGAAGTTACGTACATGGAAGATAAAACTGTTGTTAAAATAAACACTACATTAAGAGTGAAGACAACGGTAACCAAATCAATGGGATGGTTCCTCCTTTTGGTGGGATCACGCCGGCAGGAACCTCTTATATGAACAGTCAACTTGCATGGTCTTGGGCCAGGAGCTCAATCGTCAAACCGAACATAATCTGGCATGCATGGCATTTTATTGCTTGGTTTTGAAGTTACGTACATGGAAGATAAAACTGTTGTTAAAATAAACACTACATTAAGAGTGAAGACAACGGTAAACAAATCAATGGGATGGTTCCTCCTTTTGGTGGGATCACGCCGGCAGGAACCTCTTATATGAACAGTCAACTTGCATGGTCTTGGGCCAGGAGTTCAATCGTCAAACCGAACATAATCTGGCATGCATGGCATTTTATTGCTTGGTTTTGAAGTTACGTACAGGGAAGATAAAACTGTTGTTAAAATAAACACTACATTAAGAGTGAAGACAACGGTAACCAAATCAATGGGATGGTTCCTCCTTTTGGTGGGATCACGCCGGCAGGAACCTCTTATATGAACAGTCAACTTGCATGGTCTTGGGCCAGGAGTTCAATCGTCAAACCGAACATAATCTGGCATGCATGGCATTTTATTGCTTGGTTTTGAAGTTACGTACATGGAAGATAAAACTGTTGTTAAAATAAACACTACATTAAGAGTGAAGACAACGGTAAACAAATCAATGGGATGGTTCCTCCTTTTGGTGGGATCACGCCGGCAGGAACCTCTTATATGAACAGTCAACTTGCATGGTCTTGGGCCAGGAGTTCAATCGTCAAACCGAACATAATCTGGAATGCATGGCATTTTATTGCTTGGTTTTGAAGTTACGTACAGGGAAGATAAAACTGTTGTTAAAATAAACACTACATTAAGAGTGAAGACAACGGTAACCAAATCAATGGGATGGTTCCTCCTTTTGGTGGGATCACGCCGGCAGGAACCTTTTATATGAACAGTCAACTTGCATGGTCTTGGGCCAGGAGTTCAATCGTCAAACCGAACATAATCTGGCATGCATGGCATTTTATTGCTTGGTTTTGAAGTTACGTACATGGAAGATAAAACTGTTGTTAAAATAAACACTACATTAAGAGTGAAGACAACGGTAAACAAATCAATGGGATGGTTCCTCCTTTTGGTGGGATCACGCCGGCAGGAACCTCTTATATGAACAGTCAACTTGCATGGTCTTGGGCCAGGAGTTCAATCGTCAAACCGAACATAATCTGGCATGCATGGCATTTTATTGCTTGGTTTTGAAGTTATACGTACATGGAAGATAAAACTGTTGTTAAAATAAACACTACATTAAGAGTGAAGACAACGGTAAACAAATCAATGGGATGGTTCCTCCTTTTGGTGGGATCACGCCGGCAGGAACCTCTTATATGAACAGTCAACTTGCATGGTCTTGGGCCAGGAGTTCAATCGTCAAACCGAACATAATCTGGCATGCATGGCATTTTATTGCTTGGTTTTGAAGTTACGTACAGGGAAGATAAAACTGTTGTTAAAATAAACACTACATTAAGAGTGAAGACAACGGTAACCAAATCAATGGGATGGTTCCTCCTTTTGGTGGGATCACGCCGGCAGGAACCTCTTATATGAACAGTCAACTTGCATGGTCTTGGGCCAGGAGTTCAATCGTCAAACCGAACATAATCTGGCATGCATGGCATTTTATTGCTTGGTTTTGAAGTTACGTACATGGAAGATAAAACTGTTGTTAAAATAAACACTACATTAAGAGTGAAGACAACGGTAAACAAATCAATGGGATGGTTCCTCCTTTTGGTGGGATCACGCCGGCAGGAACCTCTTATATGAACAGTCAACTTGCATGGTCTTGGGCCAGGAGTTCAATCGTCAAACCGAACATAATCTGGCATGCATGGCATTTTATTGCTTGGTTTTGAAGTTACGTACAGGGAAGATAAAACTGTTGTTAAAATAAACACTACATTAAGAGTGAAGACAACGGTAACCAAATCAATGGGATGGTTCCTCCTTTTGGTGGGATCACGCCGGCAGGAACCTTTTATATGAACAGTCAACTTGCATGGTCTTGGGCCAGGAGTTCAATCGTCAAACCGAACATAATCTGGCATGCATGGCATTTTATTGCTTGGTTTTGAAGTTACGTACATGGAAGATAAAACTGTTGTTAAAATAAACACTACATTAAGAGTGAAGACAACGGTAAACAAATCAATGGGATGGTTCCTCCTTTTGGTGGGATCACGCCGGCAGGAACCTCTTATATGAACAGTCAACTTGCATGGTCTTGGGCCAGGAGTTCAATCGTCAAACCGAACATAATCTGGCATGCATGGCATTTTATTGCTTGGTTTTGAAGTTACGTACAGGGAAGATAAAACTGTTGTTAAAATAAACACTACATTAAGAGTGAAGACAACGGTAACCAAATCAATGGGATGGTTCCTCCTTTTGGTGGGATCACGCCGGCAGGAACCTCTTATATGAACAGTCAACTTGCATGGTCTTGGGCCAGGAGTTCAATCGTCAAACCGAACATAATCTGGCATGCATGGCATTTTATTGCTTGGTTTTGAAGTTACGTACATGGAAGATAAAACTGTTGTTAAAATAAACACTACATTAAGAGTGAAGACAACGGTAAACAAATCAATGGGATGGTTCCTCCTTTTGGTGGGATCACGCCGGCAGGAACCTCTTATATGAACAGTCAACTTGCATGGTCTTGGGCCAGGAGTTCAATCGTCAAACCGAACATAATCTGGCATGCATGGCATTTTATTGCTTGGTTTTGAAGTTACGTACAGGGAAGATAAAACTGTTGTTAAAATAAACACTACATTAAGAGTGAAGACAACGGTAACCAAATCAATGGGATGGTTCCTCCTTTTGGTGGGATCACGCCGGCAGGAACCTTTTATATGAACAGTCAACTTGCATGGTCTTGGGCCAGGAGTTCAATCGTCAAACCGAACATAATCTGGCATGCATGGCATTTTATTGCTTGGTTTTGAAGTTACGTACATGGAAGATAAAACTGTTGTTAAAATAAACACTACATTAAGAGTGAAGACAACGGTAAACAAATCAATGGGATGGTTCCTCCTTTTGGTGGGATCACGCCGGCAGGAACCTCTTATATGAACAGTCAACTTGCATGGTCTTGGGCCAGGAGTTCAATCGTCAAACCGAACATAATCTGGCATGCATGGCATTTTATTGCTTGGTTTTGAAGTATCGTACATGGAAGATAAAACTGTTGTTAAAATAAACACTACATTAAGAGTGAAGACAACGGTAAACAAATCAATGGGATGGTTCCTCCTTTTGGTGGGATCACGCCGGCAGGAACCTCTTATATGAACAGTCAACTTGCATGGTCTTGGGCCAGGAGTTCAATCGTCAAACCGAACATAATCTGGCATGCATGGCATTTTATTGCTTGGTTTTGAAGTTACGTACAGGGAAGATAAAACTGTTGTTAAAATAAACACTACATTAAGAGTGAAGACAACGGTAACCAAATCAATGGGATGGTTCCTCCTTTTGGTGGGATCACGCCGGCAGGAACCTCTTATATGAACAGTCAACTTGCATGGTCTTGGGCCAGGAGTTCAATCGTCAAACCGAACATAATCTGGCATGCATGGCATTTTATTGCTTGGTTTTGAAGTTACGTACATGGAAGATAAAACTGTTGTTAAAATAAACACTACATTAAGAGTGAAGACAACGGTAAACAAATCAATGGGATGGTTCCTCCTTTTGGTGGGATCACGCCGGCAGGAACCTCTTATATGAACAGTCAACTTGCATGGTCTTGGGCCAGGAGTTCAATCGTCAAACCGAACATAATCTGGCATGCATGGCATTTTATTGCTTGGTTTTGAAGTTACGTACAGGGAAGATAAAACTGTTGTTAAAATAAACACTACATTAAGAGTGAAGACAACGGTAACCAAATCAATGGGATGGTTCCTCCTTTTGGTGGGATCACGCCGGCAGGAACCTTTTATATGAACAGTCAACTTGCATGGTCTTAGGCCAGGAGTTCAATCGTCAAACCGAACATAATCTGGCATGCATGGCATTTTATTGCTTGGTTTTGAAGTTACGTACATGGAAGATAAAACTGTTGTTAAAATAAACACTACATTAAGAGTGAAGACAACGGTAAACAAATCAATGGGATGGTTCCTCCTTTTGGTGGGATCACGCCGGCAGGAACCTCTTATATGAACAGTCAACTTGCATGGTCTTGGGCCAGGAGTTCAATCGTCAAACCGAACATAATCTGGCATGCATGGCATTTTATTGCTTGGTTTTGAAGTTACGTACATGGAAGATAAAACTGTTGTTAAAATAAACACTACATTAAGAGTGAAGACAACGGTAAACAAATCAATGGGATGGTTCCTCCTTTTGGTGGGATCACGCCGGCAGGAACCTCTTATATGAACAGTCAACTTGCATGGTCTTGGGCCAGGAGTTCAATCGTCAAACCGAACATAATCTGGCATGCATGGCATTTTATTGCTTGGTTTTGAAGTTACGTACAGGGAAGATTAAACTGTTGTTAAAATAAACACTACATTAAGAGTGAAGACAACGGTAACCAAATCAATGGGATGGTTCCTCCTTTTGGTGGGATCACGCCGGCAGGAACCTCTTATATGAACAGTCAACTTGCATGGTCTTGGGCCAGGAGTTCAATCGTCAAACCGAACATAATCTGGCATGCATGGCATTTTATTGCTTGGTTTTGAAGTTACGTACATGGAAGATAAAACTGTTGTTAAAATAAACACTACATTAAGAGTGAAGACAACGGTAAACAAATCAATGGGATGGTTCCTCCTTTTGGTGGGATCACGCCGGCAGGAACCTCTTATATGAACAGTCAACTTGCATGGTCTTGGGCCAGGAGTTCAATCGTCAAACCGAACATAATCTGGCATGCATGGCATTTTATTGCTTGGTTTTGAAGTTACGTACAGGGAAGATAAAACTGTTGTTAAAATAAACACTACATTAAGAGTGAAGACAACGGTAACCAAATCAATGGGATGGTTCCTCCTTTTGGTGGGATCACGCCGGCAGGAACCTTTTATATGAACAGTCAACTTGCATGGTCTTGGGCCAGGAGTTCAATCGTCAAACCGAACGTAATCTGGCATGCATGGCATTTTATTGCTTGGTTTTGAAGTTACGTACATGGAAGATAAAACTGTTGTTAAAATAAACACTACATTAAGAGTGAAGACAACGGTAAACAAATCAATGGGATGGTTCCTCCTTTTGGTGGGATCACGCCGGCAGGAACCTCTTATATGAACAGTCAACTTGCATGGTCTTGGGCCAGGAGTTCAATCGTCAAACCGAACATAATCTGGCATGCATGGCATTTTATTGCTTGGTTTTGAAGTTACGTACAGGGAAGATAAAACTGTTGTTAAAATAAACACTACATTAAGAGTGAAGACAACGGTAACCAAATCAATGGGATGGTTCCTCCTTTTGGTGGGATCACGCCGGCAGGAACCTCTTATATGAACAGTCAACTTGCATGGTCTTGGGCCAGGAGTTCAATCGTCAAACCGAACATAATCTGGCATGCATGGCATTTTATTGCTTGGTTTTGAAGTTACGTACAGGGAAGATAAAACTGTTGTTAAAATAAACACTACATTAAGAGTGAAGACAACGGTAACCAAATCAATGGGATGGTTCCTCCTTTTGGTGGGATCACGCCGGCAGGAACCTCTTATATGAACAGTCAACTTGCATGGTCTTGGGCCAGGAGTTCAATCGTCAAACCGAACATAATCTGGCATGCATGGCATTTTATTGCTTGGTTTTGAAGTTACGTACAGGGAAGATAAAACTGTTGTTAAAATAAACACTACATTAAGAGTGAAGACAACGGTAACCAAATCAATGGGATGGTTCCTCCTTTTGGTGGGATCACGCCGGCAGGAACCTCTTATATGAACAGTCAACTTGCATGGTCTTGGGCCAGGAGTTCAATCGTCAAACCGAACATAATCTGGCATGCATGGCATTTTATTGCTTGGTTTTGAAGTTACGTACATGGAAGATAAAACTGTTGTTAAAATAAACACTACATTAAGAGTGAAGACAACGGTAAACAAATCAATGGGATGGTTCCTCCTTTTGGTGGGATCACGCCGGCAGGAACCTCTTATATGAACAGTCAACTTGCATGGTCTTGGGCCAGGAGTTCAATCGTCAAACCGAACATAATCTGGCATGCATGGCATTTTATTGCTTGGTTTTGAAGTTACGTACAGGGAAGATAAAACTGTTGTTAAAATAAACACTACATTAAGAGTGAAGACAACGGTAAACAAATCAATGGGATGGTTCCTCCTTTTGGTGGGATCACGCCGGCAGGAACCTCTTATATGAACAGTCAACTTGCATGGTCTTGGGCCAGGAGTTCAATCGTCAAACCGAACATAATCTGGCATGCATGGCATTTTATTGCTTGGTTTTGAAGTTACGTACAGGGAAGATAAAACTGTTGTTAAAATAAACACTACATTAAGAGTGAAGACAACGGTAACCAAATCAATGGGATGGTTCCTCCTTTTGGTGGGATCACGCCGGCAGGAACCTTTTATATGAACAGTCAACTTGCATGGTCTTGGGCCAGGAGTTCAATCGTCAAACCGAACATAATCTGGCATGCATGGCATTTTATTGCTTGGTTTTGAAGTTACGTACATGGAAGATAAAACTGTTGTTAAAATAAACACTACATTAAGAGTGAAGACAACGGTAAACAAATCAATGGGATGGTTCCTCCTTTTGGTGGGATCACGCCGGCAGGAACCTCTTATATGAACAGTCAACTTGCATGGTCTTGGGCCAGGAGTTCAATCGTCAAACCGAACATAATCTGGCATGCATGGCATTTTATTGCTTGGTTTTGAAGTTACGTACAGGGAAGATAAAACTGTTGTTAAAATAAACACTACATTAAGAGTGAAGACAACGGTAACCAAATCAATGGGATGGTTCCTCCTTTTGGTGGGATCACGCCGGCAGGAACCTTTTATATGAACAGTCAACTTGCATGGTCTTGGGCCAGGAGTTCAATCGTCAAACCGAACATAATCTGGCATGCATGGCATTTTATTGCTTGGTTTTGAAGTTACGTACATGGAAGATAAAACTGTTGTTAAAATAAACACTACATTAAGAGTGAAGACAACGGTAAACAAATCAATGGGATGGTTCCTCCTTTTGGTGGGATCACGCCGGCAGGAACCTCTTATATGAACAGTCAACTTGCATGGTCTTGGGCCAGGAGTTCAATCGTCAAACCGAACATAATCTGGCATGCATGGCATTTTATTGCTTGGTTTTGAAGTTACGTACAGGGAAGATAAAACTGTTGTTAAAATAAACACTACATTAAGAGTGAAGACAACGGTAACCAAATCAATGGGATGGTTCCTCCTTTTGGTGGGATCACGCCGGCAGGAACCTCTTATATGAACAGTCAACTTGCATGGTCTTGGGCCAGGAGTTCAATCGTCAAACTGAACATAATCTGGCATGCATGGCATTTTATTGCTTGGTTTTGAAGTTACGTACAGGGAAGATAAAACTGTTGTTAAAATAAACACTACATTAAGAGTGAAGACAACGGTAACCAAATCAATGGGATGGTTCCTCCTTTTGGTGGGATCACGCCGGCAGGAACCTCTTATATGAACAGTCAACTTGCATGGTCTTGGGCCAGGAGTTCAATCGTCAAACCGAACATAATCTGGCATGCATGGCATTTTATTGCTTGGTTTTGAAGTTACGTACAGGGAAGATAAAACTGTTGTTAAAATAAACACTACATTAAGAGTGAAGACAACGGTAACCAAATCAATGGGATGGTTCCTCCTTTTGGTGGGATCACGCCGGCAGGAACCTCTTATATGAACAGTCAACTTGCATGGTCTTGGGCCAGGAGTTCAATCGTCAAACCGAACATAATCTGGCATGCATGGCATTTTATTGCTTGGTTTTGAAGTTACGTACATGGAAGATAAAACTGTTGTTAAAATAAACACTACATTAAGAGTGAAGACAACGGTAAACAAATCAATGGGATGGTTCCTCCTTTTGGTGGGATCACGCCGGCAGGAACCTCTTATATGAACAGTCAACTTGCATGGTCTTGGGCCAGGAGTTCAATCGTCAAACCGAACATAATCTGGCATGCATGGCATTTTATTGCTTGGTTTTGAAGTTACGTACAGGGAAGATAAAACTGTTGTTAAAATAAACACTACATTAAGAGTGAAGACAACGGTAACCAAATCAATGGGGTGGTTCCTCCTTTTGGTGGGATCACGCCGGCAGGAACCTCTTATATGAACAGTTAACTTGCATGGTCTTGGGCCAGGAGTTCAATCGTCAAACCGAACATAATCTGGCATGCATGGCATTTTATTGCTTGGTTTTGAAGTTACGTACATGGAAGATAAAACTGTTGTTAAAATAAACACTACATTAAGAGTGAAGACAACGGTAAACAAATCAATGGGATGGTTCCTCCTTTTGGTGGGATCACGCCGGCAGGAACCTCTTATATGAACAGTCAACTTGCATGGTCTTGGGCCAGGAGTTCAATCGTCAAACCGAACATAATCTGGCATGCATGGCATTTTATTGCTTGGTTTTGAAGTTACGTACAGGGAAGATAAAACTGTTGTTAAAATAAACACTACATTAAGAGTGAAGACAACGGTAACCAAATCAATGGGATGGTTCCTCCTTTTGGTGGGATCACGCCGGCAGGAACCTTTTATATGAACAGTCAACTTGCATGGTCTTGGGCCAGGAGTTCAATCGTCAAACCGAACATAATCTGGCATGCATGGCATTTTATTGCTTGGTTTTGAAGTTACGTACATGGAAGATAAAACTGTTGTTAAAATAAACACTACATTAAGAGTGAAGACAACGGTAAACAAATCAATGGGATGGTTCCTCCTTTTGGTGGGATCACGCCGGCAGGAACCTCTTATATGAACAGTCAACTTGCATGGTCTTGGGCCAGGAGTTCAATCGTCAAACCGAACATAATCTGGCATGCATGGCATTTTATTGCTTGGTTTTGAAGTTACGTACAGGGAAGATAAAACTGTTGTTAAAATAAACACTACATTAAGAGTGAAGACAACGGTAACCAAATCAATGGGATGGTTCCTCCTTTTGGTGGGATCACGCCGGCAGGAACCTCTTATATGAACAGTCAACTTGCATGGTCTTGGGCCAGGAGTTCAATCGTCAAACCGAACATAATCTGGCATGCATGGCATTTTATGGCTTGGTTTTGAAGTTACGTACATGGAAGATAAAACTGTTGTTAAAATAAACACTACATTAAGAGTGAAGACAACGGTAAACAAATCAATGGGATGGTTCCTCCTTTTGGTGGGATCACGCCGGCAGGAACCTCTTATATGAACAGTCAACTTGCATGGTCTTGGGCCAGGAGTTCAATCGTCAAACCGAACATAATCTGGCATGCATGGCATTTTATTGCTTGGTTTTGAAGTTACGTACAGGGAAGATAAAACTGTTGTTAAAATAAACACTACATTAAGAGTGAAGACAACGGTAACCAAATCAATGGGATGGTTCCTCCTTTTGGTGGGATCACGCCGGCAGGAACCTCTTATATGAACAGTCAACTTGCATGGTCTTGGGCCAGGAGTTCAATCGTCAAACCGAACATAATCTGGCATGCATGGCATTTTATTGCTTGGTTTTGAAGTTACGTACAGGGAAGATAAAACTGTTGTTAAAATAAACACTACATTAAGAGTGAAGACAACGGTAACCAAATCAATGGGATGGTTCCTCCTTTTGGTGGGATCACGCCGGCAGGAACCTCTTATATGAACAGTCAACTTGCATGGTCTTGGGCCAGGAGTTCAATCGTCAAACCGAACATAATCTGGCATGCATGGCATTTTATTGCTTGGTTTTGAAGTTACGTACATGGAAGATAAAACTGTTGTTAAAATAAACACTACATTAAGAGTGAAGACAACGGTAAACAAATCAATGGGATGGTTCCTCCTTTTGGTGGGATCACGCCGGCAGGAACCTCTTATATGAACAGTCAACTTGCATGGTCTTGGGCCAGGAGTTCAATCGTCAAACCGAACATAATCTGGCATGCATGGCATTTTATTGCTTGGTTTTGAAGTTACGTACAGGGAAGATAAAACTGTTGTTAAAATAAACACTACATTAAGAGTGAAGACAACGGTAAACAAATCAATGGGATGGTTCCTCCTTTTGGTGGGATCACGCCGGCAGGAACCTCTTATATGAACAGTCAACTTGCATGGTCTTGGGCCAGGAGTTCAATCGTCAAACCGAACGTAATCTGGCATGCATGGCATTTTATTGCTTGGTTTTGAAGTTACGTACAGGGAAGATAAAACTGTTGTTAAAATAAACACTACATTAAGAGTGAAGACAACGGTAACCAAATCAATGCGGTGGTTCCTCCTTTTGGTGGGATCACGCCGGCAGGAACCTCTTATATGAACAGTCAACTTGCATGGTCTTGGGCCAGGAGTTCAATCGTCAAACCGAACATAATCTGGCATGCATGGCATTTTATTGCTTGGTTTTGAAGTTACGTACATGGAAGATAAAACTGTTGTTAAAATAAACACTACATTAAGAGTGAAGACAACGGTAAACAAATCAATGGGATGGTTCCTCCTTTTGGTGGGATCACGCCGGCAGGAACCTCTTATATGAACAGTCAACTTGCATGGTCTTGGGCCAGGAGTTCAATCGTCAAACCGAACATAATCTGGCATGCATGGCATTTTATTGCTTGGTTTTGAAGTTACGTACAGGGAAGATAAAACTGTTGTTAAAATAAACACTACATTAAGAGTGAAGACAACGGTAACCAAATCAATGGGATGGTTCCTCCTTTTGGTGGGATCACGCCGGCAGGAACCTTTTATATGAACAGTCAACTTGCATGGTCTTGGGCCAGGAGTTCAATCGTCAAACCGAACATAATCTGGCATGCATGGCATTTTATTGCTTGGTTTTGAAGTTACGTACATGGAAGATAAAACTGTTGTTAAAATAAACACTACATTAAGAGTGAAGACAACGGTAAACAAATCAATGGGATGGTTTCTCCTTTTGGTGGGATCACGCCGGCAGGAACCTCTTATATGAACAGTCAACTTGCATGGTCTTGGGCCAGGAGTTCAATCGTCAAACCGAACATAATCTGGCATGCATGGCATTTTATTGCTTGGTTTTGAAGTTACGTACAGGGAAGATAAAACTGTTGTTAAAATAAACACTACATTAAGAGTGAAGACAACGGTAACCAAATCAATGGGATGGTTCCTCCTTTTGGTGGGATCACGCCGGCAGGAACCTCTTATATGAACAGTCAACTTGCATGGTCTTGGGCCAGGAGTTCAATCGTCAAACCGAACATAATCTGGCATGCATGGCATTTTATTGCTTGGTTTTGAAGTTACGTACATGGAAGATAAAACTGTTGTTAAAATAAACACTACATTAAGAGTGAAGACAACGGTAAACAAATCAATGGGATGGTTCCTCCTTTTGGTGGGATCACGCCGGCAGGAACCTCTTATATGAACAGTCAACTTGCATGGTCTTGGGCCAGGAGTTCAATCGTCAAACCGAACATAATCTGGCATGCATGGCATTTTATTGCTTGGTTTTGAAGTTACGTACAGGGAAGATAAAACTGTTGTTAAAATAAACACTACATTAAGAGTGAAGACAACGGTAACCAAATCAATGGGATGGTTCCTCCTTTTGGTGGGATCACGCCGGCAGGAACCTTTTATATGAACAGTCAACTTGCATGGTCTTGGGCCAGGAGTTCAATCGTCAAACCGAACATAATCTGGCATGCATGGCATTTTATTGCTTGGTTTTGAAGTTACGTACATGGAAGATAAAACTGTTGTTAAAATAAACACTACATTAAGAGTGAAGACAACGGTAAACAAATCAATGGGATGGTTCCTCCTTTTGGTGGGATCACGCCGGCAGGAACCTCTTATATGAACAGTCAACTTGCATGGTCTTGGGCCAGGAGTTCAATCGTCAAACCGAACATAATCTGGCATGCATGGCATTTTATTGCTTGGTTTTGAAGTTACGTACAGGGAAGATAAAACTGTTGTTAAAATAAACACTACATTAAGAGTGAAGACAACGGTAACCAAATCAATGGGATGGTTCCTCCTTTTGGTGGGATCACGCCGGCAGGAACCTTTTATATGAACAGTCAACTTGCATGGTCTTGGGCCAGGAGTTCAATCGTCAAACCGAACATAATCTGGCATGCATGGCATTTTATTGCTTGGTTTTGAAGTTACGTACATGGAAGATAAAACTGTTGTTAAAATAAACACTACATTAAGAGTGAAGACAACGGTAAACAAATCAATGGGATGGTTCCTCCTTTTGGTGGGATCACGCCGGCAGGAACCTCTTATATGAACAGTCAACTTGCATGGTCTTGGGCCAGGAATTCAATCGTCAAACCGAACATAATCTGGCATGCATGGCATTTTATTGCTTGGTTTTGAAGTTACGTACAGGGAAGATAAAACTGTTGTTAAAATAAACACTACATTAAGAGTGAAGACAACGGTAACCAAATCAATGGGATGGTTCCTCCTTTTGGTGGGATCACGCCGGCAGGAACCTCTTATATGAACAGTCAACTTGCATGGTCTTGGGCCAGGAGTTCAATCGTCAAACCGAACATAATCTGGCATGCATGGCATTTTATTGCTTGGTTTTGAAGTTACGTACAGGGAAGATAAAACTGTTGTTAAAATAAACACTACATTAAGAGTGAAGACAACGGTAACCAAATCAATGGGGTGGTTCCTTCTTTTGGTGGGATCACGCCGGCAGGAACCTCTTATATGAACAGTCAACTTGCATGGTCTTGGGCCAGGAGTTCAATCGTCAAACCGAACATAATCTGCCATGCATGGCATTTTATTGCTTGGTTTTGAAGTTACGTACAGGGAAGATAAAACTGTTGTTAAAATAAACACTACATTAAGAGTGAAGACAACGGTAACCAAATCAATGGGATGGTTCCTCCTTTTGGTGGGATCACGCCGGCAGGAACCTCTTATATGAACAGTCAACTTGCATGGTCTTGGGCCAGGAGTTCAATCGTCAAACCGAACATAATCTGGCATGCATGGCATTTTATTGCTTGGTTTTGAAGTTACGTACATGGAAGATAAAACTGTTGTTAAAATAAACACTACATTAAGAGTGAAGACAACGGTAAACAAATCAATGGGATGGTTCCTCCTTTTGGTGGGATCACGCCGGCAGGAACCTTTTATATGAACAGTCAACTTGCATGGTCTTGGGCCAGGAGTTCAATCGTCAAACCGAACATAATCTGGCATGCATGGCATTTTATTGCTTGGTTTTGAAGTTACGTACATGGAAGATAAAACTGTTGTTAAAATAAACACTACATTAAGAGTGAAGACAACGGTAAACAAATCAATGGGATGGTTCCTCCTTTTGGTGGGATCACGCCGGCAGGAACCTCTTATATGAACAGTCAACTTGCATGGTCTTGGGCCAGGAGTTCAATCGTCAAACCGAACATAATCTGGCATGCATGGCATTTTATTGCTTGGTTTTGAAGTTACGTACAGGGAAGATAAAACTGTTGTTAAAATAAACACTACATTAAGAGTGAAGACAACGGTAACCAAATCAATGGGATGGTTCCTCCTTTTGCAGGGATCACGCCGGCAGGAACCTCTTATATGAACAGTCAACTTGCATGGTCTTGGGCCAGGAGTTCAATCGTCAAACCGAACATAATCTGGTATGCAAGGCATTTTATTGCTTGGTTTTGAAGTTACGTACAGGGAAGATAAAACTGTTGTTAAAATAAACACTACATTAAGAGTGAAGACAACGGTAACCAAATCAATGGGATGGTTCCTCCTTTTGGTGGGATCACGCCGGCAGGAACCTTTTATATGAACAGTCAACTTGCATGGTCTTGGGCCAGGAGTTCAATCGTCAAACCGAACATAATCTGGCATGCATGGCATTTTATTGCTTGGTTTTGAAGTTACGTACATGGAAGATAAAACTGTTGTTAAAATAAACACTACATTAAGAGTGAAGACAACGGTAAACAAATCAATGGGATGGTTCCTCCTTTTGGTGGGATCACGCCGGCAGGAACCTCTTATATGAACAGTCAACTTGCATGGTCTTGGGCCAGGAGTTCAATCGTCAAACCGAACATAATCTGGCATGCATGGCATTTTATTGCTTGGTTTTGAAGTTACGTACAGGGAAGATAAAACTGTTGTTAAAATAAACACTACATTAAGAGTGAAGACAACGGTAACCAAATCAATGGGATGGTTCCTCCTTTTGCAGGGATCACGCCGGCAGGAACCTCTTATATGAACAGTCAACTTGCATGGTCTTGGGCCAGGAGTTCAATCGTCAAACCGAACATAATCTGGTATGCAAGGCATTTTATTGCTTGTCTTTGAAGTTACGTACATGGAAGATAAAACTGTTGTTAAAATAAACACTACATTAAGAGTGAAGACAACGGTAACCAAATCAATGGGATGGTTCCTCCTTTTGCAGGGATCACGCCGGCAGGAACCTCTTATATGAACAGTCAACTTGCATGGTCTTGGGCCATGAGTTCAATCGTCAAACCGAACATAATCTGGCATGCATGGCATTTTATTGCTTGGTTTTGAAGTTACGTACAGGGAAGATAAAACTGTTGTTAAAATAAACACTACATTAAGAGTGAAGACAACGGTAACCAAATCAATGGGATGGTTCCTCCTTTTGCAGGGATCACGCCGGCAGGAACCTCTTATATGAACAGTCAACTTGCATGGTCTTGGGCCAGGAGTTCAATCGTCAAACCGAACATAATCTGGTATGCAAGGCATTTTATTGCTTGTCTTTGAAGTTACGTACATGGAAGATAAAACTGTTGTTAAAATAAACACTACATTAAGAGTGAAGACAACGGTAACCAAATCAATGGGATGGTTCCTCCTTTTGCAGGGATCACGCCGGCAGGAACCTCTTATATGAACAGTCAACTTGCATGGTCTTGGGCCATGAGTTCAATCGTCAAACCGAACATAATCTGGCATGCATGGCATTTTATTGCTTGGTTTTGAAGTTACGTACAGGGAAGATAAAACTGTTGTTAAAATAAACACTACATTAAGAGTTAAGACAACGGTAACCAAATCAATGGGATGGTTCCTCCTTTTGGTGGGATCACGCCGGCAGGAACCTCTTATATGAACAGTCAACTTGCATGGTCTTGGGCCATGAGTTCAATCGTCAAACCGAACATAATCTGGCATGCATGGCATTTTATTGCTTGGTTTTGAAGTTACGTACAGGGAAGATAAAACTGTTGTTAAAATAAACACTACATTAAGAGTGAAGACAACGGTAACCAAATCAATGGGATGGTTCCTCCTTTTGGTGGGATCACGCCGGCAGGAACCTCTTATATGAACAGTCAACTTGCATGGTCTTGGGCCATGAGTTCAATCGTCAAACCGAACATAATCTGGCATGCATGGCATTTTATTGCTTGGTTTTGAAGTTACGTACAGGGAAGATAAAACTGTTGTTAAAATAAACACTACATTAAGAGTGAAGACAACGGTAACCAAATCAATGGGATGGTTCCTCCTTTTGGTGGGATCACGCCGGCAGGAACATCTTATATGAACAGTCAACTTGCATGGTCTTGGGCCAGGAGTTCAATCGTCAAACCGAACATAATCTGGCATGCATGGCATTTTATTGCTTGGTTTTGAAGTTACGTACAGGGAAGATAAAACTGTTGTTAAAATAAACACTACATTAAGAGTGAAGACAACGGTAACCAAATCAATGGGATGGTTCCTCCTTTTGGTGGGATCACGCCGGCAGGAACCTCTTATATGAACAGTCAACTTGCATGGTCTTGGGCCAGGAGTTCAATCGTCAAACCGAACGTAATCTGGCATGCATGGCATTTTATTACTTGGTTTTGAAGTTACGTACATGGAAGATAAAACTGTTGTTAAAATAAACACTACTTTAAGAGCGAATACAACGGTAAAGAAACCAATTTTGTCATTTTGTTTGCTCGAAGACCTATCGGTACGAGCTTTTGTAAGTTTTTAAATTTCTTCAAATTTTGTTTAGAGTTTAGCTTTTTTATCCCTTTTCATAATCGACTAATCTACTTATTTGCTAATTTTATCATCCTTTGCAATGCAGTCCATAGGGGATTCTTTTTAACGTCGCAATAAGGTAAGACCCCTTGTAGCACAAAGAGTCGATTTATGGTCGGGCTTTGGTTGAAAAGTTGCTTTTGGGCCCTTGTCCAAATGCCGACTTTAAAAGTCTTGAACGTTTTTGAGATAATATTGCGTATGTTTTTGATCTCTTTTACAGTCGGTATGGTGACCTAAAATTTTGGACCACTCAATAAGTCTTATCATTTCAACTATTTGGAGACCGAACGCTGACCCTAAATTGTATTAACTCTCGTAATTTGAAAGAGACATTACACATTTATAACCCGACCAACGGCAGACTTCTATACGACAGTTTATTTGTCAATAAATTGTGCAAAACTGTGATACATTGCGTTTTAATAAAACTTATTTAAATAACTTATTTTCTTTACTCAATTTTTTCGAAAAAGATCATATATCTAGCCTGAAAATGTTTGTTTTTGAAAAATCTCTCAAGTCGAGTAGGTCACATTCGTGTAATTAAATATTAGGTAGATATATAATGTTAAAGAAGATGTCAATCGCATTTAACTTATATTCATATTAAATAAAATTTGCCTGAGTTAAAAAAGACAGATCAAGCTGGTTATTATATTTTATTTACGATATAATCACAAGATACAAAATTGGACACAAAATTAATGTAGACTATATAAAACGTCCTCTAACGAGGAATCCGGCGAAAAGTGTTTAAAATGCAAGCTGCGTTACCGCGTTGCACTGCAATTGAGATCCGTTTGGTGAGGTACTCAGTTGCGCGCGGCTCGCCAGACGCTTCGCGAAATCTTCGCCCTATCGCCTGGACCAAAAGAGCCGAGAATCTCGATAGCCATGGCCTTGAACATAAAACGGCCCTCCAACTCAGTATATTTGGCATTCTTCTTCGTTTCAGCCTGGGTTGCTGCCCAGAGAGGGGCCGTGGAAGAAGAAGCCAAATAAGATGGCGCTAAGGGGTCTGTACAAGTATAATCACAAACGAAGGATTTCCCACTGGACCAAGCGACGAGTGACATACCGTCGGGCCGCTTTCCGTCATCACGCGACAAACCAGAAGGCTCGAGAACGGTAAAAATGCCCGCGGACATAAGGTCACGTTTTAAAATGCCATTTACCGCACTGCGACGGGAGAGCCGGCATGAGCTCTTTTTGCAGCTCAACCCATGAGTGCCGTAAGAATCAACGTCATATCCGCATACGCACGTGTGTGGGACACATATTTGTGCACCTAGCCGAATACCGACGGGGATACGAAACGAGTCGTTGTCCAAATGGGTACCGAGACATGGCGACGGAAGAGCGTTTAACCAAGCGCCGGACTCCTTGGATTTTACCGACAGCAGCCGGGCCTTGTCGCGGCTAGACGTGGCGCGGTCAGACAAACGCGAGACAGTTTGGTCGGACATAGGATTCTCCCACGCACTTTAGTAGCGCCAAAGGCCAGTAGACGGAGCCGTGTACCCCGTGCAAAGATGTCACTTAAATAATGAAGAAATCCAATCATGGTTAACTAAATAAATCCATGACGAACATTTTGAGCCTGCTCTGCCTATGATGAACAGTTTGAACTTCCTCTGCCTAGGTAAACAGTTTTCAACATACTCTTCTATGAAGAACAGTTAATAATAATAATCCGCCGGAATAGAACCTAAGCAAAGGTACCACAAAATGACCTAGCGACTGTTAATTCAGGTTGCCGGTGTTCAATATCATTTTTATACGTGGGGTGGCGGAGTGGTTAGCACTTTCGCCTCGCAGCAAGAGGAGCCGGTTTATATCCCAGCTTGTGGCACTGGGTAAAAAATCAGAACAACTCCTTCTGTGTTAATTTGCAAGTTCTCTCCCCACTGGTTTAAGGGGTTTTTCCCCGAGCTCTTCAGTTTCCCCTTCCATAAAAACTGGTTGAGGTTAACTGTAATAGTTAGTGTAGGGAGCTGTTGGCTCGCATGGCATGAAGGGCCTGCAACCACCCTCCTGCGCATTGTAACCCGGCCACCTGAATTAATGGCTTTAAAAGTCACATGATGACTTAGGCCTAAGGTGGTGCCTTGGGTATTAGCCTCGTTGATTATCTGTATAATGATATCTTATTCCTGTAGTCTTTATGTGCCAAAACAGAGATAGCACGAGAGGTATTATCCAGGTCAGAGAAACGTATTGCGCGGCCTAATTCAATCTGTATTAATTATAAATAGACTTAAGTTAATTTTAGTTATAATGTAGATTATTTAATCATTCATCATACACCACAAGATATTAGAGCCGTGTTATACTACGTAGTAGGCAAGGCTCTTATCCCACTCGAGCCGATAGCTCCCTGCATTCACTACTTATGTGAACCTCAATTTGTATACGATCTTTGCCTATAATTAACAGTTTGCACAACTACAATTGAAAAGGCTAAATTTTCAAAATCAGTTTATTATTCTAACTGGAATTACAGCACAAAAGATTGTGTTCTTTTCTCCAACTAGATCGATGGTCATTGCAGAGAGCATCTGAAAAACAATGGGTAAAATTATTCAATTTTTTGGGTTCATCTTCTTTATCGCCTCCTCTTCTCGGTGGAAGTCTACTTTCGGGCACAGAAAATTGATAATGTGGGTTAAGGAAACGCGCTCAGTGAAATGTAGCATAGCATAGTCTACCACTAAAGAACGGTAGCAAACGTACGTTTTAGGGATACTCAATAAAAATTCATAGGTGGCATAGTTGGCATAGTTCCGGCATAGGTCGATTTAATACCGTAAACATTACTACTATAGCAAGTAAACCAAGGAGCGGAGTCACTATTTATAAGGTATTGTTGTTTGGTATCAGGCATAGCTCTTTTTGCAGATCGGCATGGCTCTGACATATCTTTTCGTATTATATATCTTTATATATGTATTCTCTGGCATAGCTCCCTAAAATCGACCGACGTGACATCGGCCCACGAGAAACGTGGCGGTTTGGATTCGCCGGACTTAGTGCGCGATTCCGAGGGGTGATCGAAGTCATCGCCGAGTAATGTCGCCTGACGGCGACGCGCACTCACTTCGCTCGAATGCCGGGGGCACGCGGCGCCCACCAACCCCATACTAAAAAATGCTTTGGGCCATCTATAACCCAACCTAGAGGACAGCACCAAGCCTTACGCACCAGGTAAAGTCGGGCGTGGAATGTATTCTATCCCTACGAATCTTGACAAAAAGAGCTATGCCTGATATCAAATAACAATGCGTTATAAATAGTGATTCCGCTCCTTGGTTTACTTGCTATAGTAGCAACGTTTACGGTAGGAAATCGACCTATGCCGTTTTAGGAAACCAATGGGAGACTTGGCTGAGTTGATTTGTTAGGAGGAAGGAGCTTACAGTTAGAGCGTGAGACCGATTGGAGCAACACTAAAATCGTCTCAACAATGTAATTCTAGCTAAGGTTAAGTAAATACGTCGTTGATGCGATATTTTTATGTAAAATAAACTTTCTCAGGTGTCCGCTACTGTTTCAAAATGACCCTTTACTGTTTCCACATTTCAGAGAACGGTACTTACTGGTGGGAAAAATTCTTCCATTTCGAATTCTAGCTTCAAAACGTATGGATTGTTGATCTGAATCGGACAACGAATGTTCTTCGAGTCACACACGTTGAGATCATAGCTGAAGAGGGGAACTTCCATTCCCTCGTGGGCCACCTTCAGCCACAGCGTTCCGTTCGAACTGTTCTGATCTGTACAATTTGAGCGATAAATAGTTAAGGTTTTATTGTTGTTATGAATTTGCTTTAATAAAGTTGAGAACATAAATAGTTCTTACGATTACTGAGAACACACGAGTCAGCTGTCGATCCGTTTTCAAAATAAGAACTAATATCTGGGTGGAGCTTATGATATTCCCGTCTTTCGTGTTGTTCATTTTTTTTGGAAATCGGATCGAATAGCAACTATATGCTGATTAACCCATTGAATAGTTTGATAGCACATTTTTAATTTCAAAAACTTATCAAATATCAAATAGAATTTCCAAATCCATTTAAATTTGTATTTGGTTATCAAATGCGATTTTGAACGATAACGTATTTATTTATACTTAGGAAGAAGACTGTCTTGAGATGATGTGCGGGAATCATGTTCTAGATTTAACCGATCACCAGAGGAGGAAAGAAGAACGCCACTGGCGTGTTTCTATCGTGAAGTAAATATTAGGAAACTGAGCAAAATTCATATTTAGAGGGAAGAACTTTCTGTTAGATGTGGTCAACATTATCTCTAAGTATAAATAAAAGCATTATACTTTGTTCTTGGTATTAGAGATTTAGTTTAAAGTGTTACCAAATCATCTTTCCTGTCTAGAAAATTCTAAAAACGCCGAGACTCATAAATCTAATTAAAGAGACACCTATCTACCGACTGACAACGTTTACTGTTATGCGATTGCAGTTAACGAAGAAGATAAAAAATACAATTTGGTGAAATTGTATCGAGTTCTCCTTTAATGGCCTAGTCTGACATCACTAACGCTCAACGTTGGGTCCGGTTTCTTACTGTACAGTTTTACGCATTTCCGGTTTCGACGTCAGGCTGCCCATCAGTTGCTCAACAAACCAGTAAGAGCAGGTTATTTCATTGCTCAACGGTATTTTTTACATCACAACAAGCGAAGAGTTGCACTAACAATAATTTAAATTCATTTAATATAAAGGACTGATTGATAATTCTTTTGGTGTATTTATAAAAATGCAACGTAATCATGAAAATATAATTTAGAAAATTAGCTAAATAATTGAAAAGTGGAAATTTTAATTAAGCCTTCGGCAATAGCAGCCCAAAAGGTGTTCCGGAACATATATAAATTATAATCCAGGTGAGATATACCATACCTTTCCCCGTATTAAAATTCACGTCTCAACAACGATACCCCCTCTATTTGGGGGTAGCAAAGGGGATGAAACGTTAATTTAGTACCTAAAGGTTATGTGACGTATATTGTACCCAACGTGATGTAATTCTGCTATGTGACACTACTAGTCGAGCGTTACGTTGAAAAGACGCGTGTTACAGACGATATCTATCTTGTTGATTTATTTGCCTATGCGTAGAGCAACTGTCAATATTTTTTGAGAAAACGGTTTTTTCTCGGTTGAGTATTTAAGAAAAATCCCTCCTTTCTTATAATATAAGATTTGATTAAGAACACCAAACTTTGAAAACGAAAATAGGGCTGGAAAAATAAAGGGGTGGATCACTATGGAACAGGTATCCTAATAACCAAAATCAAAAATTTCGTAATGATTTAATCATTTTATATATTTTATATTAGATTTTAATGAGGTTTAATCATGATTTAATAATACGAGAGTTTCCTAATAATAAAGGAAGTGATCTGCCTTTATCATGTCGTATGGAACAGAAGGAGTTGTACAATTTTCATCAAGATTTTTAAAAAGCTAACGGTCCAAGAATAGTAAAATGTAGATTCTTATGTACTCTCTATTAAAGTGTTCATTCTATTACTAAAGAGTCTATAATCCATTCTTAAGAATACATACTTGATAGAAAGCTGGCTTCTAACTGGTGCAGTCCCAACCTCTTTAAGGAACAGGGCTCGGAGGCACATGGAGAAACGGAAAGGCTGTTGATCGTCCCTCCTATAACGTATACCAATACTTTCAGTCTACATTGAAAAATCGTTTGCTTTCACCCACTACAACTTATATATCAAAGAGGCTTAAAATTCGTATGCAGACGAAGAACTATAGTACACCTATTGAGGACAATCTCATACTTCATTTCTTTTCGTTGTCAGGTTGCATTGAAGATCAGAAATAGAAGTCGATTTTTGTTTTCGATTGTATTATTTCTCTTTATTTCGCCTAAGTAGGCGCTAGTATTCATTGTGAAAGCGTTTCACTTTTCAATAAGCCTTGGTGTCAGGCAAAACTTACCTGAATAAATTCTTTGTAGAAGTCAACTCGGCTCGTAAAAGGTAAAATGAAACGCGACCTATTTTTCGATTTGTTATTTATGGGTATTGATGTAAGAGGCATGACCAGATAATTATAAAATGCTAACTTATGTTAAACTATTTATATACAAGTGTTTGGATTTGATCGGCCTACTTCATCTACGTCATAAAGTCATCTGTTCTTTTATCTTATCCCACGTATTACGTAGGAGAAGCGGGTCTTCACAAGTTAGGAGCGAATGTAATTTTCCCCTACTCACATTAGGAATCAGTCTATTGAAAGTAAACCTAAAGCTCAAACGTTTAAAAGCAACATTTACAACATTTTAACATTATTTTGTGAAACAAACGTCAGTGATGCATTAAGTATTTAAAGGGTAGGTTTTTTATCTTATTAGTTAGTAGCTAAGATACTGCTTTGCATACACTTGGCAGATACGATGATTGAAACTGGCTAAGCAACCAAATCTGGAGTGATGTGAATACGAACTGATCTTTTCCTTATCCCCTATACGTGCCGTTTAGGTAGTACCAACTTAATATCTTAGGCAATAATAGGCCCTTTTCGATAGCCAAAACTTTATATCTAAGTTTCCGAGTATGCACTATAACTTTGACTTCCAAACCATGAAATATTTTCCGAACTTTCTGAAATTAAATAGTTTCCTTACTATTAAGCAAACACTGAAAACTAGAATTTTTATTAAACAGATTTTCAGAAAAGTTTCTGAGTCAATAAATTTGAAACACCCGGTTTCATATTATTAATATCATAAGTTAATGATACCTCTAAGTAGACAAATGGCTATGCTGCCTATGGTGGATATGCTTGTCCAAATTGACCTATGTCTCTCCGTACTGCGTATCAAAGTAGCCTTAACATAGACTTGGAACTGCCGAAGCTGACGTTTCTTTAATCCCGTTTGGTGCAAGGCTAACTTGAACTTCCCCAAAAGAGATAAATTTCGGTATTCCCTTAGAAAATTCGTTCCCCCCGCAGAGGCCAAAGAACGTTTTTTTTGCTATTGGGTTATTTCTCTCAGCCCAATATAGTTTTATTCTCGACCGCACAGCGGCGCTGGGTCCGAGATATTTTTCAAAACTTTCATTTTTGCAGGAATCGGAGAGACAAGATTTGACATCACATTTTCTGGACAAAGATTCCACCTTGAAAGGGCTTATTTTTCTACTTAGAGGTATCATTAACTTATGTTAATATCATTATTAAACGGGGTGTTCTCTTTGGTTCGGACAAGTGGTTTATTTCAAAAAACTATTATGGTAGAGTTATTATACCAGAGGACAGCTTTCAGTGAACTTTCGTAGAATTCTGTAAATGTTTTTTCACATTTAAGTACAAACAATCCCCCCGATGTATTAAATTAAATATTAAATATAAAATATTAAATTTATATTTGAACAAATTTCCAATCATTTTTTTAAACCCAAGAGAAATTTTACCGAAAACGAATTTTTCGAGTTATCTGGTTTTGGAAATAAGGTAGCGAAACGTGAGCACGTTAATTTAAATTAATTTTTAGACAAATCGAATTTTTAGATTTACCTAGTTTTGGAAATAAGGTAGCGAAACGTGAGCACGTTAATTTAAATTTTTCGAGTTACCTGTTAACTGTTTTTTATGAATATTATTCGCGGTTATAAAACGAATTAATATGCCAAAAATAAGTTTTTATTCGGATAATTTTCGGCTATGGATAAAAAACAAATAAAACGGATATTTCTTATCCAAACGACGAGCTCTACGCCAGTATCAATTGGCACGAAATTCAAATATGACAATAGAGTAATGGCAGTGCTACGCCACACGACGTCACTCATGCTTTTTCTTATCCTAAAGAAAATCGCGCCAACAATGGCGGTCATGGCCAAAGCTACGGAGTGCTAATACTCTATAGTGCGTACGCCAAAAATCTCACTTCAAATTAAAAAATTCTGAATGCAACCGAAATCGTAATTCAGAAATGATCAGTACCAAATAAAAATATTTTCAAAGAATTCACTCTTAATTTTAAGACGAAAATCGCCAAAAATCACTTAAATGGGCGAATACCCCACTTCCGATTGAGATATCAATCGCCTTTGTACCACCAGGAAACTATAGAGGTATACACTTGGAATGTCTAAGGTTCCATTGGGACGGTGATACGAAAGAGCGTCGAGAAAAGGGTGGGGCTTAACTACGTCAGGTGTAAGACGTAACACGACATTTCAATTACATTGGCTCGAGGTTTGACGGGAAAAGAATGCTTCGTCATGGTAACAAATTGCCGAACCTCCCGCGCAAAAAAGACTTATAAAACCATGGATTTAAAAACCTCAATTTGTTATCGTACTTAATATTTTGAAGTAATTATAATGTTCTTCGCGAAAGAACTGTAGTGTATGGTTATAAAAGAGATAATCAGGTTAGCTAATAATATAATAACCATGACTAGGCTTAATGACGAGTTTTCGTGGAATGAGGCCGAAAAAATCTACGTTAAACATTCCAAGTGTATACCTATATATTTTCCTGGTACCACTAACTTACCGCGAGCAATCGTGTGTATGGCGGCGGCGGCTACATAGTAGGTGATCGTAATACACACAAATCCCTAAGGATTGTGTGTAAAAAGGGCTCAAAAGTCCGCAGTTGACTTACATCGTTAGTCCTTTAACACCTTTATAAAATTTCAAAAGAAGACTAATAAATGAATTGCATTGGGGGGAAATGAGTAGCCGTCCCCCAAAAGAAAACTACCTAACGACCGTACTGGAAAATCTTAACTAGAGTTGTTAAAATCAGATTCCCCGGGATTCGACCCCATTCAATACGCCCCTGAGATAGAAAAAATATTACCACAGCTTTTGAAACGAATTTCTTTGGTTAGGACTTCTTCACATGAAAATATAAGGAAAATAATTACAAAAACAGACCAGTTACTAATATATAACATCATTTCTACAATAAAGATATATCAACTCTGACCTAACTGAATTCGTCAGAAGGTAATGGTTTTTAACAGCAGCTGTTAGAAAATACAAGCACCGCCTGATAAGACCACAAGTTTATCTCAAATTATTATCGCTTTAAAAATGGTTTTCAATAACAGGAATGTTTTGTACTTTCAAATTTTTATAGACTTATCCTTTAAACCACCCAAAAATAACTAGACCTAAAATATCAATTTCTAATTGGCATTTTCAGATTACATATGCGAGAAGCTCTTAAACTGCTGGATTTTGTTCTTGTGCTTTATAATAGCATTTCGTCTGCTAAGGAGACAAAGATAAAACAGTGACTCTACCAAAACTGAATAGTAAATTTGTACCTTCTTTTATCATATTGCCAATGCATTTTGTTCAATCTAATGGCGTAGGACCACTGAGTGATCTCAACTGCTCTTTAGAATAAATGATGAATAGCGAGGTGGGAATGCCTATATTAGACTGAAAGATTACCTTTAGTCGGACTGAAACAATTAAAGGGTAAAAGTCCTGTACTGGGGTCGGAGCGTACGACGTTTGGTGCAATGATATTCGTATAACCAGAAGAAAATAGGGGGAAGTACGCTTCTAGTCAGCTTTGGAAAGGCGTCACTTTTCACGAATTTTCGCGCCAAAACGGTTTGGCGGGAAATCGCGGATGAATACATCGTTTAAAAAATCAATTTTTCTTAAATAGAACAATTGTAACATAATGTCCTTCTCATTCTCTGCTAATTGAGCTAAGGCGTATTTGCTTTCGTCGTTTATAGCCGAGTTGAATCAAAACAAAAGTGGAACTACTTTTTCAGTTTGGTTTATTATGCGTAAAAAGGCATTTTCGTGGGTCACACGACGACTTCTATGGCTCAAAGCTACAGATACGTACTTCCCCTATTTTCTTCTGGTATAACGTGTCGACAAAAGGAAGATACGAGGGTTGAGATTTAAATTTAAAGGAGTTTTATTTATCAAAAGTTACAATTAGACACGACTGTGCAACGGGTAAGTACCGCAAAACCAAATCGGTTCAATAACGAAGCGTAAATATTGTCTTTGGTAACTGGTGAAAGGCGCCAAAACCAGCCTTAAGTAAGCTCTAGGGCGTAGTTCGAGAACATTCTTAATATCAATATCCGGTCGAGGCTGCTGGCAACCTCCGTGACTACTTAGACCTTAACCGTCGTTAGAAACTCCCCCATCGAAGATTATCTAAGAGAGACAACAGGAAATCGGGGAAACCGACGGGACGCTCTGACCGTCACCAAATCCAGGGCTAACATCGACCAATTAATACGGAAAAATGAGTTCAAAAGCACAATATAGTGTAGATCGTAAAAATACAAAAATCCCAAAAACCGAATATATTAAAAATAATATTTTGTTAGTTTAAAACATTTTGTTAATTTAAACTGAAGTTAATCGGATTGAAATGTAAAGAAAAATCCAAATATTGCTCTCGAAGCGCGCCATTGGCGAAATTGCCAGCTACTTCAGAGCGCTCTTAGAGCTTCCCTGCGGATATCTCTAAGAGATGGAATCATGGAAGTGTAGGGCGCTGTAGTTGGCTCGCGTGGCTAGCAGGGCTAGGCAAAACCCTCCTACGCATTGTAACCCGGCCACCTGAACTAAAGGCTCTAAAAGTCGCTTGATGACTTAGGCCTAAGGTGGTGCCTTGGGTAATAATTAGCCCAGCTGATTATGAAACTTATGAATCTTCAACCCTCAGTTCCAAGATACAACGAGTCAGAAATACTAACGACTCTGGCGTTTGTTAAGTAAATGCATTAAAATAATTTGGTTCGTACTGGGACCAATGCCAAAATTAATGTCGCACAGAAAAGTGAGAAGGCTGAGAGGTGATAAAGTAGTTAGAGATGAAATTTAAGATAAGTCAGCAGCCTGTAAAATATAAAAAACCCGGTGTTTCAAAAATTGTGGGAGCAGATATTTTATGACATTCTGTCCTAGATACTGTAACCCTTCAGGTTCACTTTCCCCCGCATACTTATTTTTTTTTATTTTATTTGTAATTTATTTACATTTTCCCCCACACTCTTGACCCTCTAAATTGATTGTTATTGTTAAGTATTCTTAAAGCCCCCTACATCAAATATCTTAAAATTCCGAGCTCTATTTAATGAAACTAATCACAGTGTTAAATATAAATTCAAAATAATGTTCAACTAAAAACTTAAATAACTTCTGAACCATACATACAAATTAATTATAGTTTATATGTCTTATAGAACTTGATCAACCCCCACGATAAAATATAAAATTAAGATAATTAATTAAACCATTCTCTCAATATAAATTATAAACTAAGTCCCTGCCTTCAGCAGCGTTAACATTAATCCCTCGCAAATGAAAGAGTTTTCTCTCGATCACAAGACCATAGAGCAATACATTCCGAGCCGTCCCAACCCAGGTTTTTCCCCGAAACTTTCCAAACTTCAACAGTAAAGTCCCTTGGCTCACAGCGTTCCCATGAAATCATTTCAA
Source organism: Leiobunum rupestre (assembly GCF_980474605.1). Taxonomy (NCBI): domain Eukaryota; kingdom Metazoa; phylum Arthropoda; class Arachnida; order Opiliones; family Sclerosomatidae; genus Leiobunum; species Leiobunum rupestre. The sequence continues at coordinate 2,913,531 of NC_143386.1, forward strand.
GTCCACAAGCTTCATATTAACCATCAGGTAGCAAGATCCCAAGGCTGCCGCCATCTCCCCCCCCCCCCCGTAACCCCGAGCGACCTTTTGTAAATCAGACGACGTCATACGTAGTATGACGGGACACCAATAACCCCCGTAATGGGAGGTCACCAATTACTTTTTGTTTTCAACTCTGCAGAGGTGGGCAAAACTTGTGGGCGAATTCCGAAATGAACGCTCAAACGTTTTTAATTTGAGTGATCAAGGGAGCGAGTCCTCAATACAGGTGACGCTATTTTATCTTTCTTCAACTGAGCCAGCTCAGGCCGAGCGCCAAAAGTTATCTCAATCAGAGATCGTTCACGGCACTTTGAGCGAGATCGGCCGATCGACGCGCTAGCATGCTCACTTCTGAACGCCGCGTCGTCTAGCGGCCAAATAGTTCGTTCAATAAAAAGCGCTGCCGTGAAGTCGAGAGAGATCTACCCGAGCGATTGAATTCATTTTTTAATGCTGATGGATCTCAATCACCTTGAGCGACCGGATGGTTTTTTCGACCACAACCGCTCACTCGGCGGGAGATCTACGTGTCCAAATTATTAATTTTTATCATCATAACTTATTTTGTAATTGTTATAATCAGTGACGGGATTAATATTTTTCTTTAATTGATTTGTGCGTTCTAAAAATAAAATAAAAAGCGGAACAGAGGGTGCCCAATACCAACCGCAAAAATTAAAAACTATTATAAAGGAATACGAAAAACAATTGGATAAAATAAAACGCAAAGTTTCGTATCTATAATGCTCTCTTTTATTATGAAAATATATCATCCGTCGAGATATTGAACGACGAAACCCCTTCCAGATTAAATTTTACCACTGTAGGTAACAGGTTCATCGAAATCTCGGGGACTCGATTGCTGCAAACATTTTTCTCTCGCTATTAGTAAATGTTAGTTTACGTCATATGACCCTTTAAGAAACCAAATTTTTGTTAGACTAGTGCTATATTCAGTGTCGGTGTAAGGGGGCGAGGGGGTGGTCCGCCCTGGGTAGCAGGGTAGCCAGGGGTGCCATCGGATAAGCTCAAGTGGGGGGTGTAACACGACGGACCAGTGAAAACTTCTGCACGGTCCTGGGGGGAGTCACAAAACATTGCCGCCCCGGGGACTCGGCCTTCTTAAGCCGCCATTGGTTTTATCGTCTACGAATATAATCAGTGGTCGGATTGGGAGGAGAGTAGTGGTTTTACCTCAGTTTACCGACTATCCAAAACCTTGGGGGGGAGCCTCCCACATCCACTAAGGGTCGCCTCTGGAAATAAAAATTATAATATAAAAACTTATTTTAAGGCGTTTGCAATTGTTTAAAGCCTTCAATATGTTTTCCCAATTCTAATACGTTAAGTCTAGCAGGCTGCCCACAAAGTTGAAATGTCTGGTTTCAGCGTTTTATATATTAGCCTATATGGAGAGATGACCCTAAAAAATAGTGAACAATGAAGATGGCGTCATGGGTCATCGTTGAGCTGAGGCACGGGCGTATTAACCATTAGGCATAGTAGGCACATGCCTAGGGCGCTATTTTTCTAGGGGCGCGAAAACTTTGATAAAGCCGCACGGTCGAAGTACTTGGCTTGCCCCGACTTAGCTGACCAACCCGTTAGACAATGCCAAGGGGCGGAAAATTATTCAGTGCCTAAAGGCGCCGAAAGTGTTAATCCGCCCCTGAGCTGAGGATGTGGCGGACGACCACCCACTGGTTAGTCGGAGTACAAACACCTTTTATTTCTTTGGGGAAAATGGGGATATAAAACCCTGCGGTTAGCTGAGGTATTTTTAGTAGTGAATTCACTTTTCAGAATGCTAAAAACGCTGTTTATTAACCGTTGATAAGTAGATTTTTAGCAGTGCTTATACTGTAGGCTGCTGTTTTATTATCTTATTTTTATATGGCACTATCAAACACGAGTTTTGACCACAATCATCGTGTGTTCCGTCGTCTAACCTTAAGCTTGCTATCATTCAAACCATTACATTTACACTGTTTTGGACGGTGCTATTAGAGTGTAATATCTATTATAATGGAGCAAGAATACATTATTATTCTCAAGTTCTCAATACCATAGCAGAGCCTAAGTCTTAGCGCCAGTTCCGGATAAGGGCGATGGAAACTGGTCATTCTCTCTATGACGTTAAGTAGTAACGATATTATTGAAAACTACGTCTCTGATTTTCAGCGGAGGATGTTCGGTCGGCTATTCTTTCGAACGAGTTCTCCCTTTCACCTTCATTTTGGTATTAAGTGTAAACATAAATCTATAATATTGTTAACTAAGTATGTATAGTTAAAAATGGGAATATAAATATACGAATTGTGCAATAACAATACTAACCTAGTATATTGTTTGCTAATGTAGGATGTATAATTAAATTTATTTTTGAGTTTTAAATCGTTTAACTCTCGTTTACATTTAGAACTTAATAATATGTAGTTTCACTCGTCTTGGAAAAAAAGTGTAAAATACATTTCAGAACAAACAAATTAATTGCTCAATATTTCTACCCTATGGCGGCAAGTACCTTAGGTAGCACGTGAAAGATTAGGCCCTCCTCAGTTCTAATGTCGAAATGGTCGAAGGGCCGCCTCAATGTCTGGAGACCACCTGTGTCGAGATATGCAAAAACCTCGAGAAAAGTGGACCACTGAATTGGAATGCATTGGATAGGTGCAAGGTGCGTTAGGGGGTACAAACAATCACCGAGTGAAGCGTCCGGAGGGAAAGCGTTTAATACTGAGGCTGCATTGCCTCTCTGCACCGTCATGGCAATCCGTTGTCATGTTCCTAAAAACTTGAGAATGGTTAGCTCTATAGAGATTTGAAATTTAAACTCAATGTTCAGGGCCTGATTTCCAATTAAACGCGCCTAATTCCAAATAGTAATCAATTACTATTTATTTATTCGACTTTGGACTTTTGCCTCTTTGCTTCTCTTATCTATTTTTCCGGCTGGTCTCGGCGGTATTTTCCTGGGCGCGTCCATGTTTGGGTTTCCCCCTTTCAGCCCCATCCTCCATTACGGACACCCAAAGAGTGGATGCGGCTAGACTCCCCTCGACTTGCACCTCTTTACTTCCCTTATCCATTATTCAGGTCTATTTTATTTTGGAAAAATGACGCGTGGTCACGCCGTTATTTGTTTTAAAACGTCACCCGGTTGGTTTTCCTCACTTGAGTTTCTTGCACCCGTCCCGACCTTTAAACTTTTTAACGGGTTAGTGTGAAAGAAAGGGACTTCGTAGAAGGGGAGGTTTAGTTGGGATTTTTAAGTAGTTCAGGACTTTTTGCTACGCGTGTTACGTGTGTTATGTTTTTGCTACAGCGTTTACCTTTCGTAAGTACAAATCAGATCTAATTCATTAAAACTAAGACTTCGGGCAAAGCTAGAGACGAGTCGGGCCACTTTTTGTTTGGTCCGACCCGACCCGAAAAAATAAAATTTTGCCCGACCCGACCAACCCCAAAATTTTTAAAAACTTAAAATAAATTTACCCGACCTAACCCGACCCGATAAATAAAAAAATTGATTTTGCCCGGCCAGGCCTGGCCCAGAAATGTGACAAGACCCGAAGACCAGATAATTCCCGAAATCCCGACCCGACCCGAAGAACGGCCACAACCCATAGCACGAAGCTTTTTTTATTTTATTATATAGTGTAGGTGTAAATATGCATTATAAAATATAACAAGAAGCATTTATTTATTTAAACAATTTTTTTGAAGAAAGGTTAGTTGCGAAACAGTTGAAATTTGTTCTTCGAGGACCAAGTGTCAGTCCCGTGCTGGAAAATACGCGTTCGTCACTCGTTTGTGACGCGGGAATACCTAGAATTCTTCTAGCTATAATTTTTCTAAGTGCGCCGAGACACGCGGCTTGTAAATTCGCAATTTAACGCCGGGAAATCGAAAGTAAAACCAAAACTAAACGTAAGAGAAGTTCAGACGAATCGGAAGACTGAGACGACCTTGAATTGATAGTCAATAAACGCTAGTCGCGCTACTTGCAGTACTAATTATGTCACTACGTCTATCTCTCACCCACACCCTCTCTCTTCATCTATACCACTTCGCAGGGCCGGCGTGATGCGGGTGCAAAGGGTGCGGTCGCACCCGGCCCCGCACTTGCTAGAATTTAAGGGGCCCCGCAAATTTCCTTTTATATTAGAAAATAAATGATTCAAATAAATTGTGGGATCATTTCGTTATTTTATTATACATCTAAAATTTCTAAGAAACCATTAAACGAAGCGGGTGATTATTTTTGTAATAAACCGGCCCCGCAGCGTAGTGGGCCAGCGGGGCCCTCGCTGGTTTCTCGGTATTTCACACTTTCAAGCATTTAACGGGAAATTCCTGAAAAATCCAGTTATAGATAAGGTAACAAAAATGCAGGTGTCCAATGTTCATTTCCAATATGGCAATATCCAATATATGGGAAGAAAGTATACGAGTGGCGCAGAAAAGAAAGCATGAAGAAATTGCCGATAAAGAGAAGGATGCGCCTTCAAAAATTTTCGAAAAAAGGAATTGTACTGGCACACTTATAAGCAACGAAAACTGTAGGGTTCACGAAGAATTAAGAGAGAACTTCGTTCAGTCATCGGGTGTCGAAGAAGATAAAATTGTGTGCGTGATTAAATCATCGTTCGAACGCGTAACTTTGTCACCAATCAATAATAATAAAAAACGTCAATGTATAATAATATGGTGTATTTACGTGTAAACTAATAATAATAATAATAATAAAAATAAAAATTATAATCAGCTAGGCTAATACCCAAGTCACAACCTTAGGCCTAAGTCATCAAGCGACTTTTAAAGCCATTTATCCAGGTGGCCGAGTTACAATGCGTAGGAGGGTGGTGGCCAGGTTACAGCTGTTAGATTTCAAATTCCGGCCTTTTTAAAAGCCCTAAGCATTATGTCTTGATTTCATCGTTAGTTTGATTATTTGGTACGAAATGTTGACCAAAGATAATATAGTCAGCAAAACCAAAAAGTGACAATGGACGTAGCGACTAAACATTTTAGCAGAAATTGTATTTATTTTTCAAAATTATCGTTGAATTGGTTATTCAACCATTTTTAGGACACGAAAAAAAAAGAAAATTTTTAGTTATGAAGGTCCCGATGAAACAGTTTACAATGTGAAGGTTCAATTTAAAACGAATAATTTTTTTTAAATTAGTTGATAACGCGTTATCCGCCATGGAAAGTAGATTTAAATTGTACAGAGAGCACAAAGATGTATTTGGCTTCCCATATGGTGGGGGTGCAATAAAAAACATTTCGGAAGAAGATCTACAAAATTATTGTAAAAATCTTGAAACGACGTTAATTGACGATGTAGACGGAGAAGAATATTTCAAGAGTTTCAGTTGTTTAAAGATGTTATTCCTGTAACAGTCTTGACAGCTATTGATACTTTAAATTATATAACTAAAAATAACATGGTTGTACCCTAATATCATATGTAACATAATCACTCATAAGTATGCCATAAAAGCATTTTCGTTTATGAAACCTTGTTCACGGGATATGACGTAAATTACGTCACTTACAACTCCGTGACGAAATATGCGTCATCAACTTTACTGATGGGAAACGGAAATTAGTGAGAATTCCTCGCGCGTTTCTGGCTTTGCCCATGTCAAGTTTAGCTCGTGCCTCGCGATCACATGATTTCATTTCCATGGTAACCTTTTCAATAGCGCAAGTATTATAAGCATTTTTGCACTTTTGGGTCCGCTCATTGAATGTTCCGCTTGAAACAAGGTCTCATTGAAATTTTTTCAATGGAAATGTCATACAGAGGCATACTTATGAGTAATTATGTTACATATGCTAATATTGTAATAGCTTTGAAAATTTTGTTGACCACTCCAGTTTCAGTAGCCTCAGCAGAAAGATCTTTTTCAAAATTGAAATTAATTAAAAACTATCTAAGATCAACTATAAGCCAAGAGAGACTGTCATCACAAGCCTTATTGTCAATTGAAAATAAAGTGGCGAAATCATTAGAGTTTGATGGCGTAATAAAAGATTTTTCTTCCAAAAGATCTAGATCAATTTTAAAGGGTAAAGGTAACAAGTAACTGTTACAACTGTAAATGAACTATGAAAAATAAAATGTTAGACTCTTAAAATAGTGCAATATTTGATGGGTAAAACGGGGGGGTGTAAAAGGAGGGTAAAGCTATAGGGGTTATGAAATCCGAAAGTCGAGAGCCCCGCAAGTATATTTCGAACCCAGCCCCGCAAAACACCAAGCCGCCCCTGCCACTTCGTACAACACCCGAAGGGCTGACAACTTTCACAAGCCATACGCAGTACGCAGTCGCGGGTAAGGGTCGGGTCGGGTCGGGTCGGGTCGGGTCAGGTCAGGCCTTTTTTGAAAGCCCGGCCCTTTGGAAAATAAGCCCCACCCGACCCGTAAAAATTAAAATTGATTTCTGCCCAACCCGGCCCGAAGCGACTTCTTAATGCAGTTAGATATTCATGGTTGAAATGAATACATGCATGCTACTACCCATGCTGGATTTGTCACCAGTCCGGTCTGTGGACACAGGCGTAGAGCAATATGATAAGGACCTCCGGTGGTGTGCACTCACGTCAGTTTTTATACACTACTCCCCAACAATCCGACCCCTTATGTACGCCACTGATTAGATCCGAAAACAAAATAATTTTCCAGTGTAAAACCAGGATTAATTAATATCGAGAGAAAAATGTTTGCACCCCAGATTTTGATGAACGCGTAACTTACAACGGTAACATTCAATCTAGAAGGGGTTAGTCGGTCAATATCTCTTATAAAATAGTTCCATATAGATATGGAATTGTTTTTCGTATTCCTTTATAATATTTTTTAATATTTGCGGTTAGTATTGGGCACCCTCTGTTCCGCTTTTTACTTTATTTTTAGAACGCACAAATCGATGAGAAATAAAAGAAAAATATTAATCCCGTCACTGATTATAACAATTAAAAAATAAGTTATGATGATAAAAAATTAATAATTTGGACACGTAGACCTCCCGCCGAGTGAGCGGTTGTGGTCGAAAAAACCATCCGGTCGCTCACCGTGATTGAGATCCGTCAGCCGTAAAAAATGAATTCAATCGCTCGGGTAGATCTCTCTCGACTTTACGGCAGTGCTTTTTATTGAACGAACTATTTGGCCGCTAGACGACGCGGCGCTCAGAAGTGAGCATGCTAGCGCGTCGATCGGCAGATCTCGCTCAAAGCGCCGTGAGCGATCAACGACTGAGATAATATCTCGGCGCTCCTACTGAGCTGGCTCAGTTTTGCCCTAACTTTGAACAAGATTAGCTGACTTCTAATCTACAGTGCTCGCTCACTGCAAAGAATTTTCAAATATGAGCGCTCGCAATTTTTGCCCATCTCTGAGAGACAGAGCCCCAAAGAGACAGAACTGGAGAGAAGTCCACTTCCACCACCCGGAGACAGAACTCTGCTTCTCGAGCCAGAGAAGAACCATATCAAAATAAATATAAAATAATGCGCGATGAAGTCGCGCTTAAATAATAATTAACCCTCGTTGCCACCCTCATGATCGAAACAACCATCACTGACTACCTTGATGACCTACATCCAGGGCATTCCGACCGGAAGAGCATATTCCAAGCAGCCATGAATCTGGGAAATTTAATGCCCTCAACACCCTCAAATCACGTAATATTTAGATTCTATACCCCAATTTACGTATATAACATTAAAAACATTAATAGGTTGCCATTGGATTTTTTTTAATCGAGAAAACATTTAAACGTATCTTTGATATTCACAATGTATTTCACGCAAAAGCACGTATCTTGCTTATTTTCAGCTCCTATCTCACTTCATGACGCAAAACCACGTATATCTAAATATTCCCCTTTAGCAAAATATTTTTAAATTAAAATCCTCATAATTTCAATATTGAAACGAAATTAACTCACATGTAAAAACCTAACCCACGATTTCACAAGTCCCTGCAAAATAAACAAACAATTTTGCTCAAAAGATACGTGGTTTTGTTTTAACGGCGACGATTATTCACTTGTTGCCCCCGTCCGCTTATGAAGTTAGAATATAGGAAGAAACCCGCAATCCGGTCGCCAAACCGTAGACGAGCAAATAAAGAGAATAATAGAAAAGTGTGAATAAAGAAACGCGTAAACAAGCAGCCCCCAAAGACGTCCCGTTCTGTGAAGTGCGTGTGTCGGGCACCTTACGTAAACCGAGGAACGAGAAAACCCGACAACGTAGCGGAGGACACCGAAACCAAGTGATGAGTAGAATTTCCATCATAACCCCCCCCCCCCCCTTGTAGAGTACCCAGGGTCGAAATACGAAATAGCCAGTGAAAAGTAGATAAAAAGTCTTGAAAAGAAAGCTTAATCCCTCGCTATTGTCCGAGAAAAGGATTTAAGACAGGTCCCCTCGAGGTTGAGAGTTCATTCTGCTTCTTGTATTTATACAGTTCGAATTACCTTTTCCGTTCACGTTGTGCCCTCGCTGTTGCCATTTTTGTGTTAATTATTGTCATTGTTTAATTGTAGTATTTAATTGTAGTGTTTATTATTATTTAGTGTAAGTGTATATTTGTTTCTGCCCCCTCCATCCTTTGAAACCAAGATGCCTGAGAGTAGGGATACCGGAACCGATCCCATAGAAAATAGTAAGAGATCGTTTCATTAATAAATTTAAGGTCAAGAGTGTATTTTTAGGTTTCAGTTCCCCCATGTATGTTGAAAAAGCTAAAAGAACCATAGTGGAGATGGCCTAACCATCACTATTGTCAAGTTAAAATTATCCCCTCATTCCCCCCCCCCCCCCCAATTTTGATAATTTTTGAATTTTTGTGTTTTTATAAAATTAAGTGTCAAATAAAGATGTGATTGATTAAAGACCAAAGGTTTCCATTCTGATTTCGAATCTCCCCAAAAAAATTTATTTTTCTTTCCCCTGTATGTAACCCCCTCTCTCAGATTTAATTTATCCTACGACTAGGCCAGGACTCGCATTTTGTCACAATCTTCCCCGCGTTGGTGAATTAATATCTTTGAGCAAGGGCTAGGAATATTTCTGTCCATCATCATACGACGGAATTCCTAAAAAGCTTGCAATACCCTCACATTATCCTCTCCTCCCACCCTCCAGAAAACTCAATTTTAATTTAAACATCTTTTATTTAACTCTGGTTAAATTCGCGGAATGCAGTTCGACTTTAACATTTCCGGGGAAGTTTTCCCGTTCTTGGGGTGGTCTGGTTCTCTTGTCGTCTTTCTCCAGCTAGAAAGGGAATGGCACAATTTGAATCGTCTAATTTTCCCTCGGTCTTTTGGATTTGTTCTCTTTCTATTTGAGAAGGGTGGAAATGTGGGGTGCCGAAAGCGTAAGCTTGGGTGCACTAGTTATTTTTGTTTGTGGTATCGGATGACGTGATAATGCAACTAAGTTTCTGATTGGCTGGAGTTGATCTCAATCCATTCCAATGGAAAAGACTCTATTAGGCTTTTGCAGATTCTTTTATCTTGGGTGCGTGGATGACAAACGGAAAATTTATCCCTCGTGCTGTGAATCTGGGTTCGTAAGGCTGCAGAAATGGTAAAGTTTCCATCAGGAGGGTGATGTTTGGCGGCTTATTTAGTTAATTCGTCCACCTGGACGGTGAAGGACACCAAAAGTATACTCCTGAAAGCGTGCCACCAGCGTCCGATACGTGGCACGAGATGATGATTCTAAAGTGTGCAACGCACCGAATTACAGTCCGTAATTGAGTTTGCAAGTTATCTCTCCTCTGGGTTAAGGGGTTTTCCCCCGAGCTCTTCGGTTTCCCCTTCCATAGAATCTTGTTGAGGTTAACGGTAATAGTTAGTGTAGGGCGCTGTTGGCTCGCGTGGCATGAACAGCTTGCCACTACCCCCTTACGCATTGTAACCCGGCCACCTGAATTAATGGCTTCAAAAGTCATTTGATGACTTAGGCCAAAGGTGATGCATTAGGTATTAGCCTAGCTGATTATTATTAATGACGCTAAATTCGCGACCAATCAAGTGAACGCGAAACTTTTCGAGGCCCCAAACGATGGCCTACGTTTCCAGTTCGCTCGAAAGATACTGGGCTTAATCATGTGTCGTTGGGCGGCTAGCGAAAAATAGGATGCCATTTGTTGTACTTCGAAAGCTGCATCAGTATAGCACCCAGCCCGAGTTGACTCGCGTCGGTAAGCACTTTGGTTTATTCTTTCGCGTCGTAGAGGGCAAGAATAGCGCTTTCCGTGAACCTTGTCTTTAGCGTGTTGAACGCGAATGCTTCTTGTTGATTCGCCTGCCACGCCCACTCTACATCTTTGCGTAAAAGAGTAGTCAACGGCTCGTCTTTGACCGCGAAGAATTAATTACAATCCGTCTAAAGTAACTGGAGAGTCCAAGAAAGCGGCTTAGTTCGTGCACGTTCGTCGGAACGGCAATGTTTTCAACGCAACTGATTTTTCTCGATCCCAGGCGTATACCAAACTTGTTTATCTCGAGCATTTTCTTACATCTCAGAAGTGGGACTTAAAAATTTTTTATATGTCCCCGGATGTGACAGTTGCTATCACCGTTGATTCTCTTGGTTGACCTCCCCTTTAGAAGTTGAAAAGGTTCACATCGTGGTCAAGGGAGTGCTGTTCAAGATATTTGGTAACTTCTGGCTTTGTTTGAAGTTTAACCCCTGTAGGAGTGTAACAGTATACGTCCTTGACCCTTCTGACCTGTGGTAACTCCAGACTGTCATATCTTTTGCTTTGTCCATCCAATTGGTAATCCAGGAACAGCTTGGCCAATGTTCTCTTTTATGGTTTCTCCCCTTTGCTTTTGTGAATTACATTTATATGCAGCTCCAGACTCCTCAATTTCTTCTACCACTTCAACTGATTCCGGTTCTGTTCTTTGAGGTTTTTCACAATGTTTTGAGACAACTTCATTTTAAGCCTTTTTCACTGGCCAAAAAAAAATATTTCTCACATATGTCTGTTTTGCCCTTAAGCAAATGATTCGACTACAGTTCTATCTTCAGGTAACCATATACGGTACCCTCGTGTCTTTCTGGCTTAGCTCTACTGTGAAGCTTACATTCCCGGCGCTGCGGTGTTATGTGAACGAAGACTAGACATCCAATACGTTTCAGAGACCTCGCGCTGGGCTTTTTCTTCCTCCATAATTCCAGTCGTACAGCATTTTCCAATTTGGAATGTCTTGATCGATTCTTTAATGTGGTAGCTGTAAGGACCAATACTTCTCACAGAGTATGTGGCAATTTCACATCTTCAATTAACGTCCTGACTGTGTTAATAAGAGTCCTATTGGCCCGCTCAGCTACTCCATTCATTGGTGGTGAATATGGATTTGTGCGCTCATGTTTTATTCCAATTTGCGTGCCAAGGTTCGTAAAACGTTCAACACAATATGTAATGCCTTGATGCGTCTCCCAGTGTAGGTTTCGGCTTCTAAAAGGGATGCAAACATCAAGACTACTTTTAGTAAACTGCAAATGCTCCAGCATGTTATGTATATGGTAAAATGTAATTGAGGTCTTCGTCGTTTAAATGTCCAAGTCTGTTATGCCCAGGGCCGGATTAGGCGATTTTTCTCCCGGGGTTCAAAATAATATTCACCCCTTAAAAACTTAAGGATACTTAAAACTTTTACCACGTAGTCAGGTTACTCTTAAAAATTGTTAGAATAATAATTTTTTAAGCCAAAATGAAGTGTTGAAACTTTTACTTTTTGCACACGGTATAAAGAAAGTAACATGATCACAGAATGATTTCGGAAATGAATTGCTTTTATACCAACACAAATTCAACCCAAAAATAATAGACGGCTCCATCTTAAAGGGTCATACCGAAGTTTGAAAAAATTCGGCCCGTATTTGCTACCACGTGATAGCCCTAAATAACAACTAGTATTCGTTAATACAACATCGTACTATATTTGCTGTAGGGTCATTCCATGTGAAATCGACCAACGTCCCCACGGCACTATCTACGATTTTATTGAAACTCCATACACAATTAAAAGGAACATATTTAGGAAGAAATCCAAAGTTTTAGGTCCAAACTCTTGTAACTTTTGGAGAAATGGTCTTTTGAAATTTGTTAGTGCACGCAACTTTTTTTGCGCCGTTTTAAAGTGCGATGTTTGAGCCTTTATAATTAATTAATTTAAAGGAGTACATTTATGAAAAAAATTGTAACATTTAAAGACTTGTTGGAAATTCGCTTAAAAATATTAGTTTCGTACTGTGGGATATATATAATTTTTAAAAAAATGTCAAAGTCGGCGTAATTTTCACCGAAATTGCAAAATGAGATAAGCTAAAAGGTCAAGATTTTCAAATTTTTTCTTTACGGTTACTATAAAACTTTGAATATTTTTGCTAAAGGATGCCTTTCACCGGAAAATACATTAATATTCAGGATCTCAGTAAAACGTTTCCAATTTAACCTCCTTCAATATAGACGTTTTTACCAAAAACGTGAAAACATGGTAATACGTTTAGTGTTATATAGACTGTTGGGAAACTAAAAATCACATAAAATCTTATACCAATAAAAAGACAAGATTTCAATCTACAACATGTAAAAATAAAAATGTTGACTATTAAGGTTTTTCTGGTCCAAATTTAAACGTCAACTTTGACCGTTTCTCAGATATTTATTTGTTGCTTTTGTACAAAGATACTATTTTGTCATAGTCTAATTTTTTTAGAACGTATTTTTTACAGTCTGAAGTCGTTTGCGGAGCAAGAATTGCTAATATGTACTGTGACGGTATCCAACATACATCCATTCTGCGTGGAAAGCCCTTTCCGTTTCATGCAGTTTACCGAGACATCTTTCTGCTCTTCTGATCGTTCGATAACGTTTCCTACGTAACGTACCACTCTTCATCATAGGTACAAGCAATGAAAACCCCTGGTATGCAATCTTCCCATGATGTTAGTTGAAAGACGACTGGAAGAAATAATACAAATTTTGTACCAAAATTATCGGCAGATACTCTTTTGATATTAATCTCGTTCTCGGACTGTGGCATAAAAGCGTGATGTGATCGCGTTCCCGGAATAGACTTAATACCAATACGATTTTTTTTTACATTTTAAAATGGGACGTATTTTCAGTAGTATATACAATGGACAATTATACCCAAGTCTGCCGGTTGTAGTCGGTGTAGTGTAACGCTGTCGGGGAGTTTTCCGAGTTTTTTTAAAAAAATAAAAGACGTAATTTCTTGTAAGTTGTAATAGGTGATTCTGAAATATAATATCGGCAAATACATGTATAAAAGAGTAAATTTTTTGGGCGCGCGCTCTCGATATATTAGTAGATTGTGGCTCGCGGGGTTTTTGCGCGCGCGTTGAAAATGAAAAAAGAAGTGCGCGCTAAAATACGTTAACCATACAACATAAAGTAACCAAATCATGTGAACACCAATCTTTTTCGGAATCAGCTATTAAATCCAGTTCGGGTCCCTGCTGAAAAATCCGAAATGACGTCCCTGACTGTAATCCAATGGGATTTTTACCATTGCTGTAATGTCGTTTAATCACTTTTTCTTTTTCGTGTATCCTACTTTATCAGAAAAAGGTGCAAGCGAATGCTTTCCCCGCTAAGACTGCTCGCCGAACCAAAGATAATATAGAGACGGATGCGAATATACTCGCGTTTCTTGCTCCCCACCCGTAACGTTTTACATGTTGGGAGCGAAGGGGCAAATAAAGTGAGAGGCTGATCCTGGTAGATTCAATACTTAGCGTCCTCTCTCCACACTGGTGACGCCAAGGATTATCATTGAAAGTAATTTTTTTCTCTAGATGGAAACAGCTAGCGGTTAACTAGGATGCGGCCCCGATCTTTTAACCCACCCCATCCACCCGTTGGGGGTGACTACTTTCACGAGCCAGGTAGTCGCTCGTCTCGCAATTTTGCATCCTTTATTACCCCTTCGCTCCGCGCGTATCGTTTAATTACAACGTAGCAGTGCGTTGATGATAATGTCGGAAAGTGATTAGGATACTCAATGAAACTCTGATTAAAATGCTTTTATTGATAGATATAAAATAACATAAAAATACACAATGTAAACAAAAAGTTAAAAATGGGACTTCTTACATAAATCGGGCGTATCCTCGGGATACCTGGCAGCCATGGTGAGGGTTATACACTTAAAAATGGGGGCGGTAAAGAAAAAATAAAGAGAGAGAACTTGCGTTAGGCGCTTAAATTTACTTGGAGATTTTAGAAATTATTCGGGAGAGTAGCTCTAAATTTAGACTGGCGTGGTGACTATACAAATCGGTTAAGATACTGTTATGGGTAGGGGGCTCGGTTTTTATACGGGTCGGTATAAATTAGTATTGTTGGGGGCTCTCGACACGGGGTGTTTCTCGCTCTCGGGACAGGAAATTAACAAAACACTCTAACTTGGTATTGAAGCAATCATTGGGGAGTATCAATTAAACAGGGTTTTAGGGGCTCTAGATTCAATATTTTAACTTGTCGGGGATTGGCGTGAATGCTTAAACGTAGTTTTCCATTTCAGGGAATAGTGAGGGGGGTTTTAAGTACATTTTCAACGTTACGGTTTCGCTGTCAGGCGATGTTGTCTTATTTTTGCTGGCTCTTTCCCTTGGTGTCTCGAATACCGGATTACTGCATAAGCGACTTAGACGACTTTATTTCTTGATACAGAAGGGGACGGTACCCTGGAATGTCCTTTGCCAGTAGATGATACTTCGACGACTGGTCGGTTTGGAGGGGTGCCTTTAGTTGACTAGATCTGCTGATAGTTTTTCCATCACGAGGAAAACGTTCTTTGATTTAGGGATTCATTTGAAATTAAACGCGGTGGGCATTTCGCCTCTTTTGGATTGACCGCTATTTTTGTGCATTATGCATCTTTTATTTGACTACGTTCTTGGGATATCGCAGACTAAGCACGGGTTGAGTTGGTGTTCTCTCCTAGTCCCGATTCTGTTCGAACTCTTCCTGTTAATTATTTTTGTTTCCTTTGCGTTCTCTGGTTTTGTTGTTCTTCGGTCTAGGGGGGGGGGGGAAGTCGGGTGTAGGCTTGGTAGTGGTTTTTACTTGCAGTTATGGTTTCTTGGGGGGTTCGGACGCTCTTTCTTATTTAGAACTGTCGCCTCATAGTGCAATCTGACCCTTCTGGGTGGATTTTCTATTTTTTCTGGGTGCCGGATTGTCTATCTGGGGGAAAGTAACCCTAAGGTGGGACAATGAATATAATAGATTCGCTAAATTTTGTTTTTAAATAAAATTTTAAGATTTTTAGGGGTTTTTTAATTTAATTTTAATATTTAGAATAATAAATTTATATCTATTTTCTGGGATTTTTCTGGGGCTTTCTAACCATACCACACATGACATACCAAGTATCGTAGGGGTTAATCAAGTGTATTAAAGGATTTTTAATCAATTGGGAAGTTCTTGATTAAATTTGATGTATACTATGGTAAATTATCAAATATAGGATTATGGGATAAACACAGGAGAAATAGCCTTACTTCTATTTAAAATTCATAAAGGGGATACACAACACAAAAAACACAATCCTAACATTAATTTTCACAAACGGAACAAACAATATTTATGAATATGATTTTATAGGTTTATTTTAATTATGGGTTTTAAATTGTTTATTGGATTTATTTTTAGATTTATATTTAGGTACTTATAGGCTTGAGTTTTAACTAATTTTACTTTTGAATTTTTTGTCGGCTTACTAATTTTTATTCACTTATGTGGTTAGAAGAAATTGATTATCGTTATTTTACCCGTTATGCGGGGGGGGGGGATATATTTCATTCATTATTTAAAAAAAGATTAAATGGCATAATAAAAAAAGACAATCAAAAACAAATTTTCTTCCTCGACGGAGGGCATTTAAACAAAAAAATTAATTTATAAAAAAATAGAACTTGCCACCAGAGGGCGCCACAGGGGGTAACACCTTATCTATATTATCCTTGGTCCAACCCTCATCGCATTGCTTCGCGAACCAGCGCGAAGAAATAAATATGTTAAAAGGAAAACGTAAATCGGGCAATGATCTTTAAAAGGAACGTCTAAAAAGGCAACAGGTAGAAAGCAAGTAATAAATCAAACGCGAAAACTAGATACCTGTATTAAAAAGGATAAAATAAAAGGTTTGGCGGATTTTTGTACTATAGTAAAAATGTTATATTATGGTATTATGAAAATTTTAAAAAGTAGAACACGTTTTTGTTAAAGCAACACGCGGCAATGTAATTTTGTAAACTATATTGGTATTTAGTCTAGTTTAAAATAAAAAGT
This sequence comes from Leiobunum rupestre, assembly GCF_980474605.1. Classification (NCBI taxonomy): domain Eukaryota; kingdom Metazoa; phylum Arthropoda; class Arachnida; order Opiliones; family Sclerosomatidae; genus Leiobunum; species Leiobunum rupestre. The sequence continues at coordinate 2,929,942 of NC_143386.1, forward strand.
AATATTGTTTCGTCACATAATCTATTATACTCTTAAAATACCAATTTCTAGCCACATCTATTGATAAAGAAAGGAACTACTCAAGTCAGGAGCGCCGTGATATTTAATAAGTTTCACAAAAAAGGATAGAGGGCGCAAGTGCTTGAAAGGGCGTAAAAAATAACCTGACCCGACCAGCTTTAAATGCCTGCGCACGCCTATGGCTTGTTGAAATAATGGAAATTTTTCACCTACAAACAGACGGTGATGGGCACCACTCCTCTCCTTCTGAGCGCTTTTGTTATTATGCCTTGACAATGGCACAGCGTTGTGCCGAAACTAGTTGGTTTTGTAAATAAACATCATACTTACGCAATAATGTCGTGTTTTTGTTCTTTACTTTTTAATACATAGCGTAAGGCGTTTCAATCAATTTTATCATTATGAGGGAAATTAAGTGCAAAATGTTTTTTTTTTAAAAAGCGTGAAACGAAAATGAGCGGAGCGCCAATTTCCGCGCTCATAAAAAAGGTAAAAATGAGGAACGCTTATTTTACCGCTCTAAATAGAGCGAAAGGAGAGGAGCGCTTATTTAACCGCTCTAAAATGCGTGAACGTGAGCGGATATTAGGCTAGCGAGTGCGAGCGCTGAGTGAGCTGAGCGGCTCTTTGACGAAAATGCCCATCACTGTAAACAGAACGTTGTTTTTGCTAAGCCTTAACATGTCAAAAAAGCTACCTCGTTAAAAGGAAACACTTGTGGCACACCGAACACGTGAAAAATGTCCATTATTTCAACAAGCATTATACAAAAAGTAACTTACAGGTCCTGGCTCTCGAAAATATTACTTGGCGATCAATGTTTTATTGAAGCGGGACACCAAAACCAGTGGGCTCTATACTCTTAAAGGGTTTCGGTTAAAATTGAAAATATTGCGTCAAATACAGGGAATTATAGACCATTGGCTGAGGCAGAAAAATATTGGTTGTATAGGTGTATGTAGGTTGCAGGAATCGCGGCACCTTCCCAGCTGCAAAAATACCTGATTTAATTAATTAACTTAATTGGAAATCGATGAAAATAGCGCGACTCGCTGCGTTTGCACCAAAAGAATAGGTGTGATAAATTTGGCGGTCCTAGGTTGAACGGCTCTGACGCCTATAGAGAAACAGACGCAAGACAGAAGACACTTAGGAATATAGTACTAGATAGTATAGATGACCTTGCAATCGTCAAAACGTGATTCTTCGCTATTGCTGTATCCATTTGGGCTCTCGGGGACCTATTTATTGGGCATACGCTGTCTCTGGCGCCATTGGCGATAGAAAGGAATGGAATAGGAATCGATAGGTGATATCGTGCCCTCTTCCATGTGATATTTTCCTAGCATAATCGTTGTGTCACTTTTGGGCAGTAGAGCCTTAAAGTTGGATATTCGCTTCATTTGAAAGAAAAATGATACATTAATCGAAAGTCTGTCGCTCTCTTAATTTTGGGCAAAGAAGTCCAGAAAATAGTTAGGCGTGAAAGGGTAAGTGATGTGTAAGTTGATAAGGGATATCACGCCATTGTTGTTGCTGTATCGTGTTTGGCACTCGAAGGTTCAGATATCGGTCGTGCGCCGGATTAAAGAAGGTGCATTGCAGATTGTGTGTAGTTAAATGTCTGTTTGATCTAGTTAACTTCCTCATTAAGTTACTCCTAGGCTATTATTGTTTAGGTAGAATTGGTGCGCCCCCAAACAGCCTTGCGTCCGGGGGTCAGCGCCCCTGGCCCTCCTCTTAATTTGGCCCTTCTTATTCCAGAGTTCATAAGGATATGAGATTCCTGTGCATCCCTGGAGCATATTCTCGCTGGGCCAGATTTGGGAGCCTGTTAGTAGCTATACGGTTTTGCGGCCGATGATGTATCCGGAGGGGTTGTTAAGAACAGTGAGGCAGAATGACATTGTTTATTACCAGGGACGTCATTTGGGTGGGGCAGGGGGGGGGCAAATGCTCCTTAATTTTTACGAGTCAAAAAGGTCACGAAAAAACTTGCATAGAACTTTCATCCAAACATTGTTTTGGCTTGAATGCTATTATTTTTTTCTTATTTAGTTCTGCGATATCCATTTAATTTTTAAACTATGCAGCTTCAGTGACTAAACACACGACGGTCTGATAATCGATTTTGTTCAAGGTTTGTAGAGAAATTCACTATAGAGGTTGGCTCTTGTCAGAGTGTCGGAAAAGGAAATTTCAAGCAGCTGGGTTAGAAGGGGGGAAGACAGTGGCGATGATGGAGAAAGAAAACGAAACAAGACGCCGCGTCACCCACGTCTAACAGTCTCGGTTAGCTAAATTGGCTGAGGGACGACATGGACTAGTTAATTAGTCCATGGGGACGAGGGGCTTTTTACAGATGGAATTAATTTCTAGGTAAGCTTTTAATATACAATAATTATGTTGAAAAGCACGTTGTTATCCTCTTTTTTATTTAATATGCATGTAGGCTTTTTCTTGAAATTATTTCTGCTGGCTGCGCCGCTGCAGGGGCAGGCTGCATCTCACTTTCTAGGCCTTGGTTGATTAAGATCGGGCTAAAAACATTTTTCAAAAGTTTTTAAACTTGTTGAAATTTTAAATGAGGGTAGTCAAGGTACTGTAAAGCTCTACAATCCATGTTTTCAATTATTTAGCTAACTATTTATTATTTTTTTATAGCTATGGCTCCACATAAATGTGGTGTAATTGACTGTAAAAATTATTTCACATCAAATTCGCAAGTATCATCGCATAGATTGCCTTCAAATGGAAATATAAGAGCTCTCTGGTTAGCAAGATGTGAGGGAAGTTATGCTAAAAAGAGTATCAATCCAAAATATGCTAGAATATGTTCGGAACATTTTTCCCATGAAAATTTTGAAACGGATCTCAGGGAAGATCTCTTAAATCAAAAAAAAAATCGAAAGAAGTTAAAAAATAACGCTATTTCTGATTTAAAACTCCAGTCCATTGCAATAACTCAAACAGTGAGAGAGTCAAGAAGTAAACCTGTGATAAATTTGCCAATGACCTCCAAAAATGGCGCGAAAACAATGCCCGAAGTCCCTGATGCAATTGAAAAATTTTCCGGATGCCATGCAATGCCACAAACCCCCAATTCTAGGCCAATCATTTTAAAAGCAACTGAAACGTCCAAAGCTGCAATAAACTTTCCAGACACATTTGAATCGTTAACCACCTTCCAAAACACTGCGGAACCGCCAAAGGCTATGATTAACTTTCCAGCAGTACCTTAATTGCCAACCACCATCCAAAAAACACTGGAACTATCCAATACTGTGATCAACTTTCCACCTAAACCTAAAACACCAATGAGCTTCCAAAAATCTCCGGAACCATCAAACGCTGTGATTAACTTTCCAGCAGTACCTGCATTGCCAACCACCATCCAAAAAACACCGGAACTATCCAATACTGTGATCAACTTTCCACCCACACCTGGAACACCAACATCCTTCCAAAAATCTCCGGAACCATCAAACGCTGAGATCAACTTTCCAGCCACACCTGAAACACCGAGCTTAAAAAAATTATGAAACCATCCAAAGCTGTGATAAACGTGCCAAAAGACATTACAAATAACTGTAGCACCCCCAAATTCAAAGTTTGCGGTATAAAAACTAGGAAAAAGTCATGCAAATGTGATTTGCAAGAAGTAATTAAAAAGAATTGCAAACTTGAAGATAAAATTAAAAAGAGCAAGCTGACAGTTAGTAAGATATGTGTAAAACTGATTAAAAAAAGCAAAAGAATTGAGAGTTTTAGATATAAAGTAGCTGCTTAAGAAATTTTGAATAGAAAACTCAAAAATTATGTGAAACGCTTGCAAAGAGAAAACACTAAACTTTCAAATCTTAACCATGAATATCAAAGCATGTTATCTAAATGTTTCACGCCAATACAAGTTAAGCGGTTAAAGGGTAAAAAGAAATTAGAATGGGGGGATGAGGACCTGGCTAAGGCTTTTGCCTTAAGATATTTAAGTAAGAGGGCTTATAATTATTTCAGAGAAACATTAAACTACCCTTTGCCCCATATTTCCACGCTTAAGCGTCACGCTGCCAAATTAGACTTCAGTCAAGGGCTTCTATTTGATATTTTAAAAATAATGAAAGCTAATGCTCAAAATATGTCCGAGATTGATAAGCTAGTTTGTTTGACGTATGATGAGGTTAAAGTGAGACCCTTATTGGAGTATGATCCAAAAAATGACCAAATAATAGGAGAACACCAGCAGTTGCAGGTGATAATGGCACGTGGGTTATTTAGTAATTGGAAACAACCAATTTATTTGGGGTTCGATAAGAGTATGACAAAAGATATACTATTTTCAGCGATAAATCAACTACATCAGTCAGGTTTTAAAGTTCTAGCTTGTGTAAGCGATATGGGGGCCAGTAATCAGGGTTTGTGGAGATCGTTGGGAATTTCAATTAATAGAACATTTATAGAAAATCCATCAAACCCAGATTTAAAACTACTTTTCTTCGCCGACACCCCTCACCTTTTGAAATTAATTAGGAATTGGTTTTTAGATCATGGTTTTGAGCATGATGGGTGTATAATAAACAAGGATCCAATTTTAGAAATATATAAAAAAGATGGTGGTGAGCTTAAATCGTTATACAAACTTACAAAACTTCATTTAGAGTGTCAAAAGACTCAACGACAAAATGTTAGACTGGCAGCAGAATTGTTATCCCATAGTGTTGCGACTGCTGTTAGAAGAACAAACTCAACCCCTGAAGCCGCGGACTTTTTAGAATTAACCAATCAATGGTTTGATTGTTTGAACAGTTAAGTTCGCAGGGATTAATCAGTTCTGAAGTGTGGGTTTTGGAACATTTACACGATCAAGTCTAAGTTCTGAAAGATATGATAAGTTTTATGAAGTCTATGACTGTAGTTGGCAAAAAACTATGCAGCAATTGCAAAAAGGCATTATCATTACTTCCGAATCAATGATAGCTTTATATTTTTACCTAAGAGATACCTTCAATGTAAAATATATATTAACTCACAGGATCAATCAAGATTGTTTGGAGAATTTTTTATCCCAATTAAGAACGCGTGGGGGTCTTGATGACCATCCAACTCCCCTCAACGCATTATACAGAATCAGAATGATAATACTTGGAAAAAACTCAGGGGTTGTAAAGTTGAATACCAACACAGTTCCTCAATCAGATGATGAGTACTTCATCACAAATGTATTAAGGCAGTGTGACATATCTATTGACGCAACTGACGTTGAAGATTCTACCCAATTAGATACGAAATTAAGTTAAATCTTCTTAAGACATAACTCTAAATAAAGAAATGGGAGTTACCAAAAATTTAGCAACGATAATTTCTGGAAAACGTTTAAACTACCCAAAAGAAATTATATTATCGTATGTGAAAATGAGAACCATAATGCGAATGAAATATTTGAATTCTAAGTTTATTTCTGACGCGCAAAACAGAAGACAAGCCAAAAAAATTACAAAGTACATTAAAAGCAAAAACCCTTAAGTTCCCCTGGTGTATTTTCATAGTCGAAAATAGTATGAAAATTGTTTTACAAGAACTAAGGTGATAAATAGTTTTAACCATTACGTTCCTTTTAAACTAATAAGAAATAAGCTCCCCTGATGTATTAACATAGTTTAAATATATGTTAAACTACCTCACTGTGATTACCATTGTTTTACAAGAACTAAGGTGATAAATGGTTTTAACTATTACGTTCCTATTAAACGAATAAAAAATTTGCTCTACTGATGTATTAACTTAGTTTATATATATGTTAAACTACCTCACTGTGATTGCCATTGCTTTACAAGAACTAAAGTGATAAATGGTTTTAACTATTACGTTCCTATTAAACTAATAAAAAATAGCTCTACTGATGTATTAACTTAGTTTATATATATGTTAAACTACCTCACTGTGATTATCATTATTTTACAAGAACTAAGGTGATAAATGGTTTTAACTATTACGTTCCTATTAAACTAATAAAAAATTTGCTCTCCTAATGTATTAACTTAGTTTATATATATTTTAAACTACCTCACTGTGATTGACATTGCTTTACAAGAACTAAAGTGATAAACTGTTTTGTTGTTAATTTCTTTTTAAAATAATTGAAAGTATTACCAAGGAGGATAGCTTGGTATTACTTTAATTTCAATCTACCTCTCTCTGAAAAACACTTTTTAAAAGGACTAGTTAACAAATAAAGTTTTTACCTTTTATAAACATGTGGATTATTTATTATCACTATATTACAACTAAGTGATATTTTTTCGAAAGCAATACTTCTTTTTCGTTTGAATACGACACCTACCGGGCAAACGCAAGGTATTATGGGTATCCACATTTTTATCGGTTTAGCTCGGTATCACGGTCTGTCGCGTCGTCTGCTCATATGATATAAGTCCTAAATATATCCAACGTGCGTTTAAGGTTGCCAAACAAAGTAACGATGGAGATAAATAAAAGGTATTTAATAATAAATATTTTGACTTGTATTATTGTAATGTGAGTTTTAAATGGAACCGTTATTATTAACAGTTGCTTAGAAACTCCAAAAATGGGAGGTGCAAGGTGCTGCGTAGTTGGTTGTGGAAAAACCAGCTACAATTGCAAGGCAAGCTTTCACCTTTTCCCAAGAGACAAAGCATTAAAAAAAGAGTGGATAAGCAGAATACAATCTGCACCTAATGATTTTAAAACCTTGTACAAGTTCAAAGGTAAATTTTCAAATTGGATTCCATCACCATCCACCAAAATCTGTGGATATCACTTCAATGTATCCGGAACTAAACGTTATGACGATTTTCTTCCTCGGTATTTCCCTTGGAAAACGTTTGAACATGTTGTTTTAAAGCATTTCAAAGGTTAGTAATTAACTCGGGCTGATGTTCCACAAGAGGTTTACGTAACTGTTTCGTTACTGTAACCTCACCTTTGTTCATAGAAAGTTTATGCACATTGAAACAGTTACGTAAGTCTCTAGTGGACCACTAGCTTTATCCATAATCCAGTTCCATTTATAACACTCCTGTTTTTAATATTTTCAGATCAGACTGGAGATAGCTATCTCATTGTACCACCGGAAGAAACACTGTCTCTTGGAGCAAATATTGTAATTAATGTGGAAAAAACATTACCGTTACAAACGAATAGAAAGAACGAATGTACAACCACCCACTATGAACACCCATATGCCATAAAGGACCATTACTCTGCAATTATTAATGAAAAAGACGCGCAAATTAAACAGCTATTATGTGAAAATGGTCAGCTTAAAGAGAAGGTAGCAGCCCTTGAAAAAACCAACGAGGACTCCCTAAATGAATTGACTCAGAAATGTAAACAATTTATAAATCTTGAAATGGAGTTTGAAGTGTACAAAGCGAAAAATAAGTCTTTCAGTGTCCTAAATATTATCGATGATGAACAAAAGTTGCAGTTTTATACCGGCTTTGAAAGTAAAGAAAAATACATGGCATTTTATTCATTTGTGATGGCTGGCTACGCTGACGCTCGGGAGAAAGTGAAAAGTAGTAACGCTGATATCTTAAAGGATGTGAAGAATTCCAGAAGCGGAAAACCATTTTCGATTGCTGAGATTGATCAACTTTTCCTTGTACTATGCAGGTTGCGTGTAGGTTTGCTTGAAACTGATCTCGGTTATCGTTACGGTATCAGCTGTGCAACTGTGAGTCGAATTTTTACATTCTGGGTAGATTTCTTAGAAAACACTCTCAGCCAGGTGCCAATTTGGCCCACTAAAGAAATTGTGTTAAAGTACATGCCGCAAGCATTTCAAGAGTATCCCACCACTCGAATTATTTTGGACGCGACGGAATTCTTCATTGAAAACCCTTCAGATTTCCGGGTACAGTGTGACACATACTCAACCTACAAATCACACAACACAGCAAAAGGACTCATCGGTATTACTCCGAACGGTTTTATTAGTTTTGTGTCAGACCTAGCTCCTGGCCGTATTTCTGATAAAGAAATTACTTATCATTCTGGACTTCTAGATAAACTTGAAAAGGGAGACTCGGTCATGGCAGATCGTGGATTCATTATTAAAGAAATGTTGGAGGAAGTAGGGGTATCATTAAATATACCCCCATTTTTAGATGGAGCGGACCAGTTAAGTTTAGAAAAAGAAATTAAAACAAGAAACATTGCTAGTTTGAGAATCCACGTTGAAAGAGTTATACGAAGGGTAAAGTCATTTCGACTGTTAAAATTTGTGTTTCCCAATAACATGCATGATAAACTCGATAAAATTTGGAAAATTTCCTGTTATTTAGTGAACTTCATTGGAGATCCCTTGCTTGATAAATAGATTAGGGTGTAGATGTAAGGTAAATAAAAAATTAAATTTAAAAATATTGCAAAACATTTATTGAAAAGTTCATATTATAGAACTATATCAGTTATTTTTTTAACATCAGGTACTCGTAGAAACTTTTGACTAAGCTTAAAATAAGTAAATTGAAATTTTACACAATCATAGGAACTAAAATCATTGGGAAAGTTTTTAAAATTATTAGGAACTTTTTCACGTTAACTCATTTTGCCTAATTAACATATTCTAACCAGTTTTATTCTTCAAAAAATAATTAAAATAAAAACTGGAGACCTTTGGCAACATTTCATTTTCCCATAAATGTTGGTCAAAATAAATTCTTTCTGTAAAAAAATCTTTTCCTGAGTATACTAAAACATCACACCATTTGAGACATGTAATTGCTAATTGCCCGATAATTTGATAATAGTACTTATGAGTACGTGAAAATTCAATTATACCATTGCGTTCCCTAATAAAAACTGGTTTCAACTGAACAATTGCTTCTCTAATTGTCAAACCCAATTCTTTAGCTTTGGCTAAAGTTTTAATTTCCATAAGGCCCCATTGGCTAATATCGTTGTCATAAATCAAACGATCAGGTGAGGCACCAAGAAATGGCAAACCTGGATTTACACAAAATCCCACCATGATTATTCTGGTGATATTTTTATGTACAGCTGCGAACATTTGTGAAGCTGGTTCTTCTGACTTCAGACCTTCCATCATATATCGACTAGAAAATTTTCCTTTTTCATTTTTTACGGCCTTTAAAAGAGCTTCATTTACTTCTTTTTTTAGTCTACATATTGGACCAAAGTGAGATGCGGTGATTCGTTCCATTCTGGCATTCTCCCATAAATTAGTACCTGATTGTAGTCTTGTTTTTTCCTCTAATTCCCATGCATCTGACATGGATACTTTAAGTTCATCCAATGATAATCCTGTAAATAGTTCTAGTTCTTGAATTGTAAATCCTTTTATCACAATTTCATACAGAGGAACTTTAAGGCGCTCTTCATTTTCTTTTTCAGAAGGTAAATGTATGGTGCAAGTAATTGGTTTTTTTGATAAACCAGGTTGAAAGTTATGCGCTTTGAGAATGTCAGAAAACATCGGTGTTAAGCTTGAATCTTCGGCCAAACGTTTCAAATTCTCTGGTTCCACCTCTACAAAAGTCAAAGCTGAATTCTCCTTTCTTCTGGCTAGGTGTTGCCTGTAGTTTTTCTCCTTTTTGTCGGGATCGTGTTTGTCAAAAAATAGGCTGGAAAATCTTATTGGAGTTTCATTTGCATTTTGAGATTTCAGTTTGGGTTTGGACCACTCACATTTTTGGTCAGTGCACGACTTCTCTATTTCATTTTCATGGTCTTCAATGATAAAATTGTTACCGCAGTTCAGGTTGTCAAGAATTATAAATAGAACCGCAATAACGTGACAGCAGGTACCACCAACACCTGATTTGCAAGTGCAATAGCCTCCACTCACAGATCCATCGTATCGTAGCCAAACAACAGGGTAATACGTTTTCGACAGGGTATAGGATGATTGTACGAGTACCTTCGCCCAAATAAGACTGTCGCCATAGTGTATGACAATGTTCCTAACTTTATTTGATTTTGCCATTCTGTACCCTTTACTGTAATGTTTTCCAGCCTTGTGTTTATCTTTGTGTTGTATAATAGCTTGTTCATTGAAAGCCTTTGGAAATTTTGTCAACTGTTTTGTCCAGTTTCCCTTGGGTATGTTTGGTTTAACAATTTTATCATTTGAAGAAACCAATCTATTGGGGAAAAATATACACTGAAACGTTATGGTGTCATGAACTAAATGATTTTAATTAAAACAATTTGGGTACTCACTTCTTTTTATTTTCCATGTTTGCTCAGAATCCCCTCAAATTATGTCCAAGGCCTAACTACTAATGAACATTGTTACTATAAATGTTAAATTCTTGTGAAAATTTATAGGCACAAACTATAAGGAATAGATTACAAATTATTTCCTAACTTGTTTTCTGTATTTTCCTTTTTAATTTTCTCAAAACCATTGAAATAAACCGAGATTATTATCCTACCAACTTCACGCAAGTTTACAAAACAAAATAAATATAAGCAGACGATAATAGTAGGAAATTTCCAAAGGACACTGGGTAAAATGTGATTTCCCATAATTCTCTGTTTAGTTTGAGACCATAGCACCAGGTGGCGCATACAAACGAAAAAGAAGTATAAAAACCTGGCTGTTAAAAAAACTGTAAAACGTCCCTATTTTCAGCTACCAGCTGATCGCATTAACAAGACATACATATAGTGACAAACGTAAGAACCCCCGTAACTCGCTCATTTTGAAATCTAACCAGTGACGTCACTGGTGAGATAGACTGATACCGTCTCCTGCGCCGTTTCGACTTTCTCTCGAAAAACCAGTTCCAGAGATGCGCCCCCGTTGGATTTGGTTTAAATTTTAAACTGGGAAGTTTTCGACGGATTGTTGGGTTTTTAAGAGGAAACTGTAACCAAAACGGCGGTATTTCAGTAGTCGGTGTAGTGTAGCCATAGACATAATAAAGAAATAGACACCTTACGCGGAGTTTGATTTGCCAAAAATATACGAGAGTGATAACTAGCAGACAGCCGGCAGTTGTTCCGTATTCCAGTGGTACCCGTGTAAAGCGCCACCTAACGCTTATTGGGTTTAAAAACAGACGCAAAAACTTAAGCGGATAATTTGAAAAATGCGTAGTACGTTTATGACTTGGAAATTTAATTATAAATATTTTTACCTAAGTTTTTGTGATTTTTTTACTTAAAAAGAAGTAGTTTTATTTGGTACAATTAGTACAAATTTCTGCTTTTACGCATTGCAATACCTTTTGAACAAGTAAAACAATACCGAAAAATGTTTCATTCCATAAGTAGGATTAAATTATAATATTATTTAGATAAATATTCATTCTTATTTAAAATCTTTATATAACTATAGGTTTTCTTTATCTAAAGAAATGTAGTCTAAGAACTAGAAATTTTACCATACCTACAGTTGAAACATATTTATTACAGAAATGTTATGGTGAAAATAATAACGATGAACGGTTTCAAGTTATCGAGTCCATTCAGGAACCCTCCCAAATAACGATTTTTTCCTGGTAATAGCGGAATTCCTACTTCAGTTGATCGACTCTATGTTAACTGATCGGGTCGCGACGGCTTCCCTGCTTGGCGAATCGCTAAGGGTCACCACCAGCCGGGGCTGCCCTCAGGGGTGGTGTTCTTTCACCCCTGCTGTGGTGCCTGGTTGTGTATGAACTCTTGGTGAGGCTAAACAGGGATGGCTGTCGCGGCTTTGGTTATGCTGACGATGTCGCAGTGATCATTACTGGAAAGTTCCCAGGAACCATTTCGACTATGATGAGAAAAGCTCTCATCTCTGTGGAATGCTGGTGTAGGGATGTTGGCCTCACCGTCAATCCTGGCAAGACGAGCCTGATTCCTTTCACTCGGAGGAAGGTGCAGGACTTGTTCAATGATATTTCTTTCTTTGGGACCATCCTGGTCAAATCAACTGAGGTAAAATACCTCGGTGTTATTCTAGATAGTAGACAAACCTTGGAGGAGGGAACTATTCTGGAGTGGAAAATCCCATAGCGGTAATAAGAGCATCCTTTCCCGCCTATTGCTGTTAGAATTACCCAGACTACCCCGGTTAAACCGGTTTTTGGTCGGACGTCAGCTTTATCTGCCATCATTCTGCCTTGATGACGTCCGACCAAAAAGATCATGATGGGAATTTTACAAAGCCGCAGGTGGCACCCGACTTTTCTACTCCAGAATACTTCTCTCCTCCAAGGACTAACATGGAAGCCACATCTTGACCTCAGTATCAGGAAGGCAAAAATGTTATTCTGGAGAGTAAGGGGTACCATAAGCAAGTCATGGGGTCTCTGCCCAAAGGTTGTGTATTGGATCTATACAATGATAACCAGGCCTATGCTGACCTATGCAGCAGTGGTTTGGTGGCCGAGGGTAGTGCTTAAGTCAATTCAGGTTGAGCTACGCACTGTGCAAAGGCTGGCCTGTGTCAGCATTACAGGAGGTATGAGAACGGCCCCAAGCGTTTCTCTGGAGGTGCTCCTGAATATTCTACCGCTTCATCTTTATATAGAGGAAGTTTCAATTATGAGTGCCCATGGGTTACTGCATTATGGTTGGTGGAGGCCTGCTAATTGGGAGTGCAGCCACACCAAATTGTTTCGGCAATATTCTGGTCACTTACCGATCCTATTGATGGGTTCTGACAACATGGCTACAAAGATACACTTTGAAAAGCAGTTTAGTGTTTACTTTACAAGTCGTTTAGACTGGTCTGGCGACACAGTGTTTGGAACCAAGGGCGAAATTGTTTGGTTCACGGATGGCTCCAAGACTCACTCAGGGGTGGGTGCTGGAATTTATTGTCAGACTATTGTTTGGCTTCTCTGAGAGCCTTGGTGTTTTTGCTACGGTTTTTCAGGCTGAGATTTCAGCCATCTCTTTCTGTGTAGGCTTCTGTCTTAAAAAGAAGTAACAGAGCAAAACTATTCAGATTTTCTCGGACAGTCAGGCTGCTCTTAAGGCTCTTAATCAGTTAAGTATTACTTCTAAGCTCGTTCTTAGCTATTTGGATCTCCTTTCGGAACTGGGCACCCATAATAGGGTTAAACTATATTGGGTGCCTGGTCATAAGGGGCATCATGGCAATGAGATGGCCGACACTCTCGCCAATTAGGGTGCGGAGGCTAGGTTCTTAGGTGCTGAACCTGCTATTCCAATACTCAATGGCCTGGTTCGCAGCCATGTGCATGGCGCTATGACTGAGAAGCAGGTCAGGCTTTGGCTTGAGACGGAGGGTCAGAGGCAGGCCAAGGAGTTTATTCCTGGGCCTTCTATGAATAGAGCAACTGAGTTGCTTTCGCCCTCTAAGAGTAGTATAAAGGTGGTTACGGGCCTACTATTAGGTCACTGCCAGCTTAATAGACATCTGCAACTGATTGGTATCAGTGAGATTCCTTTGTGCAGGGCATGCCTTGCAGAGGAGGAAACTTCGTCTCATGTCCTTTGTGTCTTTGATTCTTATGCGGGCTGCGGCTCAAAGGTTTGAGTACCATGGTATGTATAGGTGGGAAACGAGCGATCTTTCCAACATCCCGGCGAAGCAAATCTTGCGCTTCGTTTCTAAGACTGGGCTTTTCCATGTTTAATTGGCTGGGGCTGCACAATGGAGACTGGACCTCTGCTCGAAGTGCTAGGTTGGGTCTAACCCAAAGCACCCAACTTCTACTAATAATAATAATAATAATATGTTTCAATATTAACAAGGACTTTTGGCGAGGCAGATATGGCATTGCATGTTTTTCAAAATCTACAACTATACACAACAAATTGACCAGAAAGTTGCTAGGGTATCTCAACCCTCCATAATCTTGGGAAATTATCAGTTGGTAAATTGATGCTGCAGACTTTGGCCGGTACAGTTTCTCAAGACATTTTTCACACGTACGGGTTTCTTCCGAAATTTTTATTATGTAGCCAGCGACCATAGTCACTGTGGTATTTCGCAAAGAAACAGGACAACTATGGTGAAGAGTAATGGTACCAATTCTTTGAATTATCGCCATAATGGAAGCTGGCACATTTTTAATTCCATTTGCTATTAAAGCTGTTTCCGAGAGATTGTTTTGACAAAGAGGCATTATATTTTCAATGCTTTTCTTCTTATTAATTAACCAAATCCATTGTGTTATCAACAGCTGTTTCTACTATCACATTTCCAAATCTCAAGGGCTTTATAGAGTAATGGCTCTGTGACGTCCTAGTACGTCACCCATGCTCTTTCCTGTAGATAAAAAAATTGCGACCAAAATGGCGGCCATGGCCAAGGCTACAGAGTGCTACTACTCTATTATACCAATTTTTAAGGTATTTTATATAGCTTTAATGCAAGCGTGAGCATCCATCATGTCATTATAGCCCCCCCTCTGCCTTACGTGACTGAAAAACATTTCAATGGAGTCACTAGATGTTTTACTAGTCAATACATAGTAGAACCCTAACTCCAATAAATATCTAACGAGAAGAACCGTTGATTTTGAGGTGATTGTCACAGCTTCAAACGTTTCTTGGCTGAATTTTTCCATTTTTTCTCTGGCAGTTTCCTGTACATGCTCAAGAAAAGGAAGATAATAGTCCATTAACCGTTCTAGCCTTTCATCACAAACATTCATAAAAGGGAGCTTAATTTGATTTCGACGAAAAATTCCTTCCTTGACACTATAGACACTGTGGATTTTATACCACTTTCTCAACTGCTCCATCACATATATGGTTCCTTCTAAGTGTCCAAGTTCGTCTTGGTTGCAATATCTCAATTTAATGATGGTTTTGAGCTGCTGTTGCCTGTTACAGGTTGTGAAAAAACATCAACAGCTTGTCTGACATTCATTTTTTTCTATATTGGTTGGATACACGTGTTTCCTTGTGAGACATCTAACTGGCTTTATGACACTGTCCTTCTGGAGGTGATACAATCGTCTGACGTATTTTGATGAAATACTCCATACTCCATAGTAAAGCATATCTCGTTCAAGAAACTAGGATCTAAGATTTTTATAAACGTGGCTCTGGTCGAAAGCCAGAAACATCTTTCGTTCCAGATCATTAGAATATTTAACTTCTGGTTTTAAAACTTCATCTCCAAGTTTCTTGAATGCTGCTACATTAGTTTTGGCATTATCAGTAAAAAAGCGAACGACTATAATGCCTGCCGCTTCGACTTCTTTTACAACCCGACATGATAGTTTATACAATGCTTCTCCATCTAATTTGGCCGTAAAAAATAAGCAATTGGAAGTCTGTAATTGGTAGATAGTCCTTGAAACATAAAACATAGCAAATGTGTAGCTAAATTGTCTGATATTCCCACTGCCGTACAAAGCACAAAAGCATTAACTACCAAATTTTCGATTTACAGATTTTGGTTTTAATTCTCCTTATTTTATACGTAAAATTCCATTTTGAACTAATTTTCGAATTTAAAATTTTTGTTCTTAGAGAAATGACTTTTTCTAAACGCATTATTTTAGGGTTTTGCATTATTTTCAAACCAAAAACGCATTAATGTGTTTATTTTCTTTAAAAGTCAAATCAAAACGCATTTTTTTCGCGTTTTAAGACATGGTGGTTTTAATGATATTTCTGAAATATCGTTTGGCCAGTAAATTGTTTAGTACCAGAATATAATTTGAGTTGAAAAATCCAAGTCTTCTATATAAACTTGAAAGAAGTAAGTTGGGGTATCTTAAGGCAAAGAAAGTTTGAATTTCGCGGGATTTCTCCACATTTTGGTTTTGGTCGTTAATGCTTTTTTGCTTTGCACGGCAGCCCAGTTCTTCACTGGTAATATCGGCCTCATGTATTTTTTTTGGCGGGTAATGTAGCACTTGACGCGTAGATTACGAAATTATTTTTTTTCGGCCGCAAATGATAATTTTTTAATTAACTTAATTTTAAAAAAGTAGTAATTTTAGGGGATTAGCCGTTTTTGGGTTTTTTGGCGGATAATGTAGCACTTGACGCTTAGATTACGAAATTATTTTATTTGGGCCGCAAATGATACAAAACACCTAAAAAATGAACAAAAACTTTAATTGATTTTATGAACTACCGGAATATCACGTGAAAATTATTAGGACACACGACGGAAATAAGTACAACGAAACACGTGAAAATGCCTAAAAGTGTGAAATTTTTTAAATTAAATAAAAAAATTAAATAATCATTTGCGGCCAAAATAAAAAATACCCTCGGCATCAGGTGCAACCAAAATGAATAAAAAATTCCATGAGGCCGCTGTAGTTCACTTCACCCCAGTTGTTTGTCGTAGATTAATTTAAATTTTATAGACATCTCATCCGTTATTAATGAGCCCATTCTTTCTTGCACATTTTTTGTTTTCTTAAAATCAGCTCTTAGCCTGGCTTTCACCAAAGATGAAACCCCACTTTCACCAGTGACTTGTCCTAACATTTTTTTAGTGTTTTTGGATGAGGAAGATGCAAAACTGTTAAATCTCTCAAATTACGGTACGCTCTTGGAGATTTTTGATTCCACACAGAACATTCTTAAAGTTGACTCTAGATAAGAGAAGGCGTAAATTTGTTCCAATAAAAACTTTGCTTTTAAATTCCCACTATCAGCAGCTTCACTGATTTTAACGGTTTGAGAAACAACGCCGTTTTAGCTGCTTTTTTAAGTTCATTCATCTCAGATTTCTGAGTTTAAATATTTCTACCTGCCTTGCTTAATTTGTTCCTTAGTTTGGATATTATTCTTCCTTTTTTTCTAGTTGATAATGTAGGTTTCTTGTATGATAACCTCTTATTGCTCGTACTTTCAGATTTTTCTTGAACTGATCCTATAGTATGTAATTTTTCTGAAACTGAACCTATAGTGTTATCAAAGCGTACATCAGGTATTACATCCAGAGAAATGGTATCGCCCAATATATTAATATCTCCACAACTTTTATCTAAGTAAACATCACGAATGTCTTTTACAATCATTTTCTGATCTTGTAAAACTCTGGGAGAACAAAAATCTTCTTTTACTTTTATTTTCTTTTGGGTTGCTGGACTTAAGATTGATATCTTGGTTGTTTATATTTCCTTCAAGGAATAGTCTCTTTCGTGATTTTTTCTTTACGCCCGAGAAGATAGAATTTGTGTTTGAAATTTGACTAGGTGGTGTTGTGGTTTTGTTAGTACTATAACTAGAATCTGGCCACTAGTAGTGTAAGGCCTAATTCCCGACTACCAGCCACTGGTGGCGCTACCCATTAGCTATAAATAGCAGACAGTCGGCCTGATTGAAGAGAGGTTGGAGAGAGAGATTGGAGGTAGACAAAAGGTTGTTTGGGGTCAGACCATTAAAGTGTCAATTACAGGAAGGCCGCCTCTAGTGACAACACCTAGACCATTAATTTTGGTGAGAGATATTAAAAGGGTTTTGATTTGTAATAATTTTGTTTAACTTATTTGCCTTAGTTAAATTAGTCCCTTACAGTAGAACTACATTGTAAATCTTCAGTTTGTACATTTACTTCAGTAATCTTTTCTACATTGTTATCTCTGACTAGTAAACTGCTGTTTAAATCAATAGGAATATGTTAGGAGTTAATTTGAAGACATTTTAACTTTGAAATGTGCGCCACTAGCGATGGTAGCGACATCTGTTTTCCGATATATAAAATACAAATAAAAACGTTGTTTGAGAGACTACGCAGTAAGCAGTCTCGATATATTTTTGTAACTTTGTCATATAATATTCTTTTATATCAATAAACCCATTTGTATTTTTAACCTTAAACGTCGATATGATATAAGCGCACCAAATATAACAGGTTATGAGCCCAATACGCCAGTTTCAGTGTGTAAATAAGACGAAATTACACGCTTCCACTGCGCTACGAAGAATAAGCGTAAATATTTTGACGTGACAAGGCTTACTACATGTAGGTAAGACCGAAAGTGAAGATAGAAGACAAAAATCAAAACATAGACACGTGCCCTAAGCGATAGGAAGTGGAGAAACTAATTGATAAAGAGAATCCGTAAAGCAAGCGTAAGATTTTCAAAAATCTTTTTTATCGAGGTTTATTCAAAATGAGTGATGAATATAAATTAGAAAAACTAAACTCGGAAAACTATCGGCATTGGTGCATGAGGGCACAAGGTCTATTAGATGTCAAAAACTGCTGGGCTGCGATAAATCCTGGTTACGGTAGAACACCGTCTGCTGCAAAAAGAGCGACAGATCATAAGGCCAAGTCGATCTTCTACATGATAGTGAACAATGAGAGTTTGGAT
This sequence comes from Leiobunum rupestre, assembly GCF_980474605.1. NCBI lineage: Eukaryota > Metazoa > Arthropoda > Arachnida > Opiliones > Sclerosomatidae > Leiobunum > Leiobunum rupestre. The sequence continues at coordinate 2,948,226 of NC_143386.1, forward strand.
GACATCGTCGATTGCAAAACATCGAAGGAAATATGGGATAAATTAAAAGATATTCACGCCAAGTATGACACTTGGCACGGGTTGTTGATATTGAAGGATTTCGTGATGATGGAAAAGAAGCAATCTGAATCAGTAGGTGATTATCTAACGAGACGGAATAGTCTATACCATAAAGTGAAGGGTGCAGGCTTTGAGTTTGAAGACAAGGTTTTAGCAGGGTTTGCTATTTTGGGACTTCCCCAAGAGTACGTATTTCTATCAAGAAGCCTTCGAATAGACAGAAATGATTTGAACATGGCGTCGCTGAAAGCCAAACTTTTGGAAGAAGAGAGGCGGTTACATTTTTCCAAAGAAAGCGAATATGAAAGGGAAAATAAAGCATTGACGACTCGGTCATTTTCTAGAGGAAGGAGTAGAGGCTTTAATCGAGGACGATATAGAGGAGGCTCTTCAAGAAGAAATACAGACGAGAAAGACACCTCCAGAGATAATGTAAAAGAGAAGAGTTACACGATTGATTTCTCAAAACGTCGCTGTTACACATGCTTAGAGTTCGGCCATATTTGCTAAAGATTGCCTATACGATGAAACTGATCTGAAGAGATCATCTGATATGAAGAAAAATGCAGACGAAAAGGTCACAGGAAAAACACACTCTGCCGCAAAAGCGAAAGTTAATACTCCAGCTACCAGAGCTGCGATACATCACATGGCATTGAAAGCTACAAGATAGAAAAATAGGGAAACTAATTCTGATGACATATGGATAATGGACAGTGGGGCAACGGACCATATGACGTCATACCGTGCTAATTTTTTTTCTTTTAATGACCTCGAAACTGACATTGAAGTAGCGGGTGGAGGAACTTTAAAAAGTACAGGAAAAGGAAGCGTTCGCATTGTACTAGACCAAGAATGTGGAGGTTGGATGTTAACCTTACGTGACACGCTATATGTACCAGATTTGGGAGGAAACCTATTATCCGCGTCACAAATCACGGAAAAAGGGCTCAATGTTTCACTTAGCAACCAAGAGGCTACAATCGCTAAACATGGTGACGTCATCGCCACAGGAAAGAAAGAAGACAGCCTGTATTATTTCAGAGAAGAGAACAATACAAAGCCACACAAAACATTGTTGACTAACGCTAAGCCAAAATCAGAAGACCTATGGCACAAACGGTTGGGTCATCTACATATGGCTGCGGTTCGAGAGCTTGGCACCAAAAACACAATATCTGTAGAAATTGATGAAGAGTCGTAGGAAGGCAACTGCGAAGTCTGTATGCTGGGTAAAATTAAAACAAAACCGTTTCCAAAACAAAGTCTAACGAGAGAGACGGAAGCTCTGAGACTAATACACTCCGACGTGGTGGGACCTATAACGCCGATTTCTAAAGGTGGTAGTAAATATTTCGTCACATTTATAAATGATTACACGAGATATAATAATAATAATAATCAGCTAGGCTAATACCCAAGGCACCGCCTTAGGCCTAAGTCATCATGCGACTTTTGAAGCCCTTAATTCAGAAGTACACATGTTAGGATAGCTGCAGAGAAAAATTGGGCCATACACCATTTAGACATAAAAGCAGCGTATCTAAACGCGGATATTGACGAAGAGGCTTACGTCGAAATACCCGAGAATTTTCGCGAACTGTGCGATGAACTGAGAAACACATTCCCTAATATTCCTACAAAACCGAACCTATACGAAGAAGATTACGTTCTAAAATTGAAGAAGAGCATATACGGACTACATCAAGGGCTACAAAGATCTCGAGCGGATCCATGCTTATATTATTGCACAAATAGAGAACTTATAGTCACCACCTATATGGACGATTTAGTACTATACGGAAAACTAGAAGAAATTGAAAACCTAAAGAAAGCTTTTAACGGTCAGTTTGAAGTCAAAAAACCTAGGGGATGCGAGACACATTCCATCAATCAGGGTGAGAAGGATTGAAGACTCTATTATTTAGGACCAAACCCTATACGCAACTGAGCTACTAAAGAATATGAATATGCTAAGCTCTAAAAGCGTAGCTACACCGCTGTGTCTAGGAGTAAAATAAAAAGCTGCGAAAATGGCCAAGAACTGAGTGAAGAAAAAGACACGCGATTGGAAGTCTGTGGTATTTGGCCACTCATACACGTCCAGATTTGTCGTTCGCCACTGGCTACTTAAGCCAATTCAATCAAAACCCTTCCACAGAACACTGGACCGGGATGCAACACGTTTTGCGATACCTCAATGGTGCCAAATCATTAGCATTGCATTACCAGAAGAGTCAAAAGAAAATAGAAGTATACACAGACTCAGATTGGGGATCGGATATTATCGACAGACGATCATTTAGCGGATACATCATTAAAGTAGGAGTAGCAGCTGTTAGTTGGTCAAGCAAGAAGCAGAGATGTACAGCACTGAGCACTGTCGAAGCGGAGTTCGTTGCTTTGAGTGAATGTGGAAAAGAATGTACATGGATACGAAATCTTTTACAAGAAATTGGTCAGGACGAATTCTTAGGAAGTAACTTGGAAGTTAACATCGATAACCAAGGTGCAATGTAACTAGCCGAAAATCTAACTACGTCGGACAGGTCTAAACACATAGACTTAAGGTGTTTCTATATACGAGAATTGATTGAAACCCAGATTGAAATACGTTAGTTCAGAACTGAACATTGCCGACCAGTTAACTAAAGTACTGCCGAGTCCACGAATGCACAAACATCATAGAAGAATAGGGATCATAGATCCAGGAGGAGTGTTAGGAGTGAATTCGTAGACATTTTAACTAGCGATGGTAGCGACATCTGTTTACCGATATATAAAATACAAATAAAAACGTTGTTTGAGAGACTACGCAGTAAGCAGTCTCGATATATTTTTGTAACTTTGTCATGTAATATTCTTTTATATCAATAAAGCCATTTATATTTTTAACCTTAAACGTCGAAATGATATAAGCGCACCAAATATAACAGAATAAACCAAGGTCTAATAGTGGTCCTTTTGGGACAAATTTTAGGAGTTTGGTTTGCTAGTACATTTTGGTTTTTAGGAGTTTGGTTGGCTAGTACATTAACATTTTTAGGAGTTTGGTTAGCTAGTATTTACATTTTTAGGAGTTTGGTTAGCTAGTATTTACATTTTTAGGAGTTTGGTTAGCTAGTATTTACATTTTTAGGAGTTTGGTTAGCTAGTATTTACATTTTTAGGAGTTTGGTTAGCTAGTATTTACATTTTTAGGAGTTTGGTTAGCTAGTATTTACATTTTTATGAGTTTGGTTTGAAGTACATTTTCATTTATAGATTTCTTACAAACAGCAGTTGGGAAAAGTATTTTCCTTTTACCAGTGCTAATACTGTAGTCATGTTCACTGAAATGTAAACTGCAAAGCCTTGCATCTTTGATAATGAACCTGAAATGGCTTCTTCCCACTTCTACCTTAGAGATTCATTTTTACTTACTCTATGATAACTTATTTCTTCATCTTTGGGCTCATTTTCTACTCTTTTTCTTTTTTGCTTTTTTGATGGGCAATCCTTGATAGTCCAATTTGTTACCATGTTGCTGAATTAGGGATTTGGGGTGAAGTAGCGTACATGTTGTCAGAATTTATAGCCCGCTGTACCGGTAAAATCAAGAAACCACACCAGCGGAGGCCTATCATCAGAATGCCCTACGCCAGCGTCCACAAGCCCGAACAGGTGACAAAACCAGCATGGGTAGCAGCACCCCACTACTGATGGTCGCACCCTCGACGCAAGCCGCTCAACCCAGCAGAAGGTGCAACAATGGGACGACCAGCCCGCCACTTCGCACACAGCAGTGGGATAGAGAACGGATGCTCTAGCAACTCCGGCCGACACCCCACCTACAAAGGCAGGGAGCCAAGCCCTTTGGAGAGAGCGCCTAAAGGGGAACGGCAGGCACGCAGCAGCCCGCATAACCCGGCCCAGTTGGCACCGGAGATCCCGGCGTGACCCAAAAGGCCGGGAGATGGGTCCGCTGCGCCCTCATACGGAGGCCCGCAGCCCCACAGCAGGCAACCCAATCCGCCGAGGCGGCCAGTTTGCCCGGCCCCTCTCCATTAGCCTGGGCCGAAGCCCAGTATCCAGCCCACACCTGACCGAAGTCGGAGGTTGGAGATAGGACCCTTAGGACGGAGCTAACATCTCCCAGTGCGCCACCGCCCGTACGGGTTACAAGAGCCGGACCCCGACTCCCCGGTAAAGCCACCAGTTATTGCACACTCCGACCCCTTGAGGGCCTGAAGTAGCGTACAGCAACCTCATCTTGTTTTTTAATTATTTTAGGCGGATACGATAGAGTTTGTGACGTAGATAGCGTGGGTATTTTAAATTTGGCCGCAAATGATTATTTAATTTTTTAATTTAATTTAAAAATTTTAATTTTTTTGGGTATTTTCACGTTTTTATCTTGTTTTTTAATTATTTTAGGCGGGTACGATAGAGTTTGTTACGTAGATAGCTTGGGTATTTTTTATTTTGGCCGCCAATGATTATTTAATTTTTTTATTTAATTTTAAAAATTGTACCTCTTTGGGTATTTTACAGTTTTTTTTGTGTTTATTATTTTCGTCTTGTGTTCGACGACACCACGTGTTTTTCAGCCCTTGGTATTCCGGTAGTTTGTTAAAACAAATTATTTCCAAGTAGTTTTCTTAATTTTGGGAATTTTGAGCTATTTCTAGCTGTGCTGCCTTTTTATGGCCGCAACCCCACTTTGCCCTTGGTCTTGCGATATACGCTCCAATTTTTTCACGCCCGACAATACTTGGTAGGGTATGCTTAGGTACTGTCCTCTAGGTTGCGTTATAGAAGGCCCATCGTTTTTTTTTGTATGGGGCTGGGGTGGCGCCGCGCGCCCCCAGCACGAGAGCGTAGCTTAGGTGCGGCGCCGTCAGGCGCCAATACTTATACAGTCTGGTGTCGGCGAACACATGACGAAAAGAATTTCAACCCAAAATCATGCGAATCAACAACGCAAAGAACAGCAAGAAAGTAACGCAATATCACATGGCAATTATTAAAAGTGAACAACACGTGGTGTAGGCTACCAAAACTGCAAGTGTCGGCGAACACACGACGAAAATAATACAAAAAAAACGTGAAAAGGCCCAAGCAGTTGCGGCCATAAAAAGGCAGCACAGCTAGAAATAGCCCAAAATTCCCAAAATTAAGAAAACTTGTAATTTATTGAACAACAACCGGAATACCACATGGAATTTTTTTTCTTCAAACAACCTTCATACCACTTGGAAATAATTTGTTTTAACAAACTACCGGAATACCAAGGGCTGAAAAACCCAAAGAGGTTCAATTTTTTAAATTAAATTAAAAAATTAAATAATCATTTGCGGCCAAAAAACTCTATCGTATCCGCCTAAAATAATTTAAAAACAAGATAAAAAACGTGAAAATACCCAAAACAAATTAAATTTTTAAATTAAATTAAAAAAATAAATAATCATTTGCGGCCAAGATAAAAAAAATACCCACGCTATCTACGTGACAAACTCTATCGTATCCGCCTAAATTAAAAAACAAGATGGGGGTGCTGTACTCTATTTTTCCCCACTGTCCCTATCGAGTGGTGTGATGGGGTCACTGGAGCCTGTGGGGGGCTCCATACCCGGCTCTCAAGGTCATGTGATCGGGGCGCTGGGTCACTGGAACCTCATGGGTGTTCCACACTCGTCATTCTGTGACCTACTAAGGAGGGTAGTTTGCAGTGGAAGAGGAAGCCACTCTAGTCCTCAGCTGTGCGAGGGTGGGTCTCGGGCAGCCCATGGTGTCGCCTTTTGTTGGGCCGTGATGAGGGCGTTTGTTTGCTATATGTGAGGCGGTCAAAATGGCTGTCTCACTGGCCGAACGTTGTTTCGCAAAGCGCACTTTTGTCCGGGGCTGGTTGTTTTGGGTGGCCGCTGTAGTGCTTAAGGCGGAGCAGCGGGGTACAAATACATATACTTATGTACTCTACTTTTGCCGGGATTTGTACTTTAGATGTATCAGAAATACATGAACCGAAATTATCAGCGTCCTATTCCTCTAACACGGGAGGCAAGTTCCCCGTTTTCCCCCACCTTAGTGGCCGCGTACCATCTTCCCCTCCTCGAAAAGAGAACCTCCCCATCTCCGCGGCGAAGGTTTGAATACGCTACCTGGCGACTGCCGAGCGAAACTTTCTCGATAAAAAAAATATGCTGGTTGGGGAAAATTTAGAAGTGCATCATGTGTCAGTGGAAGACAGGCAAAAACTAGTCTAACTGACTACGTTAAGAATTATACACAATAAATATTTGTATTATTTTGTTAAAATAATTGCACTTGTTTTATTTTAAATATAAAACTGAATAGCAACGTAAAGGTAGCCTTATTCGTAAACGAAATATTTTTTCTTATTTCTACTAGTTATTTTCTCGTAGTTTATTTAGTTTCTTCTTCTTCCGTGGCCTTCTGTTTCTTTGCTACTGTAAGCCTAAATATTTTTATCTGGGTTTCATATATCTTAAGTAGCTCCATTAAATAATTCTGAATATTTTCTGATTCTAATGAAACTAACGTATTTTTCTGTTCTTTCATACATAAATAGTCTAGTAAGATGAGTTAAAAAGGTGTTTAATTCATCTACTTTTTCCATTTTGGACAGCTGCTGCAGCTACCGCCTTCCACCTAGGAGCAACAAACACACAAGGAGAACGCAACCCGTCAAAAGTCGTGGATTTTCTTGTGTACGTTTTTCATTGGCTAGACCAAAGACTATATAAGCTATAGCTTATATAGTCTTTGGGCTAGACGCTTTAGCGCCTTCTGCCGTCGGAAGGGGAAAATTCGGAAATTGTCTCCCCCCCCCCGCCCGTAAAACGTTCAGCGTAAAGGCTCGTGACGCTCGTCCAATGAAATTCGTACACAACCCTTCGTGTTTAAAGGCTAGCTGCGTTCTCCTTGTGTTTGTTGCTCCTCGCTTCCACTGACCTCTATCAATAACAAAACACGGCTAAGCCTAGGTTTGCAGACCACGTTTCTCACGATTTTCTTCGATGAAATAATTTCTCTTAGCCTCACTAGATGGCGGTCTAGTTACCCGTGGTGCATTCGAAATTTTCCCTGTAGTCCAGCCTTGGAAATAAGCAATTTTTTTAATTGGTCCTTATGACCAGTGACCCCTTAGATTATGAATTATTAAACTGGTCCTTGTGGCCAGTGACCCCTAGCTTATGAATTATTAATCTGGTCTCATATAAAATGTTCTAATGTCATTTTATAAGCCTAAAAAACCTATACTACATGTTAGATTACGTTGGTATCATTAATTTTACACGTATTCAAAATAGTTAACTTTATTTTGCGAGTATCACAAGAATAGCACAATATAGTACTATCTCACCTAAAACTACTGCCATAGCCTAGAAGACCCTCGTAATTTACCGTATTCTCTCTCTCTACTCTAGGCCCCGTAGCTCCAGAGTCCCCGGTCCGTTACCGCGTAGCCTACCGTACTCGGGGGAAAGGGAACTAGAGGATTGAGTCTTTGAGAGCACAGGGGGTTCGACTCTGCATAAAGCCTCGACGTGCGGTCGCGGCGGTAGTACGCGTAGTCGCGGTACATAGAAATCCGGTGTATAGGGAAATCAAAATTGATAGAAACCTTGAATTAATAAACTGGTCATCTCCTATTATTTTTAATATTTTATATTATTTCGAATTTTTAAACTGGTCACCTTCTATTTTTTGTTATTATTTCGAATTAATAAACTGGACACGGTGACCAGTGACCCCCCAAATTTTAAATAAATAAACTGGTCTGAGCAATTAATAAATTGGTCTGAGCAATTAATTTCCAAGGCTGCTGTAGTCGCGGGAGGCAGGAAATTAACAAGGCCTCGCTATTCGACCCTCCCCTGTCGCACGGAGAAATTGCCGTCCGAGTAAAATTTGCTCGCTGATAATTTCGGTTCATGTATTTCTGGATGTGTAATACCGCATTAAGATCACAGACAAAAACGACGCTGGCTGTGCCGCATGCCGCTGTGGAAAGAAAACAAATTAATGGCCAAGGCTTAATTTCAATTAGCATTCTAATTTTATTGAGAATACAAATACCGGTGCAATCTTAACAAGAAATCAAAAAATATTATAAAATATAGTACTTATTACAATTTGTGTAATTACATATGTTCCGGCTATTATTTCTTATAATAATTAGCCGCTAAAGTCGGCTAGCTTCCCAAATAGACAATTTATCTATTCTTCTGCATATTTTACGGTTCATGAGGTTATCATATTTGCTGTACTCCAAAAAGGGATGCACTGTTTTCCATGATGGTGAAAATTTATATTTATTTCCCCTGAATTAGCTTGCGTTTTAAGATTGTGTAGAGCCTTCACACTGATTAGCTGCAGCTTCAAAACCTTCAGAATGACTAGCTGCAATTAATTCTTCACTACATTAGTCATCAGAAGTATGAATATCTTCTACTCTGACATTTCAACTTATTTTAAAATGTATTACTAATTTTTTAACCATGTTTAATAAAATCATAATCTAAAAACCCTAACTTGAGAAATTGACAACAATTAATTCCCCTTGCTCTGTTTGACAGCTGGAACTTTAGGCTAGGAATATGAAAACACGGTACCCTGGAATAGAAAAGTGTATTCCCCCACTACGAGCTCCTCTCTCTCTCTACGGCAACGCAGCGCGAGCCAGAATCGCGGACATACGAGTTTAGCGCCACCTTTTCTATATGTTTTTAAAACATTCGTCTGCTAATTTTCGAACATGAGAATTCCGTTGTTTTATTTATTGGCTCACCTAGGAGGATTCAAGCTAAAGTTCACTGTTTGAATAGGAGTGTGTGTATTAATAGAATTTAATGTTGTTTTTACTAGTTCAATAATTTTAGTAATGGGAAGATACTGTTGCTATGACAATTGTCGTAGTGACTCAAGGTGTCATAAGGATATAGTTTTTTTATCCCATACCTAAACCTAGTAAGAATGGGAAAAAGATACAAATAACCCAAAAATGGATCGAGGCGATTAACCGTCAAAGCATTACTGTTGAAACGTTAAAACAACATCACCTCGTTTGTAATCTACATTTTGTGGATGGTAAGGGACCCACCAAGGAAAACCCTTTCCCTAAGCGACTGTCCAATGAAATAGTTCGAAACTCGTTACTTTTGATAAATGTAAACAAAACTGGGAATAAAAACTATTCTAAAATGGAAATTGCAATTGAAGAAAATCTGACACCTTCAAAACTGGGGACTCTCATTAATAACAGCAATGAATTTAAAATCTCAGATCACCTAGTAGTGTTGCCAATAACACATAAAGAGTCAACGGAAAATAAAGTAGATCTTGAAGAAACGATAGAAACACCTTTGATAGTAAGACTTCCAGCACCTTGCTTTTTTCATTTGTTCAAATTGGTTGATATCTAATTTATTACTTTGAATTTAGGAGGAAATAAAAGGCATTGTAAGTCAATCGACGGTTACTAACAGTTTGGGTTCGGAACCATTACACAAAGAGTTAGTAGTTGGCCAATCAATAGTGGAAACACCTGTGATAGTAAGTCTTCTTGCTAGCTGGCTTTTTTCATTTATTCATATTGTTTAATAAATAATTTACTACTTTTAATTTAGGAGGAAATAAACGGCACTAACAGTTTGCGTTTAGAACCATCAACAGCAAATGAACCAGTTATTGAAGGGTTTTCGCTGGATAATTTACAGAAAGAAATCAGACTACATCAATTAGAAAATAAGAACCTATTCTTGTGGACTATTGTATCTGATCCTGACCTTTTGTCTATTTCTAAACGTAAAGGGAGTCTTTTATCAGTTAGACTTGAAGTTCAGAAGTCATTGGACATAGAAGTGTTTATCTTAGAAAATAACATTGAGAAAACACACAATCTATATTCCAAAGGCCTTCAAATTAAACAGAAGCTGTATTTGATCCCTCGCAGAAATCTGGAAAATATTGCCCAGAAACAAAAAGTGTTACGTCGATTAACTGTCAATTTGTCTGGATGGTGTAGAAATTGTACATTACTCCGCAACAATTTATTGAAAAAACTGATACGGAGGGAAAAAAGGGTGCTTTTTCCAAAACAAACTACACTCAAAAATTTGGATTTACAACAAATAAGAATTCGAATGTCAGCAATGAAAATCAAAAACCTGGCATTAAACAGACAAAATAAAGCTCTTAGAAAGAAAATTGAAAATCTAATAGAAACTGATGGCGTTCAACTGAGCAGTGAAGAAAATGAAGATGCGTTGAAAATTTTGAAGGATAATCCTTTTGAATCTTCTTCCAAATTTCAACGATTTCTCTTACATCAACAGCTTCAAATCGCTAATTCAAAAACCTATCGTCCAAAGAAATGGCATCCTGCAATTATACATTGGTGTCTTCACTTAAAAAGTAAATCATCTTCTGCCTACGAAGCGATAAGACAAGCTATGGCTCTTCCAGCGGCTAGAACTCTATACAACCATTCCAAGGATCTGAGAACTCAAAGTGGGTTTAATTCAGCATCTATTCAGGAACTGAAGAACACGATTAATTTTGACAAGCTAGAAGACCACCAAAAATATATTTCTATAATGCTAGATGAGATGTCTATAAAGCAGGACCTTATTTATCGCCATAGTACTGGGGAAATTATTAGAATTATTAACGCGAATGATAGTCAAAACAAAATAAAGAGATTAGTTGAAAATGCGGAAGGAATACAAAACGTTCCACAGTTGGCATCTCACATTTTGCAGTTCATGGTTCGTGGTTTAACCGGGAATTTAAAATTTCCATATGCGTTTTTCCCCTGCTGTAAAATGAAAGCAGAAGAGCTATATAGCCTTTTATGGGAGGCTATAGAGAATCTCCAGTTGGGAGGATTTAAAGTTCTTACAGTTGTTTGCGACAAGGCTGGTTTAAATCAGAAACTCATCAAAATGTGCTGCGAAGTTGAAGATAATCAAGGCAGTGTTGGTTATAAATCTCAAAACCTATTTTCCAAGGGAGACTTTATTTACTTTGTATCAGATGTGCCACATTTGGTAAAAACTATTCGCAATGCACTAGAAGCCAGTGGGAATGGAAAAAACACTAGGATCTTGAAGAAAAACAGTAAACATATATTGTGGCAACACATCACGGAAACGTTTGACAAGGACAGTGAACATGAGTTTGGTCTAAATTTATGTCACAAAATTACTTGGGATCATGTTAATTTAAATGCATTTTCACGCATGAAGGTTAATTACGCCGCCCAAATACTCAGCAATACAATGGCAAACGCAGTTAACCATCTTGTGGGATCAGATGCGTCAGAAACTGTTAATTTCCTCAAAATGATGAACAACTTCTTTGATTGCAGCAACGTAAGAAATTTAACAGATGGGAAACACAACAGAAACTCTTTTCTCGACCGATATAGAAGCTTGAATGATTGGCGCTTTAACGTAGGTTCCATATTATAATTGTGAAATAAATAACCATTATCTAAATCTTATTTTATTAGTGGCTCAAAGAAACTTTTCTGGGCTACCTTGATGAGTGGGAGGCGGAAGTGCAAAACATGGAAGTTGAAAAGCGTTTTGCCAAATCTAAAATTTTGCTAAGCCGTGAAACAAGAGAAGGCTTAAGAATTACTGGAATGAAGTTTATCCATATTTTGCACTTTCCTCACAGTGTTATACAATTTTTTTTTCCTCAATTATAGTTAATTCCATCACTGAGGCCACTCAAATATTCTTGAGATCAGGGGCAAAATTTGTGCTCACTGAGCATTTTAATCAAGATCCTCTCGAAATGTATTTTGGGAAACACCGAGCTGCCACTGGATTAGTGATCGTACGGGGTGACATTTGAGTCGGGGTCGGGGTCGGGGTCGGGGTCGGGGTCGGGGTGAGAAAAAACCCCGGAAAACCGGGTCGGGTCGGGGTTTTTTGGGATTTTTATTTTTAAGCGTTTTCTAACTACAAAAGTGACAAAACTCATTCAAAAGCAGCACATTTTTTTTTGTTTACATTTTCATTTTTCTAAATAATCGCAACAATCTGCCAGATCTGTATCAGTCTCAGATTGTGACTCTGGAGAGTCTGGATTAATGGGGGTTTTCTCCTTCTCACTGTGCCTCTGAGCTTTTTCATATTCTTCTACTACTTTTTCAATTTTGAAATCTACAGCTCGTTGGTTATAGTAGATGAATATTAATTTTTCTGCATTTTCTGGGAGAAGGCGGTTTCGAGTATCCGTAATTGTCCTTTTTCCAATTTTAAATTCCCGTTCAATGGCGACACTGCTTAGGGGAGCTGTTAAATACTGATGTGCCAGCTGTAAAAAAAAATTGTGAAAATTTTAAAATATGTTGCAAAGTATCACGTATGGTATGTTTTTGTAAAATTTTAACTTCCAGTTATACCTTTGACAAATCAGGGTATATATTAGTTTTATTTTTCCAATATTGTAAAGGATCGTTATCAGGATCTAACTCCAAATCATGCAGATAACCATCAAGTTGTCGTGCTGTCTCTATTCTTATTGTGTCGTCTGTTACTCTCATTGGCTGGCTTTCTATGGTGTTAGCTCTAACTTGAGCGACAGAACATGTTTAAAGTTCAATAGCCACAATTGATTTCCGCCAGTAAGAGCAAGAAGTTCCAGTAGTAGGCGCACTGCCGATAAAATAAATATACCCAATGAAATATTTTATAATGACAGCCACTAAGAATAGGTACCTAGAACGTCGAAATTTGTTTTTAATGTCCTCTTGTTGTAACCGCTTTTCACACTTTTTGTATGCTAAGGATTTTAAACGTTCCAGTGCCTCGGAATGAAAGCTTTCTTCTTTAAACCACTGTTTTTCAGATAATTATGGAATAGACACGCAGATAAATTTTTGACTCTTAAATTAAACTATAATATCGAGCAATGGGAATGGTTCCAGAGCTGGTGTATGGTGTAGATTTATGCACAGAAGTAGAAGAACCAGGTGACGGAAATGATGCTTGACTAGGAGACGGGTCTGACGGAGTATTATCTGATACTGATTCATTATCTTGATGACCATGGCCTTGAACATCTACCGATAATTCCTTCCCTATTTGTCCACCTACGGATTCTAGGAAAAATGACTCGGATTCGACGCTATCAGCGACATTAGTCACACCACATTCTTTACTTGAGGAAGTTGAGGCACTAGCACCACCGGAAAATAAACTGTAAATTGCGTTGGTTTTCTGTTTTGTCCTTTCTTTGTCCGCTTTTAGTTTTTCGGAAGCAGCCCTCGCAGACTTCTCGTGAAAAGGATGAACCCGTCTTAAGTGATCCCAAAGACCTTTGGTAGAGGAATGGGACACTAAAAGGGTCTTTCTACAATATATACATTTTGCCGTTTTTTTGTCGTTAGGTAGAGTTTGGTTTTCAAAATGCTCCCAAATAACCGATACTTTAGGCATAATGAAAAGAAAAGTCTGACTTTCGCAGCGAAATTTAAACAGCCTAACCACAAACGCGCGGAGCCGCGGATGCCGGGACGAGAGTAGTCGCTTCAATGGCCGACTATTTAAAAGTAAAAGTAAAACCAAAACAAAATCAAAACAACGGCTAACGAGAGGCGAGTGGGACGCGACCTTTGTACCTTCGAACGAGAAGTAGCTGAGAGAATAGGCTGGCTTGCCCCCTCCTTCCCCGTTTTGTTTGTAGTTAAACTTACCGGGTCGGGGTCCCCATACGATCACTACACTGGATGTAACGATAACCCAAATGTTTTAAATTATCAACAAAGCATACCAAGAATAAAAAATTTACGAAAAATTATTTTGAGCCCTAAGAATGGAAACATCACAGTCAAGTCGAAGAAAATTAAGAAATTGAGGAGGTTGATGTTGGAAAATGAACAGGAATGAAGCAAATACTATTATTTCACTTTTAATTTCACATTAAAAATATTACTGCCACAATTAAAAAATAGTTTCTTAATAGTCTTGAGTAACTTACAATGTTAGTAACTTTGAAGAGATTAAAAATAAAACTATCACGGCCAAAAAATGTTTTATGTTTGTACTTTTAGGTTGTTTAAAAATATCACAAAATACTTTTAATAGTTGAATTAAAATCACATTTTTAGGAATCCTTGTGCGAGTTTCTTCATCTTAGGAACTTTGACTTTCACTTCTTTAGGTGTTTCTTGGCATTTCTTACAACTTTTTTTGTTTTTCATTTTTCGCATTGCAGCGGCCTTGAGAGATTCTCTTTTTAGTTTCTGAATTTCAGTTTTCATTTTTCCAGTCAACCCTTTACCCATACAGCTCATAGTAATTTTGCATGCTTTACGTAATGAATTTTCTGCAGCTTGACAATCTGGACCCCACAGTTCACACCAATATTTGACTAAGTTTTTATTTTTTAGTGCTTTCTGAAATACTCCCTTTCTGAAAGAATTTCTTTGCTTCACTGTGTATCTTCACTACAAAAGTAAATGCTTTTGGTTTTAGTATTATTAGTCCTCCTTTATTTAAGTCCTCACTCCACTTAGTGAAATCATTTGATTTTTCGCTCTTCAATTTAGTAGCATTTTTTATGAATTCTTTTGACAAAGAACCATACGTCAATATTAACTGGCGGACCATATATCCACCAATGTGGTGAATAACAAATCGCTCTTTTTGGGTAGCTTGTTTCTCCAACAAAAGTGGAAATTGATGATGATTAGTGTCAGTAGTGTTGACTTCTGTTTTTTTGACAGCTGAAGATTGTATTTCCACTCTTTTTATCAACCCGTTATTCAGTAGTCTTCTTGTTAAACATTGAGATAGTAAATATTTCTCTGTCTCGTGTAGCAACTCAAATTCCTGAACAAATGTTCAAATTATAATTAAAAATGAATTTTTAATAAATTATTTAAGTTCCTTACATCTATTTTAAAACACTTTCCAATTTCATCCACAAAATGATCATTTGTCATTAGCTTGTGGATACCTGCCGTAAAATCAAATCGGTCTTTCTTTGAATCAAATATTTCCAGAACACTATACATTAGTCGATAATATAATTTTTTCCGGATGATTTTGAACTTCTTTCAGGCAAGCCTCGATTAAGAAATTAAAGTATTAGTAATTAAGTAGTTTATGCTTAATCCACAGTTTAATGACGCATTCCTTACACATATTGCGGGGCTAAGATTCTTTGTCAACATTGTCTCTAAATCTTTGATGGCACTTTTGATTAAGATCTCACTGTACATTTTAAAAAAAACGAATGGCTTACATCATTACCTTTTTGTTTATTTTCCTTGGACATATACGTTCGACCTAAACATCCAATAACTGTTACAACTGTTTAATATAGAGAAATAATGATATATTTACCATTATCTGTTGCATTGCTAATGGGCTTAGACAATGCACTGTAATTATGTTCTTGTAATAATGAATTTATCACTATCCCCAAATTTGAAGGTTGCAGAATTTTCCTTTCTTGCTTTTAATTTGCATATTGCACCTATTTTGTTAACTAAATAAACTAAATGTTCATTGTCTATAATATAATTCCGACTAAAAACACGAGACTTGAAATACGCGAACAGAAAAACTAGCAGACGAAAAGCCAATTAAAAGTTTAAAAGTTCTACGATAGGTGGCGATACTTGTTATGTCCGTGAATTTTTTACTGCCGTGCCTAAAACGGGAGACGACCACTCCAGGTTAGCTTGAATTAGAGATGAGTCGGGCCGGCTATTTTTAAAACCCGACCCGACCCGACCCGGCCCGCCAAAATTCTTTAAAACTGAAACCCGACCCAGCCCGGCCCGATAAAATTTGTAAAATTATAAACCCGACCCGCCAAGGCCCGATAAAATTGAAACCCGACCCGGCCCGGCCCGATAAAATTTGTAAAATTTTAAACCCGACCCGCCAAGACCCGATAAAATTGAAACCCGACCCGACCCGATAAACTTGCACTTTTTATGGTTATAGTATAAGCTTGTACTATATGCTAGAGCAAGCTCCCGAATTCAAAATTTCAATTGCTATGCCTAGTTAACTACCTAAAGGCTTTCAAAACTCATTTATTTAAGTTTTAGCGAAATGCCGTTTTCCCTCACTTTTCCCGTATTCCCGCTTAAATTGCATTATTCCCTTTTAGCATTTTGGAAGGTAGAAAAATCCCCGCATGTGGAAGCACTGATACCGCATGAACTGTGAACCTCTCAGTTTCCCACAACACGCTTGTCACGAAGTGAAAAGATAGAGCCACGTGGGAGACTCGGGAGAGGGGGGAATCATAGGTAAACCAAATTAAAATTTTGGTCCACTTGAGCGCCGCCAAGTGAGGCGTTTTAGAACGTATGTCTCGCTACTGGCGAGTAAATCTAAAAGTGAAAAGGCGCCAGGGTATATAGACCAAATATTAAGTATTTTTTCCAATTAGTAGGCTATGTAGTCTGTACTCTGTTGTGAAACTAGCTCTCAGTAAAAAAAATTGTGATGGCAACGTTTTTGAGTCTTATCATGTCGCTTTTGTTAACAAGCAATAATGAAATAATTCGCTTTCTGCATGTAGAGATTAGCGGTTGCGAATAGAATAGAAACTCGGAAAGCCCGATCATTAATATATAAAAGCCCGACCCGACCTACTCAGTTTCATGTAAAAAGCCTGGCCCGACCAGACCCGTAAAAAAAGACCGACCCGACCCGGCCCGAAAAAAAAAATGTAAAGTGAAACCCGACCCGACCCGACCCGACCCGACCCGACCCGCCAAAAACTTCCATATCGAAAACCCGGCCCGCGCCAAGGCCGGCTCGGCTCGGGTCGGGTCGGGTAAGCCCGCCTTTAGCGGGCCCAAGACTCATCTCTAGCTTGAATCCTCCTAGCTTTAGGTTTCCTCATTCATCTAATCTTGAAAGTTGAGAGTTTAAAGTAGCGTTTTCACTTAAAGTGACTATATAATAGCATATAAAGCTAGAAGGGTCATTCCACGTCAAATCAGGCAGGGGTCCCCACGGCACCATAACCGATTTTGATGAAAGTTTACACAGTTAAACTTTAGACATTTCTAGTGGTAGGTTCAAAATTTTAAGTCTTAATTCGATATATTTTCTGAGATATTAAATTTTTAAAAGGCCTTACAGACGGTAAGGAGATTTTACGTTCCAAATCCAATGATTTTGACACCCGATATCTAGAGAATGACTTCAAAGAAAATATTTAAACTTTTTTTACTGTTCAAGTGGGTGGTATAGAATATAGCTATTTCAAAACAATTCCTCGAAACGGTTCTGTTTTTTCGTCGTAAATTTCGAAAAACGCAAAAATTTTCATCTAAACGAATAAATAGGCACATAAAAAGAACCGATAATTTTCGAATTACTATCGGATCAGAAATTCTAAAAACGTTTCTGATAGTGTTTGCCCTGTAGAATTCGAAAATGATAGTCATTTTGCACTGCGACCAAAAGTGCATTAGATAAAGAACACCAAAAATGATAAAATATTAAAAATAACAAAAACACGATAGCTTTCAAAGCCGCGCCAAGGTACCTACGCAATTGAAAGTCCTACAAAAGTATACATTGCCTAAAAGCTTTTGTTTCATTAGATATAATATCCAAAATTCAAAGGTGATATAAGATTCCTTCATAAGTAAACATGATAACAAACTAGAATGAAAATTAAAAGAAATTGCGACTTCGGTGGGCGTCACAATATTACGTAAAACGCTTTAAAAGCGAATACATTGAACATACATTTATTTTTTTGTGGATCAGGTCGTGTACAACATGTTTACTATATTATTGAGGGAATGACGAAAAAAATCGATGATCTTTAATATCTTTGATTTCTTGAAAATTTTACGTAATGACTGTCCAGACACTGAAGTTTAGTGTACTTTTTTGTGTTCGTCACGAGTCCCACGTTAGCTGTATTGTGGTTTTGAAACTCAAATCAGCATTTTCGATGGTTTTGGCAAGGAGGATAGGAAGGGAGGCGAAGTAGAAGGGATGAACGCGCCAGCATCCTTGTAAGAAGTTTAGCGGGAAAATTTCGGAAAAATGGCGGCCAGATTGCGGCCGCTACGCTAGGTGTTGCCGCCATTTTTCCGAAATTTTCCCGCTAAACTTCTTACAAGGATGCTGGCGCGTTCATCCTTTCTACTTCGCCTCCCTTCCTATCCTCCTTGGTTTTGGCTATTGATTTGGGAATAACTAGAGGTACAACTAAATCTGGCTGGCGCGGGACCAAATTCGTTCCACAAGGAGACTTTATCAACTTAATAGTTCTACCGTGGCGGCATCTGTCTCTAGTGGTGGCAACTATATTGCAATTGAATATTTTAATGAATCTGATGCGAAATTGAAATGTATGATTTCTCGTATTAAACAAACTTTTGAAGTTGTTTAAAAATAATTTTATTTTGTCAACACGATCCTTTTTAACTCAAGTTACGATGAGTTAGCTAATAATTATTTATTTTTAGCCATGTAACTTTACAAAATATAGATGGCGGTACCGCCTAATTATAAAGATTAATTTTGTACAGTAATATCAGAACAGGTCCCGCGTGACCATGGCAACCGAAATCGTAATTGTAGTTGTAATTCTAGCAGTATTATTCCCAATTCACTGGTTTGGGCGATCAGGTGAGCCTTAAATTTTCGTACACGCGCTTCTGCATTGGTTATAAAGTACATTGTAGTTAGATTGACTCAGGAGCGGATCCAGGCCATCAAGTAAGGAGGGGCGATCATGGGCATTCAAAAGTCGTTTGCTATTTCTTCACAAATTTAGTTGGCAGGTATTAAAGTAGATGGCGCTATCGTTTCTAAGCTCGAAGCCTATATGGAGCGTGAAAATGTAACGTGGAGCTCTCATTTTCGTTTTCAAGTATTCTAAGGGGGGGGCGATCGCCCCCATCGCCCCCCTATGGATCCGCTCCTGGATTGACTAATAAACTAATAAATGATATTGTGGGATATGGAGAACACAGCCAGTCGACCAGTTTTTAAAGAAAGCCAATTTTTGGACATTAATTCAATTTCTCAAGATGACAAGTATCTTCTGTATCTTAGAACTGGCCAGCTCTCTTTGAAATGTTTTCCAAAAGAGCAAAATTGGCTTTCATTAAAAACTGGTCGACTGGCTGTGTTCTCCATAGGACCATATCTCACAATAGAGCAGTATCGCTCTGTAGCTTTGGACTAAGGCCGCCATTTTGAGGGCAGTTTTTTTATCTATAGGAAAACACATGGGTGACGTTAATATACGTCACGCCGATATCACTCTATATCATTTATTAGTTTATTAGTCAATCTAACTACAATGTACTTTATAACCAATGCAGAAGCGCGTGAACGAAAATTTAAGGCTCACCTGCACGCCAAAACCATCGAAAATGCCGAATTGAGTTAAAAAACCACAATACACGAACGTGGGACTCGTGACGAACACAAAAAAGTACACTAAACTTCAGTGTCTGGACAGTCATTACGTAAAATTTTCAAGAAATCAAAGATATTAAAGATCATCGATTTTTTTCGTCATTCCCTCAATAATATAGTAAACATTTTGTACACGACCTGATCCACAAAAAAAATAAATGTATGTTCAATGTATTCGCTTTTAAAGCGTTTTACGTAATATTGTGACGCCCACCGAAGTCGCAATTTCTTTTAATTTTCATTCTAGTTTGTTATCATGTTTACTTATGAAGGAATCTTATATCACCTTTGAATTTTGGATATTATATCCAATGAAACAAAAGCTTTCAGGCAATGTATACTTTTGTAGGACTTTCAATTGCGTAGGTACCTTGGCGCGGCTTTGAAAGCTATCGTGTTTTTGTTATTTTTAATATTTTATCATTTTTGGTGTTCTTTATCTAATGCACTTTTGGTCGCAGTGCAAAAAGACTATCATTTTCGAATTCTACAGGGCAAACACTATCAGAAACGTTTATTAGAATTTCTGATCCGATAGTAATTCGAAAATTATCGGTTCTTTTTATGTGCCTATTTATTCGTTTAGATGAAAATTTTTGCGTTTTTCGAAATTTACGACGAAAAAACAGAACCGTTTCGAGGAATTGTTTTGAGATAGCTATATTCTATACCACCCACTTAAACAGTAAAAAAAGTTTAAATATTTTCTTTGAAGTCATTCTCTAGATATCGGGTGTCAAAATCATTGGATTTGGAACGTAAAATCTCCTTACCGTCTGTAAGGCCTTTTTAAAAATTTAATATCTCAGAAAATATATCGAATTAAGACTTAAAATTTTGAACCTACCACTAGAAATGTCTAGAGTTTAACTGTGTAAACTTTCATCAAAATCGGTTATGGTGCCGTGGGGCAAATTTTTGAAATTGCCTGATTTCACATGGAATGACCCATAAGTCTATTCCTAATGTTAAAGGACCCAAAATTGTTTGAAAACCTTAAATATTAAACTTGTCCTACCTCAATTTTTGGAATACTTTCGAATTAAAAAAAAGTAACGGGACCAGTGACCCCAATTTTTTAATAAATTAACTGGTCCAAGCAATTAATAAACTGGTTTTGGACTTTTAGACCACTGTTATTTCCAAGTTTTACTTGTATCCAGGTATAGAGAGTTAGTTGTCTTTTCCCCCTGCTAGGGTCAGCCGTAGCAATAAACCACTTCCAGGTTTGGAATTTTTTTCTTTGGACGAAACCAATTAAGTTGCAAGTAATTTATTCCTCTTTTTGTGTATGAATTTCTGGTTCATTACAAATTAAATATTATCTTTGGAGACTTTCAATCTTTGGGTGAAGTGTAGTACAGCGGCCTCATCGAATTTGATATTAATTTTAGTTGCGCCTGATAGACCTTGTCACGTAGATGTCGAGGGTATTTTTTATTTTGGCCGCAAATGATTATTTAATTGTTTAACTTAATTTTTTTAATTTTAAAAATTTATCATTTTCATTGAATTTTATATTAATTTTGGTTGCGCCTGATAGACATTGTCACGTAGATGTCGAGGGAAATTTTTTATTTTGGCCGCAAATGATTATTTAATTGTTTAACTTAATTTTTTTAATTTTAAAAATTCACATTTTCATTGAATTTTATATTAATTTTGGTTGCGCCTGATAGACCTTGTCACGTAGATGCCGAGGGTAATTTTTATTTTGGCCGCAAATGATTATTTAATTGTTTAACTTAATTTTTTTAATTTTAAAAATTTCTCATTTTCATTGAATTTTATATTAATTTTGGTTGCGCCTGATAGACCTTGTCACGTAGACGCCGAGAGTAATTTTTATTTTGGCCGCAAATGATTATTTAATTTTTTAATGTAATTTTAAATTTCTAATTTTTGGGTATTTGCACGTGTTTTGTTGTACTTATTTCCGTCGTGTGTTCGCCGGCAACACAGTTTCGGTGTCCTAATGAATTCCACGTGATATTCCCTTTTTGTATAAAATCAATTACAGTTTTTGTTCATTTTCTCGGTGTTTTCTATTATTGGGCCACTTTGTTTCTGGTTGAGATTAAAAGTATATACTTGATGCGTAAGGCTTGGTACTGTCCTCTAGGTAGCGTTATAGATGGCCCATCGCTTTTTTTAGTATGGGGTTGGGGAGGCGCTGCGCGCCCCCAGCGCTTGAGCGAAGCGAGTGCGCGGCGCCGTCAGGCGCCAATACGGGGAGTTTAGTAACGTCTTTTACGTGTTTTGGAAGTAATTATCTTCATCGGGTTGTCGCCTACACCACGGCTTGTTACTGTTTGTTTAGGTTTCCACTCTACTAACTTTTTAACATTAAGTTAATTAATTTAATTATCATTTTCGACCCAAAAACAAAAGTTTCGTAATCAACGCGTCAAGTGCTACATTCTCCGCCACCCAAAAATACAAAACCACGGTAATTCCTTAAAATTAGTACATTTTTAACATTAAGTTAATTAATTTAATTATCATTTGCGGCCCAAAAAAATTAGTTTCGTAATCTACGCGTCAAGTGCTACATTCTCCGCCACCCAAAAATACAAAAACACGGTAATTTCCTAAAATTAGTACATTATTAACATTAAGTTAATTAATTTAATTATCATTTGCGGCCCAAAAAAAATTAGTTTCGTAATCTACGCGTCAAGTGCTACATTCTCCGCCACCCACAAATACAAAAACACGGTAATTCCCTAAAATTAGTACATTTTTAACATTAAGTTAATTAATTTAATTATCATTTGCGGCCCAAAAAAAATTAGTTTCGTAATCTACGCGTCAAGTGCTACATTCTCCACCAAAAAAAAACACGAAATTACATGAGGCCGCTGTAGTGCAATTTTGCCCAATCTTTTACCGCAGGCTTTTAAGTGAATAAGACCATGAAGGATTGCATTAAACAAGAATTTCAATTTCTGAGAAGTGTTGAAATATTTCTTTAAAATGTAGATACTATTAAGATCTCCATTGTTTGCTTCTGAGTTTTTAACTTCAAAGATACTCACTATGGTACGCAATAATACACGGAGAAATGGAACACGAGAAAACATTTTATTTCTCTATACTATTAAATGGTACATTTTAAATACCATAATAAATTTTTTAATATAAAACAAATGAAATTACCAGTGTCATTACATTGTTTTGATAATTTTTTTTACACAAAGGAACTCCTTAAAATATGATTTATAATTTTGTCAGCTTAAAAAAACCTTGCTTTAGCTTTGGATAGTAATAAAATGGGTAATGTTGATTTTTAGTTAAATTACAAAAAGTTGGGCATTCATAAGGCTATTAATAATAACTTAAAGAGACTCTGACACTAGCTGTTAATATCCAACTAGTTCGAATTTCAGTACTCACTGAAACGAAGAACTGATAATATTAGCAATTACAAAGATAATAAATAATATTAGTGTATTACCACCAATAAATTACGTAGGATCTTAACTATAGTAGTATGTATCACCAAGATATTCCATTAAAGTGGATCAAGAGGTGGGCTTATTCTGTTCATTTGAAAGGAATAAGCATATACTATTTTTAATGCACTACCTAAGAAGTGAACAAATCTTAAATATTTCCGTGTACAACTGAAAATTGTGGAAATATGTAACTTAAAACTACTAAGAATTAATCGAAAAATTAATTAGTGCAACTATTCTTATCATTTAAAGATCTCATTGACCTACCATTAAATGTTATAATTGCATAGTGCACAAGGTAATTTTAAAGTTTACCACTGTATTGACCATATTTATATGTCCATTAAAAGGTTAGAAAAAACTAAGTAAAATAGTACATATTGGATATAAATGCTAAAAACCAATTAAATATCTTTAAGACATTGAACTACAGACCCATAATGGTTTTTGACATTACAAAATTTATCATATGGTTTAAGTAGAAAATTTCAGTCCATTTTGGGCTTGCATAATGATTTTAGAAACTGCTTATGCTTTACTTTCATCCAAGAAAATAAAATTAGGCATGATAACTCAATATTTTACATTGTAGTCTTAAGGTTGCAAAACTTTTATATAAGCTAAAGCAAGGCTTCTTATACACGGAAAGGTTTTGTCTGACCTCAATATGTCCTGACCATAGTATTATCAACTTCGAATACTGACACCTTGATCAAAATTATTTGGCCTAGCATTGGCCGCAGCTGTTAAGTTTTCATATCGAAACTATTTGTTTTAGTCAACTAACATGTTTCCAGAATATTTTTGGTTTCAGTTTCCCAAAATGTACATTAAAGATTTTCACTGTGGCATAACATCTGATACATTTTCATGGATGTTTGTGATATATAATAAGTATATATACTTATTCGTACTATTAACGGTTCCTAAATAGTTCTTTTTAAATTGTATCATACATTTTCATTCACTATTGTGTACAACACCAAATTTAATTTATAGCAAATGTCTATTTGCATAAAATTTATCCAGTTATAAGAAATTTATAACATCGTACAGTTTTATACAAATAGACAAAATCCACAGTAAACATTAACCATGGAGGAAGCTAAGGTGATTTTCCCAAACATTGATATTTCTTTTACAACATCAAAATTTATAATTAAAAATTCTTAAATTTTTGGGCTCACTTTTAAATTTAAAATACACGTAAATTCCTACACACTGCACTGCAACAGCACAGAAGATTGAAAAAGCATCAAAGAACTTGATAAATATAAATACATCAAGTATCAATTTTTGACTATACACAATACAGCTTATATTGGTACCAGATCCAAAAACTGATCAATTGGCTGGATACCTATAAAAGAAGTCACTGAGAGTAAATTATTGTAAATTCACAATGTTACATGGTTATTTAATGGATGATTAAAATACAAAGCCATTCTAAAAAAAATTCTATATAGGATAAACTATTGGCTACACTTGCGCTATTCAGTGTCTTGGAAAGTGAAGTTGTTATGTTTGTAAATGATGACACTTTGTACCGAAGATCATATTTAATTTGGAAACATAATAATTACATAGATAATTCTAAGGGAGTTTTGTGCTCAGTATCAAGCCAGGAACAAGAAAGAGGCAGCCGGTGTTTTTGGGCCGTTAGCTAGTCTAATTAGTTAGGAGGTGCCCTCTACAGTTATTGCATGGAGTCTTAGGGTTTGAATGTTAAATACATGTGGACGTAGCAGTAGTGCACATTTCTTAAGCGTTCCTCTAGTACAGTCTTATTTCAGTGCTGTTTAAATTTAATTTTGGTTTAAAATGTCTTAAAAATACAGTAATTAAAGTAACAAAAGTTGGTCTTGAAAGAGAGCTAAATTTCTTTATTTACCTTTAGTGGTTCAGTCAACGCCAAAATTTATAGATTAAATAGGTTAAAGATTCAAAACACTTTAAAGCAGCAAAATATTGTTTAAGGCTGCCATTTGAGTCAAAGAAATGTCTTTTTTATTTATGGTGAGCGTCGCACTTGTGTTAAATTTTACGCCAATGGTTTTTCCAGACAATGCAAATGGAAAGTGTAGCCCTAGTGCAGCCAAACGTTACGCGCTAACTGTTTAAGTATTTACCATAATTACTGCATGTAGAGAAAGAACAATATACAAATTAAAGTGTAGTCAGGTCAGCAATTAATGAATCAGTTTACGAAGTGTAGTCTTAGCTACACTGCAAGAAGTGTTTGACACAGAAACCACCCCTGTTTACGACAATGTTATCTAATATAACAATTCCATGGAATTGTTAAACAAAAATACTTCAAAGGTTCTCAAAGCTGTGGAGCTCATGCCTCTGCTTAGAAGTAGAATACTAATAGAAAATCATTGGTCAGGTTCAATATCTGGCCTTCGACAGTAACTGAAAAATAAAGTTAACACATATTGGGACCTTTAAATAGCTTACAAGAATGAAATGATTATAAATTGAGATCATAGATAAAATTAATCATTACTCCTAAATCAAAATCTACAATTATATCTCTCTCATTATTTTTTTGGAATTTCTTCGGTGATTTATAGAAACCATGTACGATATTTTTTGGGAATTGCTAAAAAATCTGGGGGCAGACAAGTAAACAATGACCCAAAAGGGTTTTTTCGACAACCTATACTGATATTCAATCATACATGTACTTGATATGGACGTCTGGGCCATGCTTGTTGCATAAATATCGAAGCTTTAATTCATAATTATAATTTTAATATTGTCTAATTTTGGGCCAGATGTTGTGTGTCACTAAAGATGTGAGCTAGCTAAATGCGGTTCAAGATTATTTTCCACAGACAATATTGGATAAAATCTTTATATGAAATATAATTGCTTAAATCAATGAAGGTATATTTGAAACTGAATTTCAAACCAAATTAACCTTCTTAAATGTTATATCTTTTAATCATACAAAGCATTACATTTTCATTTAAATAACTAGAAATTAAGCGGTTTCTGTAGGAAAGTTGATTGATTTATATTTGCTTTGATTTTAAAATTTGAGCAAGATTAGTGTTGGACCCCTGATTCGGAAATGTAATGCTATTAAGCTTCTGTGACAGAGTCTGTGGTTACATGTGTTATAACTATAGATATCAAATAGTATAAACCGTTAATTAAATCACTAAGTGTATACCGCTAATGGGACGAGAAATTGAATCGCGAATTTGAAAGTGGGTTGATACAGGAACCTCCAATGAAAAAGTGGCTCGTATGACCTTGAGAGTTCTCAAGCAGAAAGTACGACTGTTTGAATTTCATAGACTGGAGTTGAAAGGGAGGGGTTTTAATAAGACTGATTTTCTAGTCCCTTTAATGATATTAACATATGGTAAACAACAGAGTTAGATTTTAAAAAAAAACTTCTTGCAATAAAAATTTATGATATCCTCTAAAAATTAATTATTTCACTGTTAGCATTAATAATCACAAAACATACTTCTCTTAACGTTTAATACGTAATTATTACACTTATAATATGACTGACCCTAATTAATATTGGAATAAACAGAATTAATAAATATTCAATTAGGGAAATGGCTCTGGAAGTAGGTTGATATAGATATACAATTTACAATTACTAAAACTAAAACATGGATTTATCACAAGTTAAATGGTCAACAAGTTCAATAAACGGTCAACGTCAGATGCTCTCAGTGTCAAACAATTAGACATCTTTAAAAGATGAACTGAGTGTAAAAAAAGGTTATTTAAAGATATATTACAAACATTTACAATGCACTGTGAGGAGATTATGTAAATAAAAATATATTTATAAAAAATGAAACGATTTGCATTTAAGTTTTTGGTGCACTTAAGCTATTTGGGTTATCAGAATCCAGCATTTCTTTAACTTCCTTTTCCCAATCTGCATCCTCTACATTATCATTGGAACAAATACCGGCTTCTCCGACCACTTCGTACTCTTGCAATTCATGCTGGAGTTCTTTTTCCCACTCATCTTCTTCACCTGCAGAGTTGCAAAAAATAAACTTCATAAGAGCAATTTGAAATATAATTTTTAGTTAAAATATTAACAGTTACTAGTATAAGCAGACTTAAATGGTGAAGCATTACGGACTAAGGGCTACAACAGAAGCTAGATATAGATCGAGTAAAGAAGTAGCACCTTAGCAGGAAAGCTTTGCCATTGCAGTGCCCTAGGCTCATTTTAGTTGCTAAATTATGCACGAAAACAAACTATAAACCATTTTGATTACAAGTAAGCTTCCATATTGCCACAATGCTGAATTAAAATTCAATTCTTAAACCCTATAAATACAGGGAAACCTTCTATACAAACACTGCCTTTAATCTTAACACCTCTGAACATTGGATATACTAGATGAGGTGAAGGAGAGCTAACAAAAAATCCAAATGAACTGCCTTCCACACTTGAAGTGCGTAGAGGGGCAGTTTGTGTGGATTGTACCTCATTTGTAACTGATTAGCATGTAAATGAAAAATAAGTGGCGTAAACCATTTTTTAAATCAGTTATACTACCAAAAAGTTGAGATATTAGTAGGAACGATTAGAGAAATTGAACAAATTTGGATACAACCTCACAAATTAGGGAGAAGAGTAGTTGAGGTGGAGGAAACTGGCAGTGGTGGTATACGCATTTAAGTTTTAGATGTCATGAGATTTATTTTAAATAAGTTGAAATAAGAGTGTAATCCAATCGTAGAATAATAATCTAAAAATTCGAAATGGTTTTATGTAGTCTTTGTCTATCTACCCCTTTTCTCTAGCATCCCCTCGGAGCGCAAAGGGACAAAATTTCCACCAGCTCTCGCTCTGTCTCTCTTCTGCTAACGCTATACGACTTACGTTGGCCTCTGTCACCCCCTCTACTTCTCCACAAAACGTTTCCATACAACTAGCTCCTATCACCGTCTAGCGCCCCCCTACCCTCTCTCTCTCTCTAGCAACCCCTGGCTCATACCATTTCTCTTTCTCCCCCCGGCCCCTCGCGAGTGGGCTTCTCCTTCGGGCAAGGACAGGTGCATTGCTAACTGGTGAATGATGTGCGCAGCTATTTGGTTGCTCACCTAGATGCTTACAGTGCGGAGAGGAGAGGGAAACCTTGCTACACGTTCTTTTGGGGTGTTCAGCCTTGAATGATATCAAAGGGGTTCCGACCTGGAGAGAATCCGGTTTCTACCTACATTTGGAAGATCTTCTTGGCTTTACCGATTTTACATGGCACCCACCTTTTCTGAAGAACATGTTGACTAAGTGGTACTGGCAGAAACAACGAATATTAAAAGAGAAATAATTTTCTAAATTTGAATGTAGCTATTTAATATTTTAATATCTTAATCTCTGTAATTTCAATATATATTTGATTTTCAAAATGCTGGTTGAGCTCCCCCTAGCGGAGCCGCCCTGTTGTAAAAGGGTTCTATTTATATACGAAAACCAAATAAAACCATCCATTCATTCATTATTAACGGACCGACGGACAAAACTTTCCCATAGAGCTCGCTGCTAAGAGAGCTACGCTCGCTCCGATCAAATATTCAGGAAAGGTACAAAAGTTTCGGCTATTTTTAACATTAGGTAATTTTGATTTTTTTGGTTTTGTTTATTGTTTTTGGTTTATTATTTGTCAAGGATTAGAATAATGCAAAAAGTTTTAACCGTAATTTATTATTAAGAAAAATATGATAAATATAAAATTGTTACTTGCCAGCAATTTTGGGTAAAGTGAAGAATAGCTGCCCCCCACCCGATATTTTTTATATATTTTTTTGGATAGAGGGCAAGATGGGGATTATTTTAATATTAAATAATTTTTTTTCCGGAAATGAATATTTACAAATATATGAATTTTTAAACATTGGCCTTTTGCAGTGAATTTTCCCTAGGACGATTCTTTAAATTCCTAGATTTTAATACGTTATGGATAACGTGGGGCTGGTGACGAAAAAGAAAAATGTGGAAATGCAAAACATTACTAACTTGCTTTATTATTTTAGGTATTTTCACCGTATTTCAACGCATTTTAGGGGTTTTGGCGGGGAAACTAGGTTAGGTTAGGTTATTTATATTATTAGGTTAATTTGGTTAGGATCGGGTTGACGATACTTGATGCGTCAGGCTTGGTGCTGTCCTCTAGGTTGCGTTATAGATGGCCCATAGCCTTTTTTAGTATGAGGTTGGGGAGGCGCCGCGCACCCCCAGCGCTCGAGCGAAGTGAGTGCGCGACGCCGTCAGGCGCCTATACTTAAGAATACATTCGACGTTAAATAAGTCAACATCACACAGAAGACATAATATGATATAGTATGGTTAAAAAAAGCCTAAAATAAGTTGAAATACAGGAAAAATTCCCAACCCTTAAAAGTTAGTACTATTTAGCATTTCAGCTTTTTTCTTTTTCGTGTTCAGTCCTACGTTATCCAAAAAGTATTAAAATCTACTAATTTAAAGAATCGCCCACGTCATCAGTCCTACCTCATCCAACACGTACACAAATCTCGAAATATGTCGTATTTTCAGTTGTAAAAATTTCTGGCAAGTAACAAATTTACATGTATCCTATCTTTTAAAATAA
Source organism: Leiobunum rupestre (assembly GCF_980474605.1). NCBI lineage: Eukaryota > Metazoa > Arthropoda > Arachnida > Opiliones > Sclerosomatidae > Leiobunum > Leiobunum rupestre. The sequence continues at coordinate 2,977,788 of NC_143386.1, forward strand.
TAAATTGCGTAAAAGAAGAATTTTTTTTAAGGAAGTTATAGGGTAAAATAGTTTTTTGCGATTTTCCGAAATCAGTTGCTCCCAAACAATAAAATAGTTATAACTTCGGTTCTAAAAGAGATAAAAATGTCACCAATGACTTATTTTAAAGGTAATGAAATCCTTAGCACGCCATATTATTATTTTTCGAAAATTTTAAAAATTTCAAAAATTTGAAATTTGAATCTTGGTAGTCACTTATTCGCTGATCCCCAAAATAGCTATATTTAGAAAAATTATTTTTGACCTATATCGCCGATTTTGGTCATAAAGCATTCTCTGTTAAAAAATCTTTTTGGGGGATTGACTTTTAACGGAGTTACAACCAAATTACGTTACCCCCACTCCAAGCAATTTTGGGTTTTAAAATTTTTCAAACATTAAGTTGTTTTTCCTTTGAGACAACCGAACGATCTAGGTTGTGAATTTACTTTTAATTTATCCAGAGGTGTACTTCATGATATATAAATATATATATACACCGCAATTTGTTCAACAAGAAAAAAATAATTCAATTTTATAAATAATTTATTGAGATTCAGTATAAAGTGATCATTTGAATAGTGCTTTTTCAGCATTTTCTGTTTCTTCCGTTGGTTACTTCCACAATCTGCCTTTTGTTGTTGTAGAGTTAGCAATTAAGAGTATATCTCTTCGAGAAAACCGTCCAGTGTCTTCTTTGTTTGGGTAACGGTAAGAAGGAGCTGGTCCGTGTGGGTGAAGAAAACATAATTCTACCTCTTGCTGAACATCGATTTTTGATAGTACACATGCCAACCACCATTTATCGTCTCTTTTAACGATAATGAAACCACGAATGTCTGACCAAGGTAGCGTTTGATCCTCTGATACTTTCCCAACTTTGACTGTGACATATTTAGTTGAGGATGAAAGTCGTTTGGTTTGCGCTTCAGTTTTAGTCATAGGCACAATTGAATGAATAGATCTAATTCCTTTAACCCGTAAAGCATTTTCATAACGATCTTTTAAACTACTTTCCACTTCGTCTATTTCGTTTTGGCTTACAAATTCAAAAGTTATTTTTGGAAGACCTTCTACAACTGATTCCCATTTTGCTTTAGCCCACGAGAAAAGTTGTTCCGGATTTAAAATTATGGTGTTGTTTAGACTTGCCATCGCTGCGAGTCTTTTTACACACCCTCCAAGACCATCGCAGGGGCCTTTGCCGTGGGACGTGGCAAAAAAATGCCATTCAGCGTGTATTCCATTTGTGTCCTCTTCATGGTAGCATAAATTGGTAACGTTTTTGAAATTTTTATACTGCGAAGGGGCACCGTCTGAGAAGTAAACAACGCTACGCAAATCTAATAAAACTCTCTTCAAAAACTCAATAAGTTTCATTAAAAATAGGTGGACAGATGTGGCACCGTGTTTCACGCTGTCAGATATAACCACATAATTAACATGCGTCAATGGTCCTTCAGGGTATTCTCTGTAATAGCAAACAAATGGATGGATAGTTGCTTGATCTGACACCCAGTGGAAAGACTGAATTGCGTCTTGCGCCAAAAACATATAATTTTCGGAAAAGTCTCCAATAATCAGAACTTTGCCAGGCACCAGGGATGCTTTTCTTTGTTGCAAATACATCGATTGCTCTTTCGCGATGCGATCATGTGTTAGAAGGTCCTCTAGATTTTCAGACAGTTTATCAACAAAGTCTACAGCGTTTTTTGTATAATTTCAAGAGTACTTCTATCCACGTTTACCCATTGTCTGAAAGTGACGGTGTCGATATTTTCCTCTTCGATGATGTTTTCGAGATAGTTTCTGAGATCGTAAAACCCTGGGCATTCGTCACACTCTTTCATGAAACACTCCTCTGTTGGGTTGACACAGACTACGCTCTTCAGACAATCCTTGTAACCTTTTATATGCCAACTTCGATCCTTCGTGAGCTCACCTAACCTGATACCTTCAATTTTGAGCTTGACATTTTGGTGATACTTGCAAACACAAGTAGAGTGAGTACCAGAGGATCCTGCTAGTACGCAGTGTTTTGGTCTTAATTCAGCAAACTTGGAGAAGGATATTTGTATTTCATTATGCAAGGTCTTAAACAGTTGATATAATTCCTTCAAAATGAGTCTTTTTTGTTTGTGCACTCTTTGGCCAAGTTCGCGAACGCTTTTAAAATCTTTAATGCCTGGTAGCGTTCGACCGCTACACTCTTCACTATCGTAGAAATTTTTCACGATGTCCACTACCGTCTCATCGAGACTTTTTCCAGGTTTGGGGATGGGTGTACTTAAAATGCCCTTTTCTTCCACCAATTTCTTTGCACGTCTTATCATATAATTTGTTGCACCAAATTCTTGTTGAATCTTCGATGCACTCCACCCTTTAGGTAAAACAGTTAAAACTTGGATTTTGTCGCTTCTACGTTCAGATATATAAAACTTGTGTTTTAGCTGATTAATCATTTGATCCAATTCATTTTGTTCTGCCATTGGACTTTCATGGGAATCAGATCCGCCTCTAACCCGGTCGAAAGCTTTCTCGTAAGTGGATTCAAAAGATTTTAATTTTTTGGAAGGATAACTCTTCATCTTCATTAAATTTTGTTTCTTCACAGGAGACTCACCAATTATTTCTAACGATTCATTTACTTTGGAAAGAAATGACGTTGGCGAACTGATAAGTGGTTCTTCCATTATAACATCTTCCAAAGTGGAATCTGTCCCTTGAGAATCAGTAGTTAAGCTTGATTGGGTTGGACTACTATCAACGTCTTCAAACCCAGTCATTGGGCCATTTTAGTGATGAACTTCCGGCAGTCTGTACAAAGCTTCATTCCGGGTAGTGGCGTGTATTCAAGGTCAAGTCGCTTTGATTTATAATGCAAATCCATTGTCACTGGCCTCAAGTTTTTTTTAATATTTGTCTTGTGATTTCTCAGAGGATCACAGCATACAACGTGTCTTTTTTCATAATGATACAAATAAGAATTTGCGTGATATTGACAAATATTTGCCCATTTTTTATGTCCACTTCTGATGGTAATAAGCAAAGCTTCCTTAGTGGCGAATTCTGACCTTTCATAGTATTTTCGATTACTCTTTTTACACCGCTCTTCGCCTTCATCTTCAATAGAACATATTTCGTCATTTAGAACACCAAAATAACACTGTGCAACAGCCATTACGATTAGTGAAAAGCGTTCTGGCTGAAAATTTAAAAGACAACAAGAAACAGACGGCGCTAGAAAACAAAATAGCCAAATTTGGAGCAGGTAGTGAAACAGCTTAAATCGCGAAAAATTAGTAAAGTCCATCACAAAACGGGAAAAAAAGATAAATCCTAAAATAAATTAAACATTTTAAAAACTAACGAGAAACTCGGGCCGAAGGGTCTTCGAGACTCAAAAATCGGGCCAGATAGGTCTTCGAGACTCGAAAATCGGGCCAGGTAGGTCTTCGAGTCGAAATCAAAAGAATAATTAAAATAAAATAAAAATTAAACTAAAATAAAACCAAAAATTAGAAATTACCAACAAAAGACCGGTTTCGCCTTATTTGAGGCTCATCAGTACAGTGAATCTGGGGAGCGACTTTTAAACCGTAAAAAAGACACTAAGCCTAACATTTAAAAAATTCAAAAAACGTCGCCTAGCAACGTTAAAGCGAATTGAGGGAATAGGGTTCTTAAGTTCAGTAATAGCTTAACAAAGGGTCGAAACCCATCATGTCAAGACAATAAAAATGTTAAAAAAATGTTACTCGTACATGTCCAGGTACGAAGAGAGTGCCTTCCGGAAAGGAACACGGCTCGGAATGTCTTTCAGATGCTCCGGAAGAGAATTCCACTCGCGGATGGAGGAGGGGAGGAAAGAATGTTTTCGAACGGCGAGGCGAAAACCGGGGAGAACCATAGAGGCCGCACGATTTCCTCTAGGGGGGCGATTCCAGCCAGAGATGGCCTTCGAAAGCAGAGCGAGGCCCCCACAAGTGCGATGTACAACACTATTTACGATAACCAATCTCTTAAGGCGACGACGCGAAGCCATGTTATCCCATTTGAAGTTTTTGAGAACTCTGGTCATAGAGGTACTCCACGAAAAGCCAACACTGGCAGCGAAGCGGAGGGCACGCCGCTGAATGCGGTCAACCGCATGGACACCCGCAACAGTCGAGGGAGCCCAGACGGCAGAACAGTACTCTAGGATCGGAAAAACATATGTTTTAACTCCAAGAGACTTCGTGGTGAAGGAACAGTGAGAGAGGTGGCGGCGAATGAAACCTAGCGCTCTCGCAGCCTGCGCGGTAACCCGGGTGATGTGTGTGGTCCACTCTAGTGTATCTGTGAGCGTCACTCCCAGATACTTTAGGGAGGGGACCTGTCTGAGATCAACTCCATGGAGGACATATTTAGCGACTTGCTCTGGCTGGCCCACCCTCCGAAGGGAAACGACAGAGCATTTGGCTGAATTTAGCGGTAGAAGCCAACGCTTGCTCCACTTGCCGATAGAGTCGAGGTCAGATTGTAGGATGGCGCAGTCCTGCTGCGAGAAGATAATCCGGGAGAGCGCCACGTCATCCGCAAAAATATACAAAGTGGAGACAACGTTTTCCCCAACATCATTGATGTATATGATGAAAAGTAGCGGCCCCAGGACAGAACCCTGCGCCCAGAAGAAGCTGGAAACCAGTCTGATGTGGCTCCTGGAAGGACAACCCGGAATTCCCGATTTTCAAGGTATGCCGACAGCCAGTTGAGAGTGCGGCCTCTTACTCCGTAAGCGTGGAGTTTCGCTTTGAGAAGTTCATGTGAAACCGAGTCAAAAGCTTTGCGAAAGTCTAGAAAAATAATGTCCACTCGTCCGGTCTGCTCTAGTCCAGAGGTCCAATCCTCGATGCAGCAGATAAGCTGAGTTTCGGTGCTGAAACCACTCCGGAAACCGTGCTGATAGGGGCTGATCAAGTTGTGTAAGGTGAAGTGCGACGAGATGGCCGACGCGCTCAGTAGTCTTAAGAACTTGCGACAGGAGGGCGATAGGGCGGTGCTCGGCAGGGTCAGATCGGTCTCCGCCTTTAGGTATTGGTGTGATGTTTGCTCGGCTCCAGTCACGCGGGATAGCACCCTCGTCATAAGACGACTGGAAGATGGCTGTGAGTGGAGCTGCTAATGCATTAGCACATTTGCGGAGGACAACAGATTGGATACCATCCGGACCAGGTGCTTTGTGTGGTTTGGCTTTAGCAAGTAATTGGTATATTCCCTTGGTAGAATATATTCTACCAAGGGAATATACCAATTACTTGCATGTCAGGCATTATCGGTGCTCGGGGTTCCAGAAGAGGAACTTCACCCAGATCGTACACCGGGAAAGTACTACGGAAGGTAGAAGCCAAGAGATTGGCTTTATCAACTGCCGTAGTGTACTTCGTGCCGTTGCAGGAAAGATCAGGGATTCCAACAGACTTTGCCTTGGTGGAGACAAGCTGGTAAAATTTTTTTCTGTTCGTTGTAAGGTCCGAGGCTACCATGTCAACATGGTGGGTGCGTGCGGCACGAAGAGCATATTTGACAATAGCTCGATGCTTATTAAAAGCCTGAGTATTGGCAGCAGATGGATACTTTTGGGATCTGTTATACCGCCGTTTTGTGATGCGCATCAGACGGCGAAGGGATGAGCCAACCCATGGGAGATTGTGTCGAGTGGAGAGATGCTTGATTGGTACATGGGCTACAACCGCTGACCCAACGGCGGCAGTAAATGCGATCCACATCTCCTCAACAGAGGTGGTGCCCGGAAGGGTTAGTTTTGAGAGCGAGTTAGCCATGGCAGCGAAATCCGCCTTGAAGTTATGAACCGACCTGGGCGCATTCCGCGACGGGGGACGGACCCCACGAAGTTTGAGTAATAGAAAGTCGTGATCACTGACGCCCGGAAAGTGAGAGATGGACTCGAGTATGTTATCATCAGATATCAATACCAAGTCAAGGATGTTATTTTCACTGGTGGGCTCAGTGACGCGCTGACTGAGATGAGAGGCGAGAAGTGAATGAAGGAAGCTCGTAGCCACCGACGATGAACTCGTCTGTGTCTCCCAGGTAATACTGGGAAAGTTAAAGTCTCCGGTGATGACTAGATCCGATTTACCCTCAGCCAGACAACCAAGGAGGGAGTTGAGCTTCTTGGTGTACGCTGGGGTGGCTGTAGGCGACCTGTAGATGCAGCAAAGACGGAGACACGATGAACCGATAGACACCCGCACAGCTACCGCTTCGATATCAGTTTTTAGTTCTAAGGGATAGGATTTGAGATCCTTACTGACAGCGAGACATACACCCCCACCGTGAATGTTTCTGTCTTTCCGGTAGACCACGAAATCCGGACCAAATAGCTCGAAGGACGAGATGGTAGAATCTAGTTTTGTTTCGGAAATCACGATGAAAGTCGGACTGTGAGCATCGATATAAGCACGCAGCGCATAGTGTTTGGTCTTTAGTGAGTTAACATTGGTATACAGGAGAGAGAGCTGGGCGCGACCAAGTCATTGCGACGACGGTTGAGGGTCCTGGGTCACGGAGAGCCCGGACGATTTGGCTTGAGGGGCCGGAGGATGATATGAGTCCACGGTGATACCCTCGGTCAACCGTTCTGGCGCTAATGCAAGGAAAGCTTCATGCGCGGGAATTTTTACGATGAAAGAAACGAAATTTCTTCGATCAGCTCTAGGCTCAAGCTGGACCTCGACGGGATGAATTCCTAAAGCAAGGAGGTGAGATTCAATCTGGGCCTCCGTAACAGAGGAATGCACCTTCGATACGAGCAGAGACCTGGTGGTTCTAGCTGCCAGCTGGTGGCCATCAGTGGAAGTGTTTGTGCCCCATTGAGCTGGGGAACGTTTCCCGCAGTCCTTTTCGCTTTTAGAGAAAGCCACCCCTTCGGGCCACGTTGACTGATCCAGAACCTTGTCCAAGTGATCCTTGCTAACATCAAAGAAGCAGGTCTGGAAGTCTTGCCTGTAGAGGGTACGAAGGCATAGCCCAAAAGGGGTGATTCCATACCTCTGAAGGTGATCTTCTAGAGCTCGTGGAGACAAATCCAGGCTAAGACGGTTGACGTATATGCTGATTAATTGTTCGGCAGCCGGGATGGACATGGATTCAGATAGAGCAGTGCCCTGGACGGGCTTTCTCCGCGACTTGATTAGGTTTGAATAACAATGAACAAGAAGTTAAGCTAACACGAACCAGCGATGGGCTGAATAAAAATAGCAAATAGTGCATCGCTGGTTCAGGTCAGCAATAAAAATTTCAAAATTAATGAAATCCTAATTTTTACATATCATGAAGTACACCTCTGGATAAATTAAAAGTAAATTCACAACCTAGATCATTCGGTTGTCTCAAAGGAAAAACAACTTAATGTTTGAAAAATTTTAAAACCCAAAATTGCTTGGAGTGGGGGTAACGTAATTTGGTTGTAACTCCGTTAAAAGTCAATCCCCCAAAAAGATTTTTTAACAGAGAATGTATTATGACCAAAATCGGCGATATAGGTCAAAAAATAATTTTTCTAAATATAGCTATTTTGGGGATCAGCGAATAAGTGACTACCAAGATTCAAATTTCAAATTTTTGAAATTTTTAAAATTTTCGATCTAGTGATAAAAATAATTTGGTTTTTGTGTCAAAACCTCCTCGTAGACCCAATCCTTTTACCCCATTTGACCATTTAAGGTTGCGTAGTCTGACTTAACTAGATTAGTATATTTGTACGGAGTTAAGACGAACCGTTAATTATTTTTAAGTCAGACTACGCAACCTTAAATGGTCAAATGGGGTAAAAGGATTGGGTCTACGAGGAGGTTTTGACACAAAAACCTAATTATTTTTATCACTAGATTAGTATATTTGTACGGAGTTAAGACGAACCGTTAATTATTTATACATTTTAGTTATAATTATGTAATATTAGAAAAGTAAGTTAACTTACTTTTCGAACATTACATATTTTTACTAAAAAATAAGTTTAGAAGGATTCTAAAATATTTCAACTTAATTAATTAAGTTGATAATTTTTTACGTATTTTAATAAACGGAAATATAACAACCGAGATTTACATTACCATTTATTTTTACATTGATGCATGTAAAAATAGTTTTTTTCTTAGATAGCATTTATAAATAATCTATCATAAAGCTATATATGGAAAAGTTTTCAAAAAGTAATATCTCCGTGAATGTCGAAAAATAGCATCCTATAACACTCCTTGGGCTCAAGTTTTATAGCTTTAACTTGGGCTGACATAATCCAAGTGGTAGTCAACAGAAAAAATTCAACTCAACTGATTTTAGAAAACATTTGCCAATTCTCACAATAAATTTATTCATTGATTTACGCTGATTTTCTTTAGTGAATTTCTAGTTATGACTTATACACCTGATTATTAAGTTTATACGCCCTTGACATAAGTAGAAATTGATAAGATCCACATTTTATTCCAAATCACTCAAATAATAATAATCAGCTAGGCTTATACCCAAGGCACCACCTTAGGCCTGAGTCATCAAGCGACTTTTAAAGCCATTAATTCAGGTGGCAGAGTTACAATGCGTAGGAGGGTGGTAGTAAGCCCTTCATGCTACGCGAGCCAACAGCTCCCTACACTACCCTTACCAAAAAATAAGTTGGATTTCAGTTTGTATTTAGTTTGTATACACATTATTAGTTGATATTAACTTGGTATTAAGAAGGCTCAAGTTGTCAGCATATTTCAACTTACAAGTTGAAGGGGTAATAAGTTGTTATTCAGTTGGTAGGAAAATACTTCTTTTACTAAGTTTGTTATTAGTTGGTTTTCAGTAGTCAGGAAGTTACATATTATTTTTAAGTTGCTTTTAAGTAGTTAAATGTAAATGTTGATTCTGGTTTAGTTGGAAATAAGTTGATTAATAAAGATGATTTAAGTTATTTTTAAGTAGGCATTTGTTCCAAATACAAACTGAAAAACTAATTGAAATACAAGTTGTCGTAAGTGGTTTTTAGCCAACTTATTTTTTGGTAAGGGTAACTATTACCGTTAACCCCAACAAGTTTTAATGGAAGGGGAAACCCCTTTAACCAGTGGGGAGAGAACTTGTTAACTCAATGCAGAAGGAGTCAAGTCTTCACCCAGTGCCACAAGCTGAGATCGAACCCGTCTCCTCTTGCTGTGAGGCGAAAGTCTGGGTTTTATTTCATAAAAAGTAGTCCGGGTCACTATATGAATATCCTTGAGCACTAATGATTTTGGGTCATTAAAAGTTAATGACCATGACTACCAACAATAAATACAAACAATGACATTTAAGTAAAAAGTAGACTTACATTAGTTAATGCCTTTAAATGATGCAAATTAAAACGAATGCATGGGGAAGAAATAATTTTATGTGGAACTAACAATGGAAGAGTATCTTAACAAATCAAAAACTTAAACATACCACCTCCTCTGCTAGTAACCCCCAGCTGCTTCATTCCTTGCTTGATATCCTCTACAGACACTTTGCTTTTGCCATAGGTGTCACTCACAAACTCAGAATGGCTGGGTGTTTCAATGGGGGAGTCGTCAATTCCTGCCTTTTTTGCTAGAAATTAAACGTTTTAAGTTCATATACCTGTGAAAATACACCTTTTTTATTTTATTTTTGTAAATGGTAAAGTAACTGATCACTCACTCAGAGTGCAGAAATAATCAAGGTTAAAAAATAATGACGACCCTTACCAAAACATAAGTTGGTTTTTAGTTGGTATTCACATTTAAGTTGATATTAAGTTGGTTTTAAGTGGTCAGCATATTTCAGTTAACTAGTTAAGTTGGTAATAAGTTGGTTTTAAGTTTGTGGGAAAATGCCTTTTTCTTTAAGTTGGTTTTTAGTGGTCAGAAAATTACATATTATTTTTTAAGTTTTAAGTTGGCTTTAAGTGGTCTTTATTAAGTAACATTTTAAGTAAGTTTTTAGTTGGTTTTAAGTTGGTCTTATGTTGTTTTTAAGTAGGTTTTTAGTTGGTATTTGTCTCAAATACAAACTTAAAACCAACTTAAATAGTTCTTAGACCACTTATTTTTTGGTAAGGGTGCAGTCTCAGTAGATATGCCTTTTTGGTAGGCATACTGAGCCGTCGAGAGAGGTATATGAGAAATAACCTCTCCCCTAATATACTTGTCTACCAATTTCTCCAAAATCTTTAAAAAAAAATTAAGTCAAACTGATTGGCCTAAGCCTCGAGATAGTTAGATTTCCCTGGATTCGGAATAAAGATCACCCTAGAAAGTTTCCAGGTGCTAGGAATATATCCAAGGGCAATACAATTAGCCCTATAGATTCTTCTCAGCATTGGTCAGATAATATCCATGCCCTCCTGGAACAGAAAGGGAATTATCCCATCCGGCCCCGGAGACTTATAGGGCTTAAAAGACTTTATTGCCCAAATAAGCCTCGAGTGCGTGACAATTTTATTCGCCACTGCCCAGTCCTCCCTTTTGGTACGTGCAATCCTAATAGGAAGGGGGTCAGAATCAGTACTGTTCGTAATTCTGGAGTCAGGAAAGTGTACATCTAACATATGAGTTAGTCTCCTTACCCGACCAAGAATGACTGCCATCTTTCAACTTAATAGTATCAAGATGTTTAGTCTTGTCGTTGGCCATAATTTTCATTAGCTTTGGTAGAATAGGGTATGCATACTCTTATTAGTACAGTTAAAGCTACAGGTTTGTACACCGATTACACGTAGTGATCAACCCCTCGGTTCTTTTTTAATACATTTGTATATATTTTGCTTTTGAAATATAAATTTAAACTTTTTTTTCACGAATGGAAAATTTTGCCTCTCAGCTATTTCGGGATTTCAAATGTCAAACCAATTGAAAATGAACAAATAATGTATTACCAGATTTATTGTGCCGATTATGAGTATGCTCAAAAGAGCTAAAAGAAACTGTTTCGTAGATGGCAAGACTCATTGTATAGGGGTAAGGGGGGTTGTTAGGATTTGCTCTTTTACTAAACCAGGTTGTGTAGATATAATTTTGATTTATCCCGCCCCTGCCTTGTGCTGAATAAATGGGCCTTTATGCCCAATTCAAACTTATGGGCCCTTCATAGGCATGGTATAATGTATACAAAAGCAAAAGTCTTATAAATCATGGAAGTTTTATCAAAAGTCTATAATTATGTTTAGTTCTTTACCAAAAAATAAGTCGGTTTTAGTTGGTATTCACATTTAAGTTGATATTAAGTTGGTTTTAAGTGGTCAGCATATTTCAGAGTTGGTAATAAGTTGGTTTTAAGTGGTCTTTATTAAGTAACATTTTAAGTAAGTTTTTAGTTGGTTTTAAGTTGGTGTTAAGTTGGTGTTAAGTTGTTTTTAAGTAGGTTTTTAGTTGGTATTTAGTTGGTATTTGTCTCAAATACAAACTTAAAACCAACTTAAAAAGTTCTTAGACCACTTATTTTTTGGTAAGGGGATTAAATTTTATACAGCCAAGGTTACAGATATTAAATTTAATCGGATTAAATTTAATACAGCCAAAGCTACAGACTTTAAATTTAATCAGATTTAATCAACCAAGAGTGCAGATTTAATCATGGGAGCCCTTACAAAAAAATCAATAGAAGCCAATTGTTTTTTACACATTGGTAACGATTAGTTGGTTCCACTTGTATTTTTGGACCATTCCCATTTGTTTCCACATTGGTATTGTTGATGGATTAAATTGGCTTGTTATTGGTTCTAAATGGGATATTTTGTTTTACCAATTGTAGTATGTATTTTTTTCCAATTGGTTTTGTTTATTGAATTTGGATGGGATATTTTGATTTCCAATTGTAGAGTTTATTGGTTTTGCTTATTGGTTCTAAATGGGATATTTCATTTTTCTAATTGTAGAATTTATTTTCCAATTGGTTTTGTTTTTTTAAATGGGATATTTAGATTTTCCAATTATAGTGTAGTGGTTTCTAGTGGTTCCAATTGGAGGTTTATAGTGGTTCCAATTTGAGGTTAATAGTGGTCCCAATTGGAGGTCGATAGTGGTTCCAAATGGAGGTGGATATTAGTTTCAATTGCATTTTTACAGTGGTTCAAATTGGTATTATATCAACACATTTATGCTATTTGTACACTTGTCGAGAAACCCCAGTATAAGATCACAACATGTTTTTCATGTTACGTGGTTTTCGTACTCACATAGGAATTAACCATCGCATAGTGTATTGAATTAAACACAACGGTTATGATATTATCATAGTTAATGAACTGAGTAACACTTTGCCAATAAGATTATATTTTTACAATTTAAGTTAATGAATATGACTGTGACAATACAAGAAATGTAATTAGGGAGAGCATTCGATTGATTATTTTTTGCATTTACCTTTAAGACGGGTGAATTTTCAAGGAAATATTAAAGATAAATTTTATCTAATTTTATTACAGTCAGTTTAGTTGGATGATAAAGCAAATCTGAGGAGACTTTAATAGAAAAAAAACAAGTTGGGTATTTGTTTGATAAATTAATTTTACTGACAGTAATTATGTCTGAAAAAGTATGGCAGTGGGCCATCACTAACCCAGGGCTGTAGCTAGAATTTTCACTAAATTGACATTTAAAATTACATTGATGATTAGAGCCCATTAGGTTTCCAAATGGTACTCTAAAGAAAACCCAGTCGCACTCGGAGCCCATTGAGTTCCAATTGAAACCATTAGAACCCATTTGGTTTACAAAACAAACTTTAACTGAGGATGCATTAGTTCCAATTGGAATGATTTTTCCAAGTTGGGTATTGTATTTCCGATTAATCTCCAATTAGAGCCATCATATTCCAATTGAGCCAAATGAGAGACCCATTGGCTACAATTTGAAACCAATTGGTGTATATTGTTTTTTCTGAAGGATATATTGGTACCAATTGGTATTCCACCATCCCAACCGGGGATTAATTGGACTCAATGGAGGATGCATTGGTTCCAATTGGGGTGCATATATTCCAATTGGAAAATCAATAATTACCAGTGAGTTCCAATTGGTATATGATTTTTTCAAGTTGGGTTTTGTATTTCCAATTGATGCCCAATTAGAGCCCTCATATTCCAATTGAGTCAAATGAGAGACCAATTGGTCACAATTTGAAACGAATTGGTTTATATTGTTTTTTTCATAAGGGAGTGAACTGCCCCTCGTGATCAAATAGGAAATATTGTATTTATTTCATTGTCCAATGTTGATTTAGTACCAAATAGTTAACAGATTTACCAATGAGACATGAATTGAATACAATCCTCAATTAATTACTTCATATCCCATTGTAGCAATATGAATAGTGGCATCTATACTGCTTTGTATGCCAAATACCCTTAACTGGCACAAGGGTTGAGAATAGCATATACTGGTGATCAGATATGCAGATAGTGAGATGGGCACTTGTAAGTGATTCATCAATTATTTCTTAACAATTTTATTTAGTCAGAGGAGTGCACTCCTGGTCCTCGTTAGAGGGATGAGCTTAAGTTTGCAGACCCGAGTATTGCCAAAACAAGTTAGTGTGCCTAAAATGGCAATAAGTAGATTTCCACCAGTAATTATTTGAAAAAAAATATGATCTACAATGTCCTTATTTTAACCATGAATATCGGAACATTAACTTGCCAACCCTGTTTTACCCTTAAGAGAATAATATTTCCTTAAAGGGAAAGCCTGCGAGTGTTACTATTTATATCAGTTTCCCTGCCATTTGGTTTTGAATAAAATAATTTTTTTAAATTAAACTGCGAGACTTATTCTGAATTTGCCCCTTACCAAAAAATAAATTGGTTTTTAGTTGGTATTTACATTTAAGTTGATATTAAGTTGGTTTTAAGTGGTCAGCATATTTCAGTAAACTAGTTAAGTTGGTTTTAAGTTGGTGGGAAAATGCCTTTTTCTTTAAGTTGGTTTTTAGTGGTCAGAAAATTACATATTTATAAGTTGGCTTTAAGTGGTCTTCATTAAGTAAAATTTTAAGTAAGTTTTAAGTTGGCTTTAAGTGGTCTTAATTAAGTAGCATTTTAAGTAAGTTTTTAGTTGGTGTTAAGTTGTTTTTAAGTAGGTTTTTAGTTGGTATTTGTCTCAAATACAAACTTAAAACCAACTTAAATAGTTCTTAGACCACTTATTTTTTGGTAAGGGTGGTTCAGATTAAGGTTTTAATAACCTTTAAATTCCTAAAAAATTTCAACTCGACACACCAATTCAAGATCATACATTTAGACTGACACGTAACCAACGGCCAAAACTCGGGGAATCGCGAGCTCAAAGTTTTTTGGGGGGCGCCAATGCCTTGATACTAAAGTGGGGTGGCGGAGTGGTTAGCCCTTTCACCTCGCTGCCAGAGGAGCTGGGTTTGATCCCAGCTTGTGGCACTGGGGGAAAAGTCAAAACATCTCCTGCACTTAGTTTTAAAGTTATCTCCCTACTGTTTGAAGGGGTTTTCCGCTGAGCTCTTCAGTTTCCCCATCAATAAAAACTTGTGTATGTTAATGGTAATAGTTAGTGTAGGGAGCTGTTGGCTCTTGTGGAATGAAGGGCTAGCCAGCACCCTCCTAGGCATTGTAACCCAGCCACCTTGATGACTTAGGCCTAAGGTGATGCCTTGGGTATTATAGCCTAGCTGATTATACATAGTTTGCATCCCTACGTCATCAATGACGCAGTTCCAAGTATAGATATAAGAACCAAGAATAAATATTTAATTTGAGCAAGAATGAACGGTTCTTTGCCGCCATTTTTCTGGTGTAGATTTCTTAGTAAAACGGGAGGGTGAACAGTTTCAATCGTCTGTTTGCAGATTTTAATTATTTTCAAATGATTAAGAAATTATTTTCACGTTAAAAATGGTTATCTGCCTGGTTAAAAATTGTTCGAGTAGTTCAATTACCAAGGAAGAGCGAAAATTGTTTATTTTATTCGATAGCGAAGGTAATTGTAAAAAGGATGACCGCAAAGGCCTAACTTTGATAAGCTTTGTTAACTTCTTTTCGTAGATATTTCTGTCGTAATTTGATATTTTATTTACATAACCCGGCCTTAGAATCTTATCTGGCTTTGTTTAGGGCCCATTAAAAATTTTAAAGCATAAATCTAATACGTTTTGTAGCTTTGACGAGATTACCAACAAAATGGCTACCTATTTAGTAGCTACGCGCGAAA
The DNA here is from genome assembly GCF_980474605.1 of Leiobunum rupestre. Lineage (NCBI taxonomy): Eukaryota > Metazoa > Arthropoda > Arachnida > Opiliones > Sclerosomatidae > Leiobunum > Leiobunum rupestre. Next base: position 2,993,030 of record NC_143386.1, read on the forward strand.
TGGTTTGAATTTTTGATCGCCCTCCCAGTTTCCTTGGAGACCATAGGCCCCTCCCTTCGGTGCAAACTATGTATTAGTATTATTATTATTATTAAAAATCGTAATTTGTAACTCCCACTCTTGAAATTAGTAAATATACTAAAATGTGCATATTTTATTTTTTAAATTGAAATATTTAAACTTTAGGTGCAGTGAAATGCGAGAAAACAAAATTTTTCAAAACTTTAGTAACATATTTTTTAATATTTGGTAAAATTAAATTGTGATGTAGCTCTCCTTTATGATTAACATACAAATGTTTTAGATCATATATTAGTTGAGCAATTTTTTCTTGGGTTGGTCGGGTTGCAATGGGGATGCTCAAGTAATCATTTGGGGGTGCTGATCATCCCCTGGCACCCCCCCCCCCCCCTATATACTGGCCTGCATTTCGATAATATTAAAATCTATTTCTAAGCAAATGGCATAAGTTATAAATAGATGTTGCTTATTTCATTTTGTGGTAAGTAGGTAATAATTAAAATTTTGTTAAATAGACCCTTAATTATATAAAAATTATTAAAAATTAGCGTTTTAAGTTATTTCATTCTAGATATGTATAGATACTTGTAAATTATTTGATATTTAGTACGGTTTCAACACTTCAAAATTCTTATTTTATTGTTGAAATATAAAATGACATTGTTTCGAAACATGCATACTCTTACTCTTCAAGGCAATTTATTTGAGCATTACTCTAAACAATACACTGGGATACTGAGGGAGTCCCTACCCATTTGGTGGCAGAAAACATTACCAAAAATTTACAGGGTTTCTCGTTAAGATAATAAGTGAGTAATTACTCACACACTGTTACACATCTAATTAGACTTTGCCCCATAAGCTTTGGGTTTGAAAAGAAAAGTAAAACTAACCTTTGACGCTCTCATCAGAATCATCATCTATGGAAGACCGACTTGAAGTATCAGGACTACTACCTGTAAAGATTCAATGTAATGACAGGATCAGAAATATTGCCTTTCATATTTGTTTTAGACCCTACATAGTTTTACCCTAAAAGTTTTACTTAGGGATATTTTGCTCCAATAATATATTCCCCATATAAATTGCCTGTCTCATGGCAAAACCAGGTAACAGCCAATTTGGAAAATCGAGTTAATAGTAAATTATAGTTTAATAGAAATATTAACATAGACCATGTACACAAAACACTTTTATTCTGCCAATTTTAAGAGAAATGTGTTTTTATGTGGTAAGTGGCTATACCAAATATTTTGCTTGAGATCTAAAATATGTTATATCTGTATTAAAGCATTTCCCAGCAATATAAATTCGGGCAATTTGATAAAAAAATTTGAAATAAAATTAAAAATTACAATACACGTAAAAATTGAAGGTCAAATATTTAACATGTACTTAGAAGATAAAAGACTTGAAATGTTAAAAATAGGGAGTCTTGTTGTAATAGACATTCAATGTACATAGGCAATAAGAAAATTATTTTATCTATTTTGAACACTGATGGTTACTGAATTTATTTTAATTGCTCCAGAATAAAATAGTTACCATTTAAGGATATATTTAATTTGTTAATTGGATTCATGAGGATGACTTACAAAAACCCTTCTGAAACTGTTTGGAACTAAATGCAATGTTATATTCATAATAGGTCTTCTGCTTTTTCACAATCTGGCCACTTAGTGATGTAAGTCGGGTAAATACCCAGTGGGTAGGCTATTTTTAAATAGGTATTTACGCCATGCCCGGGTTAATACCCAAAACTAAGGTTTTAATGATTGGGGCGTCAGTTAGTAACGGGTCGAGTGGTACTATCTGTTATCCTCCTTGTCTACATCTTTTGCTTTGTTTGGACTTATTAGGTAAGGCAATTAGGCAAAATACATTTTTTAAATGCAGTCTTATTTTAGTCTATTTTATTTCTAGCCTGGGAGTTATACAAAGATAAAATAAAGGTGTTGTATTCAAATATTGCTGTGTAAGGAGTACAAACATTCTAATGTCAACAAAATGACAAAGCATATCAAGGAAATGTTTTAATGGCCCCGATGAAATGAATAAAATCCTTAATTGCTCATGTTATTGTTAGTGTTAAGCCTGCTAATAAAATAGTCGTGATGAGGAGTCTGAGGAGAGCCAGGGGCAGCAGAAACTGAACTTTCAAGTGATTGTCCAGAAAATGAATAAATAATATTTAATATTTATCTCATATGTTATTGTTACTAAAAGAAACAATAATTAAAAATTAATACAAGCATAAATTGATGTGTTTGTGGGTTTTTCAATTACCGTACTCTTAATTGAATAAATTATTAAAAAAAATAACAAAGAAATAAATGGTGTTTATAAACACCTGGGTATTTATGTATTTTGGGTATTTACCCAGGTAAGTACCTAAGGTTTTTACCCTGCGTTATAAATACCCGGGTATTTTACATCACTAGCCACACTGTTGTTTTAGCTGGCTAAGAATAATTTTGGCCAACAATTGCACTGTCCTAATTTATTGATTGTACTTAAAATCATCAACTAAAGACTATGGTGGGTCATCAAATTAAGACAAGAGGATCCCAACCATAACTAACACCACCCATATAAAATTACCTCCCAGGATGTTATCATAGCAGATTTCCCAATTTTCAATTCATTTGCAATGGCATTTATGTGATATAGTACAGGAACCAGTATTTACCTCTGTCTTGATTCATGGTAGACAATTGGTTTGACTGCTTGACTAGAGAAACCCTGTAGAAATAATTTCTCCAAAAATTTTCTTCGGATACCCTGAATTAAAAAAAAAACAAATAGAAATTAAAATAAATTCATCGCATTATAATAGTCATTGTCAAACTTCTTTACCACATACTTATTAAGTCATTCATAGTTTAAATTAAAACTAATAAAATCTATATTAATGAAAGAGGATGCTTGTTTGGATACTCTTTATATGTTTCTACAGTTACTGTGTGAACTCAACAAAATTTGGTTTGTGATTCCATGGTGCCGTAGCTACACCACGTTATAATAAGGTATTGAGGTTCTACCTGTTATAGTTTTGGCCCACACGCCCAAAAAACAACTGTCGCTATAATTTTGCCCACTGCCCAGAGACCCGTGTTGCATCACTTTCTTGTGGCGCGTGACATTGGGCATTTCATGCTTTGTTTCTCTTTGTTTTCCATGCAACTGCGCAGCCCACATTTGTTGTGTCACGTTTCGTACTTTCTCTTGCACCAGCCAAGCTAAACCAAAATTAAAACACCTAGCACGTTTTAAGGCTGACAGAAATATTACAATATTTAATATTTCTAAACTGAAATAAAAAAAACCAAGCTGAAAGCATGGCTGTGCTTATAATAATCAGCAAGGCTAATACCCAAGGCACCGCCGTAAGCCCAAGTCATCAAACAACTTTTAATCCCTTACCAAAAAATAAATTGGTTTTTTCTTTTCTTTAAGTTGGTTTTTAATGGTCAGAAAATTACATATTTATAAGTTGGCTTTAAGTGGTCTTTATTAAGTAACATTTTAAGTAAGTTTTTAGTTGGTTTTAAGTTGGTATTAAGTTGTTTTTAAGTAGGTTTTTAGTTGGTATTTGTCTCAAATACAAACTTAAAACCAACTTAAATAGTTCTTAGACCACTTATTTTTTGGTAAGGGATGGCTTAAACAGGTTGTTTGTTATATGACGGCAATAATTTAATAATTAAAATTAAGTTATATTTAATTATAAACGACCTTGGTTAAAGATATAAAATACAATAATTAATAAAGACATCTTGCAAAAGTTAAAGTAGAACTATTATACTTAAGCAGAAGACATGAGAGCAGGTTAAGTGGACAAGCAGCTATGAGATTATGATCGTTTATCTGCCTCTGCTGGCTGTTATATACCCACCACCTAAATGGAGACGCAATCACGTGGCCAAAACGGGTACTACGTATGTCAACAAACAAATAAGGCTCATAAGTAGCTGAGTGAAACATGAGTAATGCAGTTTAAAATGCCAAAGTAACTCGAACACAAATGTTTAACAACACCCTTCATGCCACTGGAGCCAATAGCTCCTTACACTAACTATTGCTGTTAACCTCTACAAGTTTTTATAGAAAGGGGAAACCAAACAACTCGGGGAAAAACCCCTTTAACCAGTGCGGAGATAACTTGCCCTAATGAACAACTAGTTAAAGGGGTAATAAGTTGTTATAAAGTTGGCAGGAAAATACTTTTTCTTTTTAAAGTTTGTATTAATTGGTTTTTAGTAAACAGAAAATAACATGTTGGTTGTAAGTTTGGCTTTAATTAATATTTAGTTTGTATCTGACCCAAACACAAACTTAAAACCAAGTTTAAGTAGTTCCTAGACAAATTATTTTTTCGTAAGAGTGCAGAAGGAGTGGTTCCAAGTTTTCACCCAGTGCCAAAAGCTGGAATCGAACCCGGCTCCTCTTGCTGTGAGGAGTGATAACCACTCTACCACCCCACTAGCTATATCTATATTTTTGAACCAATAAATCAAAAATACATTTGGGAAGCATGGTGAAAATTAAAAGAATTGATGCAAATTAGCATTTTCAGTTTACTCATATCCACTAATTAGCGGCAAATTTTTTGTGTTATATATTAAGAAACCTAAATAATATACTTACATTTTTGGAACAAGCTCAAAGCGCATAGTTTGTAAATTTTTATCTTCCTCTAACACTGCCATTGCTACCGGATACATTTCATCGAAAATAAAATTAAACTGAACACCAACTGGAGGACTCCTTACAAAATTTCTTTTATCCTAAATTTGAAGAAATAAACATAATGAATATGGCATAGTAACGACCCAAGCCTACACAGACTACAACTCAGATGGTAGTGATGGTGGCCTACGTTTACAAAACTGAGAAAATTAATGTTACAGAAATATTATAATGCAACTAAACTATGTAACATAAGGCGTATGTCTTTTTGGGATAATGCTAAGCTTTTCGAAACCGGTTAGACGCCACATCAAATATCTTTTATTATATTAAATATGTAAAGTTTACCTTTTTTAATAATTATAATAGGAACATAATATTTTGGTCTATATAGATTTTCCTTGGTCAATTAAGCCTTCTGGTTAAATAAAAAAAAACAATTGGTTTGGACTGAATGATTAAGACGCTGGGGCACCAGTTATTGGTGAACCCACTTTCAGTCAAAGGTTAAATACCAAGCACTTTTGCACACAACTTCAATAACAGTCATAAAATATCAAAACCCAGGGGTAAAGATAACGAAACTCCTAAGATAAAAATTCAATTAAGAAAAGAAGTAACCAAAAGTATTCCTTCTCAGAAATTGAATAAAATAGCCATTACTGGCATTTTTGGCAATTCTTTATCCTTATCTTTAAAACGAAAGTATGGTACGGAAAAGGAACACACGCATGTCAGTTTTTTTTGATACTCTAGACGATACTGAACATTTCTGTGACAGAATTATTTTGCGGAAATGGAAATTCGCAAAGATATTAGTTATGTAAAATTGACGTTTTATAGCGTTATTTTCCGCTAATATGCGGGCCGCTGAATTGTTGTAGGCGAAGTAGGATACACGACGGGGCAAAATACCACAGCATGTCCGCTTTTTTGGATTATTCGGCCCGCTTCATAGTTGTAGGTGAATTAGGACACGCGATGGGCTTAAAATAAATACATATCCAATATTTATTTACGGAAGTTAAATGTTATAGTTACATGGTCAAGGAGCAGGCGAGTGCAAGGTAGCTGCTACCTTCAAACAAATTTTATGTTTGAAAGTAGGCGGATAAATCAAACATGATTTCTAGTAACAGGTATATTATTATTTATTCCGTAAGAGTAAAAGTTTAAAATATCACACATTATTTACATGTTGAATTAGTAGGGACCACTTAGGCCTATGTTATACATATTAGATACTTGGGGCAGCTCATCCTACACATGCAATCATCTCAAGTGCAACTCACACAAGGGCACACCTCAAAGCCTAAAACATTAGTAAATGTGTCATTAGTTAATATAGAAAAAGCTAATTTTCAAAAATTAATATCTCAGATAAATTTTTATTTCCGCAAAACAATTTTTTCACAGAAATGTTCAGTATCGTATAGAGTATCCAAAAAAATATAAAAAAATCAGACATGCGCTGGTGTGTTGATATTCAGACAAAAAGGGGAGTAGAATTACATAAACAATTAATAAAATAGGGATTATATTAAATGGGAATTAAATCAGAAGATTTAGTGTTATAAACATCCCTTATTACATTACCTGAACTAATGCGAACTAATAACCTAATGAACTTGCATTTTACTACAAAAAGTAACATACCCAGTTTTAAATTTCTATTACCCCACAAATCCTATAGAATTCCTTAAGCCTAGGGTTTGCTGTTTAATAAATAAACGAATAAAGAGCCTAAGTAGGTCAAAAAAATATATACTTTCTTCTAATAGTCCATAAAAAAAACTCAAAAGTTGGTAATGAGAATTTTGACAACCGTTACAGAGGTCTGTTTAAAGCCAAGAAAGGAAAACAAGAATCTGACCAGCAAGTCAGCGCAAGATGAAAAAACCACCAGTTCCGTTACAGTGCTGACAGAACCAACAAATAACCAAAAAGCAACAGCACAGGGTTGCCAGATATTGTCTTTGTCACAATACATGCAATGGTTACCTGTGAAAGTGAAAGTATCTGCTGTTTCAAAGACTCCTCATCAACACAGCCAACCCAAGGGGGATTTCCGCTGTCTTTAGAACCTTTAGATTTTAAAAAGGCTTCTTGTTCCTTGTTAAAATCACCAAGAATTGTCTGAAACAATTTAATAAAAAAATTAGATACATTTTCCATACAATTAGAGTTAATAAACTTACATTTTCTTCAACGGTATGTTTAAGATGTTTAGCTGTTTCAGAAACCGAGCGACCTGCTTTTCCTGCCACATTGTAGAGAAAACCTAGAAAAGAAAAGTATATAAAATATGATGTTCGATGGTAGATCAATGAATTTAAGTTTTCGCCACCAGCAGCGCTATTACTAGCCTTTTATTATGAACAGTCCACAGGAGACTATTGCTATTGTCTTATGCAAAATTCAACTATCCCGTAAATATTACTCCTAACTAAGTGGAGGATAATTCTTCCAAAGAAGATTTGATGAAATAACTCGAGTAAACTTAAGGAAAACTCCTATCGTAGGGTACAGGAGCACAAATTTTGTGGAGGGTATTATATGGATTTGAGCTCTAGTCACTACCCAGAAATTTTCAAATCCCTTTTAAACCTACTATCAAAGTAAAATCCTTGAAAATGAAAATTAAAGAAATATTTCGTCATAGTCTTAAATGAAGGTTTTCTAACAGTGCTCGTGAGCAGTCCAGGAAAAACTGGTAGCAGCTCGTTGCTTCTGTTCTAATCAGGAATTTGGAGTAAAAGCATGGTTGTCAAAAAATTTGATTCAAATTCCGTTTTCACTGACCATTTTAAGAGATTTGGAAGCCACAAAATTTTGTGTGGTTTCTAAAGGTATTAAGTTCATTTCAAAAAAGTCCCTACGATATATATATCCTATATCGCTATTGTTATTTGGAAATTGAACGTTATGAAAATTTTAGAAATTTCACCAATTAGCTCAAGTTTCAATTTTTATAATTAAAAATTTTTTGAATCTCATATACGGAAATTTCTCAAGCCAACTTAAGTCAAGTTAACCATAATTTTTTTAATTTACAATTAGATTCTTTAATGATCCTAGCAGGTCATAAAGGTATTCAGCTAGTAAAAACTTTTAATCTAACGAAAATAGGTCGGTCTCAAACTCTAATATGTGTGTGTGTGCCATAATGCTAGATTCAAGAAGAACTTGAACTGTTAACCATAGATCCGTTGAAGTGCACACGCTGGAATTGAGAGGAACCTCAGATAAAAAGTATAATAAACCGATAAACTAATAAGCAAGGCACCACGCTAGGCCCAAGTCATCTGGCGATTTTTAGTGCCGTTAAATCAGGTGACTATTAAACAAAAGTTCAAGAAACTCATTTTTATACCTTGACAGTTTTATTTTTATAGGGCGCTGCTCCTTCAAAACTGTATAATAGGGAGGGAACACTGGATTGGTTGATAGTTGATTATGTAGAGTGACAGTTTTTGGCATGTTGCTGGGAAACGAATATCTATGATATTCGTAAATCATGATCCCTTTTGGAGCACGTGGCACCATCTAAGTTTCACTGACCGTAATATTTCAAAAAGAAAGACTGTCAAAATGCTCGTTTAACTTAATATTTAGAACGATAACTTTGAACTTAGAAGCATATTAATAATTGAATGAATCATAAGAGACGTGAAAAATGGTAGAAATGACCTAAGTTATTATTGAAGTACCGAAGTAGTGAGGATGGCAGTCTTGCCATTACAAAACATTCCCCTTTTTTACTACCCACCATATTCCAAGGTCCTTGAAGTGAAGTCGGAGTGTAGCCCGAAGATGATCGAAGTTACGGACATCGCAGCATCTGTATCCTTACAAGCTCTTTTAGATCACACAACTCTTCAAATTTTAAAACTACAAGCCGAAGTTTTAACATGTTATGCTCAAGCTACAAAAGTGGAAAATATTTATCTTATGTTTATTGCATCGTGGGGATTTGACGGAAGCACAGGACAATCACAATACAAGCAAAAGTTCAACAGTTCAGGTTTTTCAGATGAAGCCCTATCCTATATGTAACTACTATGATTCCCATATGAACTAGCACAACTTCAGGATATATTATTAGGAATAATCCATCTCCACAGTCGATTATATTTTGCTGTCCACTAAGAATACAATTTTTAAAAGAGTCTAAAGATTCAATTTTGTCTCAAAAAGCTTGGGTGGAACAACAAATTGAAGAGCTTCAACAAATGATATCATCAATAACGAAAAGTCTTAGTGTGACCGTCTCGTATATTCTGTACTTGACAATAATTGATGGAAAAGTTCTAAGTGAAATCTCAGCAATCCTGTTCGTTACGCAGTGCAACTAAAACAAAATTTAATTTATTAAATCCTCCGTCGAAATATCAAACAGATGGACAACAGTTCAATTTTAGAATTAGTCTGCTTCATGCATGGATTCGTTTTTTTGAGTTTTGCCTTAATTTGGGATACCGTAACATTGAAGGTTTAAAAACCTGGCGAATAAAAGGTGGCGCAAACAATCCAATTTTAATTCAGAGGAAACGTACAATACAATCTTTACTGCGGGAAAAGCTGTCCCTTGAAGTAGACTATCCAAATCCCGGCGGTGTTGGAACAAGCAATGACGGAAATACAGCAAAAAGAGCATTTTCGCCTGAGAACCAAGAAATGTTTTCCGATATACTGAACATCGATTGATGACTAGTTGAAATGATACACGTCCAGTGGCGTAGCTGATTGTCCGCCCCCATAGAAATTTTTGCAGGGGGGCCTCTGTGTTCTCAGCTACGCCACTGTACACGTCATTCTTTGCGTCATTTCATCATTTTTCCCAATTGACCCTTCAAAATTTTGAATATACTGAGGCCAACTTGCCACAAGATATATTGAGGAATATCCGTGGTTTTACATGCCAGTCACTCTGCACAAGATACTTATTAACGGTGAAGAAATTATAAAGACATCTGCTTTAATGGCAATGTTGAGCTAGCAAGCTGGCGAATCTAGGAAAAAAGTATATTGAAATGATAGAGAACGACATGCTCGAAAAACTAGAAGAAAAGATAATTTAAGCGATGTATTTGGTCTAGCTCTTGATTCGTCGGATCCATAAATGTTGTTGTTCGGTTATCAGAGGATACTACAGAAACGTCACTCTTAAATTTTCCTAAAGATGCTATTAACCTACTTCTTGAACCATTACTACCGAACCAACCAGATTCATTGGAATTTTCTGGAAATCTGTCAGAAGAAGAAGAAATCGAGGATAATGATTTTGTAACATGTTAAGATGATCTGGCAAAAGTGAAGAACAGCCCCCCTCCTTTTATTGGTTTTTTATTTTCTTAGATGAAAGCCCAGTGTGTAAGGAGTACGAAGGTATTTTTTTTAGTAACCGCAAATGATAATTAGTTAAGTTAACGCGTTTTGAAAACCGTCAATTTTAATGCATTTTCGACAATAGTTTAATCTTGGAGGAATTAAACAAGTATACAGGAGTTGCGGAGAGCTGCGAAATCGGTTACGTCAGTGACCGTGAACTCGCGCGAGACGGAGGGGTTCAAACGCGACTAGCGCCAACTGCATACGGAATTTTGCAACTATTATCATTTTACAGCATTGTTTTCACGTCGTCTGGTTTGTTTTGAAACATTTCTAAATTCTTTGCGCTTTTTTCCAAAATGACTCGTATTTGTTTGGAGGAATAAAACAAACCAGACGACGCGAAAACAATGATATAAAACGATAATAGTTGCAAAATTCCATATGCAGTTGGCGCTAGTCGCGTTTGAACCCCTCCGTCTCGCACGAGTTCACGGTCACTGACGAAACCGATTTCGCAGCTCTCCGCAACTCCTGTATACTTGTTTTATTCCTCCAAGGTTTAATGTGAGTTCTATACTTTTTCTCCCGAGACAGAGCAGGACACGTGAAATCAAACTTTATGTTTGGTGTGTACTAAGGAGTAATACTGAAAATGATATTTGTAGTGGTAGTGTAGTCTATACTTAACTCTTACAAATAAGGGATTTGGGAGGGAACTGAATATGTTAATGATATGTACCTAAAAGACCGGGATTTTTTAACAATGCAAAAAGTTTTAATCGCAATTTATTGTTTAAAAAGATATGATCAATGTAAAATTGTTACTTGCCAGCAATTTTTACAACGGGAAATACATGGGCCGCCTATAACGCGACCTAGAGGACATTACCTAGCCATAACGCATCAAGTATGGTCCAAATACGCGGAAAACTAAAATAGTTAATTGGTGTTCAATGCTTCACATTGGCCCAAATAGTTAATTGATGTTCAACGCATCAAGTATTGTCCAAATACGCGGAAAAGTAAAATAGTTAATTGATGTTCAATTCTTCACATTGGCCCAAAACATTTATTGATATTTAAATAGTATAGACCAAAATGAAAGTTTGTTTTCATGTGTCCTACTCTATCTCGGGGTAGAACAGCCAGTGAAATCTCCTGATAATACCAGTGAAAATTGAAAAATCCCATTCCTGATAACTTTTAATTTATATGTTTGCGGATAATAATTAATACACCATTAAATTCAGCGTAAAAAATGCTACCAATAAATCGAATAAAAATCGAAATATAATAGGGGGGGCTATTCTTCACATTGGCCAAAACGGCCTAAGCAGATTGATTATTATTAAAAATCATACAGAGTAAATTTTACTACTACTCCTCCTCCGCTTCTGTCACCCTATTATGCCATAGAATGGTGGGAGAGAGACAGAAAACCTAATTTACCAGTACTTTACTTAATGAAATTCACTTTAAATTATCACAAAAATAATCGAAGCTGTGAAAGTAATCCATAGCTCTACTGTACTTTGAGCAGATTTAACTTCTAAATGAAACCAGCACCATAAAAGGCTAGTGGAGTACTTTAATTATATATTACTACAGAGAAAATGTAACACTTATTTGAGCTTCAAGGGTGGGGCTGAGCCACTGCGGTGGCCGCCCGTTTAGGAAACAATGACACTGGACTTCTCCAATTTTGGTGGGGTACTCCTATACGTAAGCTTATTTCCTACAATGCTCAACCATGTATTTTCAAACACATTGGTCATATTTAAAAAGAGTTATGCATTTTTACACAAGTCATAAAATAAGACACAGATGAAATACTTACTCCCAAATGTTTTGGCAGATTCGTAAGCTTTCTGGGAAGCATCTTGTAACTGCGCAGCTTTTCCTCCAGCTGATGCTTCATCAACTTCGGAAATAATTTCGCTTTCACTAGTTACCTGATTGTTAGTTTTCGCTGAATCGGAAGCTAAGCCTGGGCTACTTGCATTCGTATTATCTATTTTATCATCAGCCGCTTCATTTTCTACTTGACTACTTGCATCATCAGTTTTGTTTTTATCGTCCTTATTTTCTGAAGTAGATTTATCACCTTTCCAAAAACCATAAATAAGATCCATTTCGAAATACTTCAAAATACTTCAATCAATAAGCCTAACAGTAACAGAACGTAAATTAATGGAGAGCAGACGTCACTAATATTCACAGGTTTGCCAGATTACTTCAGAAAAACTTGCAATAATAGCCCGTTAATATTGGTATCTGACGTCTTATATCTGCCTCTGGTTTTGTTGGAGCGCCACCGATATATTTCCTATACATTTCGCACATAAAAAATGTTCGCAATTTGTTTATCGGCCAAAATTTTCGGATCAATTTCGAGCACTCGCTGCTAGATCGCGATCGCCAGTGGATGGCCATGGAGCTTCTATAAGCTCCATGGGATGGCCCACTCGCCGCGCTCACTACGCTCGCACCAGGCTGCCTACCCAAAGAATTTCAAATCCATGTATTGGCGCGAATCAAAAGCTTGGTTTTTATTGTCTTCGTCGGCCTTCAGGAGCGCCACCTCCGGACCTTAAAGTCAGCTACGTTTACTATATAAAAACATGGTTTTCTATGGCGCGAAACTTGACCATAACGAGTACATAGTACCAAGGATCCTATATGTTAGAAGGATAGGAAGCCGTCTGGCCAGCCCGTGTTTTCAAAACGCCGGCAGCGCCGTCTATTTTAAGAGATCCTCTAAACGTGGGACGTCTTGTTTCTATTCCCTCAAGGACAAATGTTGGCGGTGCTTCCTCCATGTTTTGTCCTTGATGGAATCTAAAGACGGATTCTCTATCGCGCATGACCCACCGACGGCCCTGCCATTTTTTTGTCCCTCGCCTCATATCCTTCTAACATATAGGATCATTGATAGTACTGAAAGTTATTTAAATATCGCAAAATTATGGTTATTTTATACCAGACGTGGGCAAAAAATTTGAGAAGCTTTACAAAATGAACGCTCATTTTTTTTCTATGCTTGATCAATTGAGCTAATGCTCACGGTAAGCGATCAGATTTTCACTCTCTTAAACTGAGCGAGCTCTAGGCGAGAGCAAAATATACCTCTCAGTCAGTTATGGTTCAAGGCGCGGTGAGAAAGATCGGCCGATCTGCCTTCTAGTCTTCTCATTTTTAATAAATACTCCCTCTAGCGGCGTGGCGGTTGGTTCAGATGAGAGAGATGACGGCGCGCTGTGCAAGATGGCGCCTAGAGATATCATATTTTTATCGTATTTGAACGCTAGCTCGACGCGGGTCGTGATCCCACTGAGGGACGCCGTAGTTTGTTTACGCCGGACCGCTTAAAAAGCAGCGAGCATACTTTTGGAAAATTATATGATTTCTCTTTTATTCGTATACGAGTGGCTTTTTTATATAAAAAAATACCAAGAAATTAAATGAAGTATACGCGGAGCTATTTTAACATTTGATGGTACCAACTCGAAATCAACGAATATAGAATGTATACAAGTGACATTTAATACATAAATTATATTTCGGGAACGACGAATAAATTTAATTTTATCACCTATTCAGGCCTATTCTCTGTAATGAAGCATATGTCAATTTTCCGAAAACAGTCAATCATACAAAATCTCGATACAATGCACTTTTTAAATATAGCTCGCAGATGGCCGTACTTTAAGACTATTTTTGATATTTAAATATAAAGCCATTTCTTCTAGGTTTTATTTGACCTGCTCTGGTTTTGTCTATTGATAGCAATGGTCAAGGTCAGTGCGATCACTAGACCTCGTCATGCAGAGAGATTAAATCCAATATTGTACCTGCTGGCTCAGTGGCGTAGACAAGGGGGTGGGTGCCAGTTCCGGACCCCCCCCCTTGGGCCTACCTTTGAATTTACTAAATTTCCACCCCTTCTCGACCCGCCTCTTAACATTCACATACTTAGACCCCCCTTTACGAATTTCTAGCTACGCCACTGTGCTGGCTGTTAAAGTTATCACCAATGCCCGTGAGTACCATGAAATCGAAATTCTGAGTTGACTGTAATTCCGTTGGGTTAACTAAAATGTAAAATTTACGTGTGAACCATTTTTTACAGTGCGGGTTGCGCTTTCAATTATTTAATCGACTATTGTCTACTTATCGCGGCTTCACCCCTTTTTACCCTCACAGTAGCGTGTCTCTAACTTTTTCAAAAAAGAATAGGGAGTGACGAGTTTCCGCTTCCGAATCCTCCGTTTTCACAACCGCTCTATATTAATCTTTCATTAACCAAAGTCATACTTATTCGTATTACGCTACTTGTGATTATATCTTGGAAATACTATGGAAATTTCATTGAAACGTTATACCAACTTACCAAGTTATATAATGCAATATAAATATTGATTGGTATTGCAATAGTCTCAGACAATGAAGCAAGCCACCGTACGTACGATACTTTTTACCTTTGTAATATTTATTTTTATTACTTCGGATTATAAAATCTAGTCACCCCGGATGTCTGACAAGAAAGTCTGAAGAAATTATAATAATAATAATAATAATCAGCTAAGCTAATACCCAAGGCACCACCTTAGGCCTAAGTCATCAAGCGACTTTTGAAGCCTTTTATACATCCTAATTTGTTTAAAATTCAAAAGTTAGTGCTAACAAATAAAATACCTAAACGTAAACCAACAGAAAACATTTGAATTATTTTAATATATTTAATGTAGCAGGTTGCCCAGGTCAGGTTTGTCTTTAATAGAAAGGGTAGCTCTTTACAAAGAATCGACAATGAAGAAGTCGTCAAATATCACGGAAAATCTCAGCATGTGGGGTCCGCTGGCTGCCTGCGAGTACCATTTATGTTTTGTGGTAGCAAAGTTGGGGGTATTGCGGACGGTTCTGTGTAGACTAATAGACAGTAAACTATATAGTCCACTTCAGCGTTGCGCTTTCTTGCGAATGTATACCAAATTATACGATTACAATAGAAATGAAATAACATTTTATTTTATATTGTTTTCACTTGCAATTAAAAACAATAATTTGCTTTAGATGTTTATGTTTTTATTATTCACAACGTTTTACAAGGAAATGTTTTTTTTTAATTTACGCCCTTGTTTGTTACCTCTAAACAATTTTCAAACTAAAATTAAAATATATTAAAAAATACCCTGGTGGTAAGCCAACCGCGGAACACGTTGGCCTACCACCATGGTATTTGATTGGCAGGAAAGTAAATTTAAATGGTGACAGGCAGAAGAAAACCTAGGCTTTTAAGTACGGTCATCTGCGAGCTATATTTAAAAAGTGCATTGTGTCGAGATTGGACTGTTTTCGGAAAATCGACATATGCTTCATTACAGATAATAGGCCAGAATATAAGATAAAATTAAATTTATTCGTCGTTCCCGAAATATAATTTATGTATTAAATGTTACTTGTATACATTATATATTCGTTGATTTCGAGTTGGTATACTTCATTTAATTTCTTGGTATTTTCTATATAAAAAAGCCACTCGTATACGAATAAAAGAGAAATTATATAATTTTCCAAAAGTATGCTAGCTGCTTTTTAAGCGGTCCGGCGTAAACAAACTACGGCGTCCCTCAGTGGGATCACGACCCGCGTCGAGCTAGAGTTCAAATACGATAAAAATATTATCTCTCTCCGCGCCATCTTGCACAGCGCGCCGTCCTCTCTCTCATCTGAACCAACCGCCACGCCGCTAGGGGGGTATCGCTTAAAAATGAGAAGACTCGTTCGACGATCGGCCGATCTCTCTCAACGCGTTGTGAGAGTTTTCATCTGAACCAACCGCCACGCCGCTAGAGGGAGTATTTCTTAAAAATGAGAAGACTAGAAGGCAGATCGGCCGATCTTTCTCACCGCGCCGTGAACCATAACTGACTGAGAGGTATATTTCACGCTCGCCTAGAGCTCGCTCAGTTTGGAAAGTTTCTGAGCCAGATCAGCTGACCTTCGAATTTGGGATTCTCGCTCGTTGTGAGGGGATTTTCAAAAACGAGCACTCACAATTTTTGCCCACCTCTGTTTTATACTAAGGTTATAACTTGAAAGTTCAATTTGTATATATAACCCCTCAAATACTTCATTAGTTAGGTAATTTTTAAATAGTTTGTCTGAATAATTATATTAAGCCTTGTGTAACCCTTCAGGTTCATTTTCCCCCGTATACTTATTTTTTTTAACTTTTTTTGTGTTTTATTTACTTTTGTTATTACGTTTTCCCCGCACTCTTGACCCTCTAAATTTACAGTTTTTGTTAAGTATTCGTAAAGCCCCATACGTCAAATATCTTAGAATTCCGAGCTCTATTTAATGAAACTAATCCCCGTGTTAAATATAAATTTAATTTAATGATAAACTAAAAACTTAAATAACTTTTGAACCATACATACAAATTAATTATTGTTTATAAGCCTTATAGAACTCGATCAAACCCCACGATAAAATATAAAATTAAGATAATTAATTAAACCATTCTCTCAATATAAATTATAAACTAAATCCCTGCCTTCGGCAACGCTAAAATTAATCCCTCGCTAATTAAAGTGTTTTTATCTCGGTCACAAGACCATGGTGCAATACATTCAGCAAACTTTCCCAGCCCAGGTTTTCCCTAAAACTTTCCGAACTAGACCAGTAAAATCCGCTCAGCTCACAGCGATCCCATGAAGTCATTTCAAGTTCACAAGCTTCGTATTAACTATCAGGTAGCAAGATACCAAGAAAAGCGGACGTTTTCCAAGGTTGCCGCCATAGAGTCGCGAGGGCGCCTGGACATTTCCGCTTGGAGACAGAAAATCGGGAACATCGAGACTCTCTGGCATCCCCCCTCCCCCGCAACCCCGAGCGACCTTTCGTAAATCGGACAACGTCACCACCGCATGACTAGACACGAGTCTTAAATACACCAATGACCTAGGTAAAATGGAAGGTCACCAGTTGCTTTTTGTTTCAACCCCGCCCCCCAATAATCCGAACAAAACCAAGAGACAGAGCCCCAAAAAGATAGAAGTGAAGAACTCTGCTTTTGGCAGACCTCGAGAGAACTGGACAGAACTCTGCTTCTCGGGCAAGAGAAGAGCCATGTCGAAATAAATATAAAATAATGTGCGATGAAGTCGCGCTTAAATATCAATTAACCCTCAATGCAAACCACATGATCGGAACAACCCTCACTGATTGCCTAGATGACCCACAGCCAGGACATTCCGATCGGAAGAACATAATTAGCCAAGCAGTAATAAGTCTGAGAAGCGTAATGCCCTCAACACCCTCGAATCACCTGTTGATCACGCAATATCTAGCCATTCCGAGAGAAGACAGCCAGATGACCGAGACCGATTCCCTAGCCTAGCCGGACATTTCAGACCGAAACCCGAAGTACCTACGCCCCCGTCAGCTTGTGAAGTAAAAGAATATAGGAAGAAACCCGCAATCCGGCCGCCAAACCGTAGACGAGTAAATAAAGAGAATTAAAGAGAAGTGTGAATAAAGAAACGCGTAAACAAGCAGCCCCCAAAGACGTCCCGTTCTGTGAAGTGCGTGTGTCGGGCATCTTACGTAAACCGAGGAAAGAGAAAACCCGTAAACGGAGAGACGACAACGTAGCGGAGGACACCGAAACCAAGTGATGAGTAGAATTTCCATCATAAACCCCCCCCCCCCCTTGTAGAGTACCCAGGGTCGAAATACGAAGTAGCCAGTGAAAAGTAGAGAAAAAAGTCTAGAAAAGAAAGCTTAATCCCTCGCTATTGTCCGAGAAAAGGATTTAAGACAGGTCCCCTCGAGGTTGAGAGTTCATTCTGCTTCTTGTATTTATACAGTTCAGATTACTTTTTCCGTTCGCGTTGTGCCCTCGCCGTTGTTATTATTTTGAGTTAATTATTGTCATTGTTTAATTGTAGAATCTTTAATTGTAGTATTTAATTGTAGTGTTTATTATTATTTAGTGTAAGTGTATATTTGTTTCTGCCCCCTCCATCCTTTGAAACCAAGATGCCTGAGAGTAGGGATACCGGAACTGATCCCATAGAAAATAGTAAGAGATAGTTTCATTATCAAATTTAAGGTCAAAGAGTGTATTTTTAGTGTTTAAATTCCCCTCGTATATTGGAAAAAAAGCTAAAAGAACCATAGTAGAGATGGCCTAACCATCACTAGAAGCAAAGTAAGATTATCCCCTCAGTTCCCCCCGCAATTTTGTTCATTTGTTTTTGTATTTTAGTGTTATTTATAAATTTGAGTGTTAAATAAAGATTTTGTGATTGATTAACGACAAAGGGTTTCCATTCTGAATTCGAATCTCCCCCTCTTTTTTATTTTTTTATTTCCCCTGTATGTAACCCCCCCTCTCTCAGATTTAATTAACTCCACAATAAGGCCACGACTCGCATTTTGTCGCCATCTTCCCCCCGCCTTGGTGAATTAAAATCTATGAGCAAGGGTTAGGAATATTTCCGTCCATCAATTGTATGACGAATTCCTTAAAAACCTTACATAATGGCGCAGTCGACAGGATTCAGAATAAAGGGACATTTGTCAGTCGGTTGATCACGATATCTCCTTTTTTTTCACTGTTTTTCCCCCAAGAGTGTATTTATAAGTATTAGCATCCGTAGTGTGTTGCCAGAAGCGTATAAAACCCCCCTCGATAAAATCTCTTTAAAGAACGCGATATGGAGTCCCTCAGATTTATCGATATTGTCATGGGATATCCCGCGAGAGACCTTTTAATGCTAGGAGCGCTTTTGTTTTTTTTTCCTTACCTTCGTATACCAAAATAAGGCTAGGATAATTAGACCGTTTATATATGCAGGAAGAGGGGTAATAATCCTGAGTAGAAAATTGATGTATAGATCTCCTCCCACGCCCCAGATTAACCCGGAGAACAATTTGATCATGCAGATGATTCAGGCGCAAGGTCAGATGATGCAAGAGATGACCCGTGCCCTACTTGATAGGTCCCCACCTTCCCCTCCACCAGATAATCCAGCGACTACCTTGCTCCTCCAAGCGGTCCAAGTCCAAAGTAACCTAGTTGGTGAGCAAGTGGCCGCAATACAAAATCTAGCCCGCACGATGCTCAATAGATCACCCCCGCCCCCAGCCGATAATCCGGCGACTGATTTAATAGTAAGAGCTATCCAGGTACAGGGTGAATTGATGAGAGACCAGGTAGACGCCGCTAGAGGCCAAGCCGATGCAATGAGGGCCTTGTCGGAAAGGATAGGGACCGTCGATGCAGTTATATCAGGCGCGATAACCAAAAATTTAGCGCCGCAAAACACCTCGATCCCCATTAGTGGAATTCAAGGGCCACCCCAAAATTCTGTTACAGTAAACGAGAACGATCCCTCTCTTTCGCGCCTCTATCAAAATCCCGTTAAGGTACCGCCCCAAAATCCGGGGACAAGTCAAGAGACCCCTCATAACCTTGGTCATTTCCGGTCACAGAATATGTCTTTTCGCCGTGGACCTAAGATTCCCCCCATAAAAGCCCGATTTAGAGGCGATGACAAAGCGAACCCCCTCAATTTCATTTTCCAATTAAAGGAATATGCCCGCGCCTCCGAAATTGATTTAAACGAGATGTTGCCCCTTATACCATTGACCCTCGAAGACCAAGCTAGTGATTGGTTTCGCGATAATTCAGGAACAATTCAAGATTGGGATAGCTTCGTTAACCAATTTAAATTAGCATATCTTGGGGTTGATTATGAGGACCGGATATGGGATCAAATTCAAACATGTAAACAGGAACTTAATGAGGAGCCCGAGGCCTATATTCGCCGATTAAAAGTGTTTTATGCCCGCCTGCTATGTAGACCTAGCGAAACCACCGTCTTACGCCAAATGAAAGCCGGCATGTTACCAGAGTTTGCCGCCCTGCTCCATCTTAAGAAATTTTCCTCGGTCGACGAATTGTTGCATGTTGTCACCCAATTAAAGCCGGTAATAGGTGTTTTCCAGAAGAACAATAGTCCTCCGGTACAAGCTCCCGCTCACCCCTGGTCTAGCTATTGCCACCTTTGTAAAAGGTCTGGCCATACCGCGAGCGTTTGCCGGACCCAAAGATCCTATCAGCCCAATAATTATAGACAGGAAATCATTCCTACCCCCCTAGCACCCCCGCCCCCGCAACCTCCTTACGAAAACCGTTGTTTCCATTGTTCTCAGACGGGACATTTTACCCGCGAATGCCCCAATCGTCCGCCTTCGCCCCCGCAATTACATGGATATTTTGACTCCACCACTACCATCCCTAAACAAGTAGTGGAATTACCCCCAAATAATGTTAATTTGATTTAACATTTTACGCCGGGTACCCACAAACTATGGTAACGACCATCAGATTATTTTTTTTCTGTGCAGTATTTTCTTTATATATATATTATTGAGTTATAGTGTTTGGTTTTTTTTGCGGTCATCCAACAATCGAGTGTTTTTTTTTATATCTCAAGTGTTTTTTTTTCATCTAACAATTCAAGTGTCGTGCTTCTTTCATCTGACAATTGGTGTCGTGTATATATACATATTTTTAATGTCGTACCCCTAAAAGGTTTTAAGATACTAGCGACACCTTACTTACTGTATAGTTGAACTTTTGCATTGTCCGAGACGGACACTAACGAAGGGGAGGGATATGTAACCCTTCAGGTTCATTTTCCCCCGTATACTTATTTTTTTTTTACTTTTTCTGTGTTTTATTTACTTTTGTTATTACGTTTTCCCCGCACTCTTGACCCTCTAAATTTACAGTTTTTGTTAAGTATTCGTAAAGCCCCATACGTCAAATATCTTAGAATTCCGAGCTCTATTTAATGAAACTAATCCCCGTGTTAAATATAAATTTAATTTAATGATAAACTAAAAACTTAAATAACTTTTGAACCATACATACAAATTAATTATTGTTTATAAGCCTTATAGAACTCGATCAAACCCCACGATAAAATATAAAATTAAGATAATTAATTAAACCATTCTCTCAATATAAATTATAAACTAAATCCCTGCCTTCGGCAACGCTAAAATTAATCCCTCGCTAATTAAAGTGTTTTTATCTCGGTCACAAGACCATGGTGCAATACATTCAGCAAACTTTCCCAGCCCAGGTTTTCCCTAAAACTTTCCGAACTAGACCAGTAAAATCCGCTCAGCTCACAGCGATCCCATGAAGTCATTTCAAGTTCACAAGCTTCTTATTAACTATCAGGTAGCAAGATACCAAGAAAAGCGGACGTTTTCCAAGGTTGCCGCCATAGAGTCGCGAGGGCGCCTGGACATTTCCGCTTGGAGACAGAAAATCGGGAACATCGAGACTCTCTGGCATCCCCCCCTCCCCCGCAACCCCGAGCGACCTTTCGTAAATCGGACAACGTCACCACCGCATGACTAGACACGAGTCTTAAATACACCAATGACCTAGGTAAAATGGAAGGTCACCAGTTGCTTTTTGTTTCAACCCCGCCCCCCAATAATCCGAACAAAACCAAGAGACAGAGCCCCAAAAAGATAGAAGTGAAGAACTCTGCTTTTGGCAGACCTCGAGAGAACTGGACAGAACTCTGCTTCTCGGGCAAGAGAAGAGCCATGTCGAAATAAATATAAAATAATGTGCGATGAAGTCGCGCTTAAATATCAATTAACCCTCAATGCAAACCACATGATCGGAACAACCCTCACTGATTGCCTAGATGACCCACAGCCAGGACATTCCGATCGGAAGAACATAATTAGCCAAGCAGTAATAAGTCTGAGAAGCGTAATGCCCTCAACACCCTCGAATCACCTGTTGATCACGCAATATCTAGCCATTCCGAGAGAAGACAGCCAGATGACCGAGACCGATTCCCTAGCCTAGCCGGACATTTCAGACCGAAACCCGAAGTACCTACGCCCCCGTCAGCTTGTGAAGTAAAAGAATATAGGAAGAAACCCGCAATCCGGCCGCCAAACCGTAGACGAGTAAATAAAGAGAATTAAAGAGAAGTGTGAATAAAGAAACGCGTAAACAAGCAGCCCCCAAAGACGTCCCGTTCTGTGAAGTGCGTGTGTCGGGCATCTTACGTAAACCGAGGAAAGAGAAAACCCGTAAACGGAGAGACGACAACGTAGCGGAGGACACCGAAACCAAGTGATGAGTAGAATTTCCATCATAAACCCCCCCCCCCCCTTGTAGAGTACCCAGGGTCGAAATACGAAGTAGCCAGTGAAAAGTAGAGAAAAAAGTCTAGAAAAGAAAGCTTAATCCCTCGCTATTGTCCGAGAAAAGGATTTAAGACAGGTCCCCTCGAGGTTGAGAGTTCATTCTGCTTCTTGTATTTATACAGTTCAGATTACTTTTTCCGTTCGCGTTGTGCCCTCGCCGTTGTTATTATTTTGAGTTAATTATTGTCATTGTTTAATTGTAGAATCTTTAATTGTAGTATTTAATTGTAGTGTTTATTATTATTTAGTGTAAGTGTATATTTGTTTCTGCCCCCTCCATCCTTTGAAACCAAGATGCCTGAGAGTAGGGATACCGGAACTGATCCCATAGAAAATAGTAAGAGATAGTTTCATTATCAAATTTAAGGTCAAAGAGTGTATTTTTAGTGTTTAAATTCCCCTCGTATATTGGAAAAAAAGCTAAAAGAACCATAGTAGAGATGGCCTAACCATCACTAGAAGCAAAGTAAGATTATCCCCTCAGTTCCCCCCGCAATTTTGTTCATTTGTTTTTGTATTTTAGTGTTATTTATAAATTTGAGTGTTAAATAAAGATTTTGTGATTGATTAACGACAAAGGGTTTCCATTCTGAATTCGAATCTCCCCCTCTTTTTTATTTTTTTTATTTCCCCTGTATGTAACCCCCCCTCTCTCAGATTTAATTCACTCCACAATAAGGCCACGACTCGCATTTTGTCGCCATCTTCCCCCTGCCTTGGTGAATTAAAATCTATGAGCAAGGGTTAGGAATATTTCCGTCCATCAATTGTATGACGAATTCCTTAAAAACCTTACACTTGTTGGATTTTAGATTTGTCTTTTTTTTTAAACAATTTTCGCGGCGGGAAATTCGAACACTTGATAATTACGTAATGCTGAATGGTATTTGATTAATGTTAAAAGATATTTATTTCGTTTTTCAATTATTATTTAAAGTTGTTACATATCAATAATTTTTGTAGAAATTACCCTAAAATGCCTTCATGTTGTGTTCCATATTGCCCTTCGGTAAAAGGCAAAACCCCTGGAGTTTTTTCCACGAGTTTCCTTATGATGGGGCGTTGAGAGGCATGTGGCTAGAAAATATCTCTCGGGATAATTTTCAAATAAATGATAGATCAGAGCGTTGTACATGTATGTAGTTTACACTTTAGTGAAACAGATTACCGTAAAGGTCTTAAATTACAAAAACTTGAAAAAAAACCGGCAATACCTACGGTATTCCCACAGTTTCCAACTTATATGATACCAAAACAGCCACCCAAGAGAAAACTTCCCTATAGAAATAAAAATGGTCCAGATCCATCAACTAAAACACTACGCACTGATGCAGATAATTTCACACCGGTAATTAGAATTGTATCTCCTGACAATCAAAGCCAAGCATGTTTAATGCGTTGAGTAAAGAGCCTGACACGCAACGAACCACTTTAAAATTGGCAAGTTTTGTGGTACAGAAAATGGAGCAAGCTGAATTTTGTAGCTAGTGTCTCGAGTGCATTTCCGGACCCTGCTCAAATTCACCACTTTTAGACTTAATTAAAACATCTGACATAGGAAGCCTTATTTACTCAATTAAGGATTTTGTAATGGTTCTTTCTGTAGTGTTGAGCTTCATTGAGGCAGCAGTTCCTTTTTTACGAGAATCACCAAGAATTAGTGAAAATATCGAAGCTCACGTGTTGCCGAAACTTTCCAGGTGTCCAATTTTGCAGTGCAATCTTAATGTCACTCATGCCTCATTATTTGCCACATTTATCTGTGACAAAATAATACCACCCGCAGTTGATAACATAACTAGGACAATTTCAGCACGATTTGAGAAAGTAAGGAACTAGTTTACAAACCTCAATCAAGATAACTTCAGAAAATGTGAAGGGCTTTCATTTTCATTATGGATGTTCATATTTTGATCACCTTACACCAGTGATATTTGGTTGTTTTCCTGAAGTTTTCCAGGATTCTTTCATATCTACCATTCATAATTACCAGTTTTCATTAATATATCTACCTGTGTTCATTCATATCTAACAGCCCCAGTAGCACACGTAGTGCGTTTTATGGTCGGGTAGGGGTCGCGCTATCGGAGTCGGCTAGTGTGCGTCACGCCGACTCAATGCCGGCTGATATGGTTGATTTAAATATCCATCGTGGTTGGGCCGACTATCATTTGAGCAGCTGTAAAACATACGTGTTATTGTATACAAATTGTCAAAGGTTGGTCGGCCCGATGTTCCTCCAGCAGACCTGGGCAAAAGATGTGATCACTCTCGATCATGTGAGTGTTCAAGTCGCTGAAAGGTGCTTGAACTTAGAGCAAACGTAAACAAAGGAAAAAGCCGCCTAACGCAGTAAACGCAAGAGCGTGTTCAATGCGAGCGAGAGGTATCTTGCTCTCGGCCAGTTCGCTCTCGATACGCAGAGCGTATTCTCTCTAAGCGAAGAGATGCCGTGTTCTTTCAAATTCGCTTACGGCGCGGCGAGCGGGATTATTGCAAGCGGAGTAATTATTCCTCTCTTTTAGCACTTTCCGCGCCGAGATGGTTCGATTCAAATAATTTCGACGTTGCGTTCACATTTTAGTGAAATGTTACCTCTTACCGGAACGGCAAGTGATTTTTTGTGAACGTACGGAAAAGTTTTGCTCTAATATAGTTCTCTAAGCCAGTAGGAGACGCTACCGATTAAATCGGCATAAGGATTGCATGCGGTCACTCACGTCCCCGGTAACCAATTTATCTCTCTCGGCTACATAAAGTAGACCAGATAGACGTTTGAACATTTAAAATAAAGGGATCTATCACAACTAAGCAATTAGTACACAGGTTTCAATCTGCTCTCCAGCACATTTCTGTTTTTGCTTTAACCAAATTTTAAAAGGACACTCCTTTTTTGTTTTACAGTCAGTGGCGTACCAAGACTTAAGGTCACAAAACCAGAGTTCTGCCGTTGCAGTTTCGCGCTGAAAATAGCAGCGCGAGGTGGTAGTCGCCAATGGCTATATATCTAGAGCCGGGTCGTAACGGTGATGTTGGTTTTTGCGCCGTCGATGATGGTGCAGTTGGTCGCAAAAAAAAACAGGGTAAGTTAGCTTCCCTGCGTCCGTTGGCGCCCTCCACCTACGACGGACGCTGGGAAACTAATTCACCTAGAAATTTTTTCGTGCAACCAACTGTACCTCGACGACGATGGTACTTGCGCCGACGACGAGGATGGTACTTGGGCTGACGACAGTTGCGTCGCTAGGGTTTCAAGTTTGAGGGTGTTTAAGCCATAAGCCCTGCAGGGACATCCTGGGGGGGGGGGGGGTGAAGGGGAGCTTAACCGAACCCAAGTTGGAATCGTTCTTTTCAAGGAAAATTCCAAGATCGCACGAAAATTGCGATAAAGTTGGCACAATCCTCGAATCCCCTTCAAATCTTAGTTATATCTGATCATTTTCGTCACGCCCCCGAAACCTTGTTTGATGTGATTCTTGAGATTTTCTTTCACCAGGTAACCGGGCATCGCAAAAAAAATCTTTGGCTTAGAATAGGAGAATAGCCAGTAGTTTCGTTTTAAGTGGCACTTTTAAGATATTTTAGATGGCGGTTTTAAGATATTTTAAGTGGCGCTTTTAATATATTTTAGGTGGCGCTTTTAAGGTATTTTAGGTGGCGCTTTTAAGGTATTTTAGGTGGCGCTTTTGAAATATTACAGGCAGGTCAAGCGCCGCCTAAAACCGCCTGGTGACGCCACTGACCAACGAGGATGGCACCGGCGCCGTCAATAATGGTACTTGAATAGTCATTGAAGGTTCAAATACTATCATCAATGGCTCAAGTACTTTCATCAACGGTACCAGTACCATCAGAATTTACTATTATAGTATACACGCGTTATGAGGCGTTCAACATGAAACTAATATCATAAATTAATGATAACTGTAAGTAGTCAATTAAACTCTTTCAAGGTGGAATCGATTTTTAGAAAACGTTACGTCAAAACTTGGCTCCCCGATGCCTGAGATTTGAGCGGTCAGGAGTGGAGGCTAGTGGAGGAGAAGACGTGCTCGCCTCTTCGGGGGGAGGGGTCGTATATTCTAAGGGAACTATCGAAATTTATCTCTCTTGGGGCAGATCTAAGTCCAAATAACCTGCCCCAAACGGGCTTAGAGCTTTGACCAATTATTATCAACGGGACTGGTAATGCCATATAGTACGCTGCCATTGGGATAATCTCATGGTTGAGATGCAGGATGTTTCCGAAAAATTAAAAGTAAGCACCTCTCAAAGCTTACGAAACTGATGACGAATGGCGCATCTTTCGTCAGATTCGTTTTGTTTTTATATTACCGTTTTGTCTGAACACAGGTCATCGACCAAGGTCATCGACAACACCGCAATGGGTATAGAATTTAGTTGATATGTTTAGTCAAATATATTTTAATAGATGAGTTGAAATATTAAATATCGTACAAATTAAGAAAGCCAACAGGAAATTGTTGTAGAATATATTTTGTTGTTACCATGAGTAACATAATACGCTTAAGTATGACACAAACCTCTATCGGTTAATGATAGTCAGTCGTAGCGCGATTGCGTAATTGTAAGATTCGGAAATGTGCACTTTCTTACTATATCCGTTGGAAAAATAGTCGCCAGTTTCAGATTGCTATCAATACGAGTGAAAAGACATTTGTTTCAAATTCGAAAATAATACCTTCTGAAATCAAGCGAATGTTTATAATAGTTATTTTTATCTTCCGATTCAATAATTCATCTTTATTTTCTCAATGTAAGCGTTATTTAGACTTTTGGAAGCATTTCAATTATCAATGAGCTTGGCTGTATCACGCGGTGATTTCCCGGGTATTGTTGCCTGGTAGTTTTCGAAGGCTAAAAGCAATTGCGAAAGCTTGTTAATCCTTAGTCACGTAATGATTTAAGTTGTCATTGGCGAAAAGACGATCATTAAAAAATAACATTGGGGGAATAGGAAGTGTCACACTTATATTCAGTATGTTACTTAAGGTGTTACATTTAAATATTTTCAAGGAAAAATACTTAAGATTATGGTATCGTTTCCCGTGTCAACGTCATTAAATCTTTAGTTGATAGTTTAAAACATAATTGTTTCAAAAGCACCTTAAATATAAACAAGGTAGACTCAGTGGCGTAGCGAGGGAAGGTCCGGCGGGGCATCCGCCCCGGGCACCGATGGTCAGGGGGCACCAAAGGGGCACCCACAATATTAAAACGGATGTTGGATTATTGATTTAACTCATTATGGTATTAAAACGTTGAGGGGTGCCAATTCGGGAGTTTTTCCCTGGGCGCTAAATATCCTCGCTACGCCACTGAAGGTAGTAAGTCTGCGAAAATTCTTGGCTGGGAATTACCAGTCCCATGGGAAATCATTTGTCAAAGACTAAAGAAATGTCAGTTTCGGCCGTTCGAGTTTGTGTCACGTTGATACATGGATGGTGTGGAGAGAGTATAGGCCTATTTGGAAAAACATATCTTAGGCAGCATAGCCATTTGACTGCTTAGAGAAAAACATTTTATTTTAAATAAGAAAATAGAAGTATTTTTAATAATATTTTTTTCCTGATTCGCTTTATTGTTCGAAATTAAACATTTTTCAAATTTGAAGAGCACCGAAACTTAATGTTTTCGTTCTTTTACATGAAACTTAACTTTCTTCAAGAAACCGGTATTCTCTAAATGTGAGTAGATCGTCCACGTGCCAACAAAGCAGGAAATACTTTGGACCGTTGAATGCGAGGGGGATTATCCTCTTTATTAACTGGTTGATCGGTAGTGGTTATGGTCTTGAAAAAGCTTCTAATTTTTGATAGCGCAGTTTCCATATCTGGAGTTTTAAATTCTTCAAAATCCCAAGTTGGGTTGCTGTAAATATCTGATTAGCAATAAAGTATTAGTAACATCTTCAAATTATTACATTTTATTTAGATATTTTAGATTTATATATTTTTCTTATTAAAATACCTTAGAAAACTGTAGTTTTTTGAAATGGGTCTAATATGGCCGCTGCCGTATAATGTGTATCTTTTATTTCTTCGGCGAACCTTGAAGACATTTCCTTTTGCAATTCTTCCTTCAAAAACTTAAATTCGGTCGAGACGGTTTCCTTTATCTGCACGAAAACCGACATCAGCTGACCAATCACCAAGTGCGCCGATGGACCGTTGGTCTAAAATATATCGGTAGCAACTTTGATTGGCTTCAGAAAGCCAATAACTCGCCTAGAGTTGGTGTTAAATTAGCCCGCGGTACTTCCAGATTTGCGTGCTGTTTTGTTTCTTTAGCTTCGTGAATGATTTCACGAAGAGCCTGAATCATTCCATCCTAAAAGATAAATGTTATATTATGGGAAACCAGAGACAAAATAAACATAGACAGACATATACTGAGCGCAGATTTTTGACACATTTATCTGTTGTATAAACAAAATACTATATAAAAATTCTGCTAATTCAATTAAAAGTCTTGACAAATATATTTATTATTTAAAGGGAATACAGCCTGCCAAACAATCATTATGAAAGATGCCTTCAGTTTTTAAGATTGCCTGCACAGTGGCGCCGCAAGTGGCAAAAGCCAAAAAAGGCAGAGGGTGATAGTGGAACCCTTGGGGTGGACAGAAATACCAGAGGTTACATTCCCTTTAAATTTGGTCAACAAATCGTAAAAAGTAGGTAATTGTATTTCATTCGTAATTATTTTCGGAAAAAATGTCCTATAAAACACCTTCAATATTAGCGCTACAACCTTTCTGGGTTGGAAGTTATATAGCACGAGATGGCCAGCTTGTTTATACCACGCCTAGAAACAAGACGTACCATACGAAAACGCTTAACTAATTTCATTGGTAGCTTTCCAACGTTGAGAGAAATACTATATTTTCCATTTTGTAATCCATTTTATAGGCGTTTAAAATAAGTTGGATTCGTATTTTTATTGTGCAACGTGAACTATAATATGGGTTGATCTCAAACTTTGATACATCGCACAGTGTTACAGAGAGCCCAAATTTTAATGTTTTGCGGTTGTTCTTGACAACTGTTTTTTTGGTTTTTAGATACATTTATTTGAAATATGCGCGAAGATCAAAAAATTTAAGTAATTGGAATTCGGCATATTGTTCTTCAAGTTTTCAATAAAATTTTAAAACGAAACTTTCAGAAATGCCCTTCTGAAAATGGCTGAAACTGTTTTTTTCACTCTTATTTCCTCTCTGCAGGAAGTTTGAAGGCTGAAATTTTATATTTTGACTACTCTAATAATATACTATCCATTTCCGTTGGCGGTTTTTCCATATTCCTTCACGGAAGCTAGTTTCGCGGCTTGGGGGCGCAGCGCTTCGGTTCTTATATTTTAATAAATCGTATAGTGTACTGTACTATGTGTTACTATATGTCAAAATATTTCCACATAATCTATCGTGGAATTTATTCCAAAATTTGGGCTCTCTGGAACACTGTGCATCGCTCAAAAACGTCATTTTGACAAATTTTACGGTCAACTTTGTAAGAAAACGGTGTCAGGTATATGTATGAGGTTTTAGTTTACTTTATTTTTATAAATTTGTATTTAGATCAGGTTTTAGATTTAAAATTTACGCTTTTGACATTTTTAACTAATTAAAATGTGGTTATTTGGTCTCGTTTCGCATACTAAAATTACTCTAAATGTCCCTTTAGGATTTCGTTTTAGGTCTTCAGTCCTTCTAAAGACCACCATAGCTATTTTGTCATTAACTTAATTTACGACGAAATACGATTAGTAAAACACTATTATAATTGACTTCTGGATACAAAACATTTCGTCAGTGCCGCGTCAGTCAATACAGCGCGAAAATTAATTTTAAAATTTAAACATTGTTGCGATCCTGTGCTTTTATTTGGTACTAACATTCAATGAGTTTCCCCAGTAGCGGCGGAAGGCTTGTTTTACAGGGGAGAACAAACTACAAAAAAATCCCAGCGTAGTATAAGGAAGACCGTAATTGTGGGGTTACATGGGGGTAGCTCGCAAATGGGGTGGTTTACAACATTCCCTCGGTACCCCCTTCCGCCGCCCCAGAGTTTTCCCTTAACAAATGTGTTTGGAATTAAGACGCAGTTGTTATATCTTCCGAAATATAAAATACATTACTTCTGCCAAACGTTCCATCGCCATATATACGGCGTTCCATCTGACGCCCCCGATTGATTTAACGTCTAATTGCTGTGGAGAAATCTCCTTGAATTTTTCAGTCCACTTTGGAGATCGGTGGAGAAATGTAATCCAAGAGCTCAGGCGCTCTATAACTTTTTTTGTTTTTTTTTACATTATTTATTGCGGCATTCACCACGAGTTGAAGCGAGTGTGCTATGCAACGTTTTCTTATACACGCTATTTCATAATAAAAAATTTCGTCGACATCATCCGAAGTTTCGAAGTCGGCGTTTGATAGCTCCTCCTCCATGTCCGAGGTTTTTAAACCAACTCCTGATGAACTGTTAGTCTCTTCTTCCACGTCTTTTGACTTGCATTCCGACGTTACGCCTCCAACCGTTATTCCTTCGGGATTAAATATCTCCTGTAAAGAACACCATCCTAAAATTACACCGAAAAGAATTACTACATACAAACTAAAGGTTTAGTGTTTGTATATTAAGGCTCATTCACACTATCCAATTTTAGTCAGCTGACTAAATGAGGCGGACTAGTTCTATCCAACTGAAACATTCACATTACCCGCATAGTTCGTCCTACAACACTTTCAAGTTGTCAGCTGACTAAAGTTGGAAAGTGTGAATGAGCCTCTAAACGAGAGCTTCTGAAAATAATATATATGTAATAGCATAAGTTTATAATATACTCCCTATAAGTTAGAATCCTTCATAGATCTAGTGTTGACTGCGATTTCTCCCATAGAAAATCAGAACCAGTATATGCGACTCCTTGCGGCGACTTGTTACCCTATCTTTTTAGCTTCTTTAACTTCCGTCAATGGGGATGTAAGCTAATGCTTTTTCCGCTAGGTTCGTGACCGAGCTAGAGGTCCTCTAAGCAGTCGATATTATTTCCCAATATTAAAGAACGCGTCATCTGCTTAGAGGACCGCTAGCTCGGCCACGAACCTAGCGGGATTATCATTAGCTTACATCCCCATTGCGCAAACAATTATGCGCGTGAGCGCGAGACAGAGTCATGAAGAGAAGCGCGTTAAGTTAGCACGTAGTGAACTAACCCTAACGATGATGGGTTTGTTGGCGAAAATTTAAACAAAACGAATATTGTGTCCACATTTTGGAAGAATATTTTATCAATTTCAATATAAACAGGTATTTTCGAAAAATATTCATAGTTAAAAACTTATATCTTCGTGATAACTCGCGTTAAGCTTAACGAGCTTCGATCCCGTCGTTGATACGAAACCGAATTTCACAGGCAAGTTAATATTTTGATTTTTAGCCTTTAGATGGCGACTTGGAGGTCTTTGAAAAAATCGCTGTTAACGCATAGCCTATGTACGATGCTAACTTATAAGGAGCTAGCATATTAT
Source organism: Leiobunum rupestre (assembly GCF_980474605.1). Lineage (NCBI taxonomy): Eukaryota > Metazoa > Arthropoda > Arachnida > Opiliones > Sclerosomatidae > Leiobunum > Leiobunum rupestre. The sequence goes on from NC_143386.1 coordinate 3,024,891, forward strand.
AAACTTATGGTAATAGTTAAAAGCAGCAGACAATAACGTATATCATTTAAAAGTGAAAATCTTTCTCTTAAATAAATCTTATATAAATTAAAAAATGTTAAACCTTCGTTTCGATTAAAATGGTCATCGTCATTCCCCGCCATTTCTTCTTCGTTATCAGAGCTAGCCCCTCTTTTGGTAGTTGATGTATTTTCTTTGGAAATAGGAGGCACAACTTTCCAAGTTCCTAGTTCAATAATACTGTTCATGTTTAATGCCTTTGTGATATTGGCTGCATTGTCAGCGCAAATGCAGGATATCTGTAATTGCCGCATGATATTTTAAATTGTTTAGCAGTTCTATAAAACTATTAAATATACGATTATTGCCACCACCCTCCTACGCATTGTAACCCGGCCACCGGTAAATAAGGCATTAAAGGTCGCAGCTGAATTGGGTCTGTGGTGGTGCCTATGGTATTAGCTTAGCTAAATATTATTATTATACTAACCGATGAAGGATCTAATCCAACTTCATTTAGTACCATTCTGATTTTATTTAGAATGTTTTCACCCGTGTAACTCTCCGGGAAATGAGAAAAAGTATGGCACGCCATCCAGGACAAAATTCGCAGAAAATATAGGGCTATCTTGTAGAAATATAGGGCTACCTTGTAGAAATATAGGGCTACCTTGTAGAAATATAGGGCTACCTTGTAGAAATATAGGGCTACCTTGTAGAAATATAGGGCTACCTTGTAGAAATATAGGGCTACCTTGTAGAAATATAGGGCTACCTTGTAGAAATATAGGGCTACCTTGTAGAAATATAGGGCTACCTTGTAGAAATATAGGGCTACCCTCAGAAATATAGGTCTACGTTCTTTAAAAATATAGACCTACCTTCATAAATATAGGCCTACCTTGTTTAAAAATATAGGCCTGCCTTGTTTAAAAATATAGGCCTGCCTTGTTTAAAAATATAGGCCTGCCTTGTTTAAAAATATAGGCCTGCCTTGTTTAAAAATATAGGCCTGCCTTGTTTAAAAATATAGGCCTGCCTTGTTTAAAAATATAGGCCTGCCTTGTTTAAAAATATAGGCCTGCCTTGTTTAAAAATATAGGCCTGCCTTGTTTAAAAATATAGGCCTGCCTGGTTTAAAAATATAGGCCTGCCTGGTTTAAAAATATGGGGTTATCTTTTCGGTCGCTCAAAGCGGCACATCGCAAAATCTCAGAATATAATAAACTATAGTAGAATTCTACTATTGTGTCACTATTTAAGGATAAATTGTTGCAGAAGTATATAATATTCACAAAAGTCTTCATATCCGATTCATCTCCGAGTCTGCACTCGAAACTAACGGAGGTGTACAATATTACAACATGAAATTTAAAATTTACTGTTAATTGTACTTAATATTTATCGTGTCTAGAACAGGTTTTTACTTGCAGCCTCGCTACGTTTACAAGAAAAAATACCTGTAATTTTACAGGAATTTTCCTGGTAATATTGTACACTTCCGTTATTTTCGAGTGCACCCTCGGAGATGAAGACTTTTGGGAATATTATATACTTCTGCAACAATTTATCCTTAAATAGTGACACTATAGTACAATCCTACTATAGTTTATTATATTCTGAGATTTTGCTATGTGCCGCTTCGAGCGACCGAAAAGACAACCCCATAATTTTAAAGAAGGTAGGCCTATATTTTTAAACAAGGTAGGCCTATATTTTTAAACAAGGTAGGCCTATATTTTTAAACAAGGTAGGCCTATATTTTTAAACAAGGTAGGCCTATATTTTTAAACAAGGTAGGCCTATATTTTAAAACAAGGTAGGTCTATATTTTAAAACAAGGTAGGTCTATATTTCTGAAGGTAGGGCTATATTTTTAAAGAAGGTAGACCTATATTTCTAAAAGGTAGCCCTATATTTTCTGCGAATTTCGTCCTGGATGGCGTGCCATAAAAAAGCGAGAAGAAGATTGTTCCAGTTCCAATTCTTATCGATGAACTGCACTCGAATTCCTATTACAGCCTGACGCTGTCTACTTGACCAGGCCCTCAAGGGGTCGGAGTGTGCAATAACTGGTGGCTGTACCGGGGAGTCGGGGTCCGGCTCTTGTAACCCGTAAGGGCGGTGGCGCATTGGCAGATGTTAGCTCCGTCCAAAGGGTCCTATCTCCAACCTCCGACTTCGGTCAGGTGTGGGCTGGATACTGGGCTTCGGCCCAGGCTAATGGAGAGGGGCCGGGCAAACTGGCCGCCTCGGCGGATTGAGTTGCCTGCTGTGGGGCTGCGGGCCTCCGTATGTGGGCGCGGCGGACCCATCTCCCGGCCTTTTGGATCACACCGGGACCTCCGGTGCCAGCTGTGCCGGGTTATGCGGGCTGCTGCGTGCCTGCCGCTCCCCTTTAGGCGCTCTCTCCAAAGGGCTTGGCTCCCTGCCTTTGTAGGTGGGGTGTCGGCCGGAGTTGCTAGAGCATCCGTTCTCTATCCCACTGCTGTGTGCGAAGTGGCGGGCTGGTCGTCCCATTGTTGCACCTTCTGCTGGGTTGAGCGGCTTGCGTCGAGGGTGCGACCATCAGTAGTGGGGTTCTGCTACCCATGCTGGTTTTGTCACCTGTCCGGGCTTGTGGACGCTGGCGTAGGGCATTCTGATGATAGGCCTCCGCTGGTGTGGTTTCTTGATTTTACCGGTACAGCGGGCTATAAATTCTGACAACATGTCTACTTGACCAGATATCCAGTGTCAAATGAACTTCTTTAGGTTGAAGAAAACCAAGTAGCTCCTAAACATAACATTACAATGATAACGTACAATTGAAGAAATAAAATATTAGGCATTAACGCAAAAATACTTAGTAATATATGTTATGCTTTAAAATGTTAGTTTGAAACTGAACAAGATGGTTGGCGTCACAATATCTTATAAAAATCTGTAATATGGTCGTTCTACTCCCGCCGATATTAAACGGAAACTTTTGAATTAAAAAGTGCAAAGCCAAACAAAAAAATTGTACCAGGAAGCTTATACTCGAAATCAGTGTTACGTAGGTACACTACCACAGACCGGGATTCTTCTACGATCGCAGGAAATATAATCCCTCAAAGAAAACGATTGCACTTTAGAATATTAAGTTTAATATATTGCTTGACAGCAAAATGAGCTTTTAAAATATTTACTATATAAATAAATATTCGTATCAAAAAATCAAATTTAATGTAATAAGGTGACCTCACTATCTCGACGATTGTCATTCGTCGAAACAACGTTCTCTTCGCTAAGAAGGTCATGGCAACACTGTTTTACAATAGTACGTAACCTAAGATTAGCGATTGGACAGAAAACGTTTGATTTTCCATGTAAATGAACACGTTGATTTTTCTGCACGAGTTTGAGTGTAAAGTCCGTGAGTTCGTTGAGGATAAAGAAAAATTTCAAGAATCGGATCCGATAAAGCAAAATCTCAAGAACAGGATCCGAAATAATAAAAAGAAAAGAAACCTTCGCATTCATTAGAGCAGCAAGGGCTATTCAACATTTCATAAAACCAAAAATACCATATCAATGTGTACCTTTGCATGTCGCTCCCAATTACTTGGATGATTTGTTGGTGTCCTGATGTTTTAACTACAGTATCGACATCGCGCTTTTGCAGTAATACTTGGTAAACCGTGCTGATTAGGGACGTTACCAATGTAATCCAAATGATCTTGGATATTTTTATATCCAACGTCTCCGTCGTAAAAAGTTTTAGAAAATTCTACATCTGTGACCATTTCTGGAACAGTAGGTTTTTCAGAACTAGCTGAACATGATTGTTTGGCATTCATGGTTGCCATTTTTTATTCTGAAATCCTAAATAAATTAAATTGAAACATAATTAAAATAATGTTCTAAAATAATGTTCTAAAATAATGTTCTAAAATAATGTTCTAAAATAATGTTCTAAAATAATGTTCTAAAATAATGTTCTAAAATAATGTTCTAAAATAATGTTCTAAAATAATGTTCTAAAATAATGTTCTAAAATAATGTTCTAAAATAATGTTCTAAAATAATGTTCTAAAATAATGTTCTAAAATAATGTTCTAAAATAATGTTCTAAAATAATGTTCTAAAATAATGTTCTAAAATAATGTTCTAAAATAATGTTCTAAAATAATGTTCTAAAATAATGTTCTAAAATAATGTTCTAAAATAATGTTCTAAAATAATGTTCTAAAATAATGTTCTAAAATAATGTTCTAAAATAATGTTCTAAAATAATGTTCTAAAATAATGTTCTAAAATAATGTTCTAAAATAATGTTCTAAAATAATGTTCTAAAATAATGTTCTAAAATAATGTTCTAAAATAATGTTCTAAAATAATGTTCTAAAATAATGTTCTAAAATAATGTTCTAAAATAATGTTCTAAAATAATGTTCTAAAATAATGTTCTAAAATAATGTTCTAAAATAATGTTCTAAAATAATGTTCTAAAATAATGTTCTAAAATAATGTTCTAAAATAATGTTCTAAAATAATGTTCTAAAATAATGTTCTAAAATAATGTTCTAAAATAATGTTCTAAAATAATGTTCTAAAATAATGTTCTAAAATAATGTTCTAAAATAATGTTCTAAAATAATGTTCTAAAATAATGTTCTAAAATAATGTTCTAAAATAATGTTCTAAAATAATGTTCTAAAATAATGTTCTAAAATAATGTTCTAAAATAATGTTCTAAAATAATGTTCTAAAATAATGTTCTAAAATAATGTTCTAAAATAATGTTCTAAAATAATGTTCTAAAATAATGTTCTAAAATAATGTTCTAAAATAATGTTCTAAAATAATGTTCTAAAATAATGTTCTAAAATAATGTTCTAAAATAATGTTCTAAAATAATGTTCTAAAATAATGTTCTAAAATAATGTTCTAAAATAATGTTCTAAAATAATGTTCTAAAATAATGTTCTAAAATAATGTTCTAAAATAATGTTCTAAAATAATGTTCTAAAATAATGTTCTAAAATAATGTTCTAAAATAATGTTCTAAAATAATGTTCTAAAATAATGTTCTAAAATAATGTTCTAAAATAATGTTCTAAAATAATGTTCTAAAATAATGTTCTAAAATAATGTTCTAAAATAATGTTCTAAAATAATGTTCTAAAATAATGTTCTAAAATAATGTTCTAAAATAATGTTCTAAAATAATGTTCTAAAATAATGTTCTAAAATAATGTTCTAAAATAATGTTCTAAAATAATGTTCTAAAATAATGTTCTAAAATAATGTTCTAAAATAATGTTCTAAAATAATGTTCTAAAATAATGTTCTAAAATAATGTTCTAAAATAATGTTCTAAAATAATGTTCTAAAATAATGTTCTAAAATAATGTTCTAAAATAATGTTCTAAAATAATGTTCTAAAATAATGTTCTAAAATAATGTTCTAAAATAATGTTCTAAAATAATGTTCTAAAATAATGTTCTAAAATAATGTTCTAAAATAATGTTCTAAAATAATGTTCTAAAATAATGTTCTAAAATAATGTTCTAAAATAATGTTCTAAAATAATGTTCTAAAATAATGTTCTAAAATAATGTTCTAAAATAATGTTCTAAAATAATGTTCTAAAATAATGTTCTAAAATAATGTTCTAAAATAATGTTCTAAAATAATGTTCTAAAATAATGTTCTAAAATAATGTTCTAAAATAATGTTCTAAAATAATGTTCTAAAATAATGTTCTAAAATAATGTTCTAAAATAATGTTCTAAAATAATGTTCTAAAATAATGTTCTAAAATAATGTTCTAAAATAATGTTCTAAAATAATGTTCTAAAATAATGTTCTAAAATAATGTTCTAAAATAATGTTCTAAAATAATGTTCTAAAATAATGTTCTAAAATAATGTTCTAAAATAATGTTCTAAAATAATGTTCTAAAATAATGTTCTAAAATAATGTTCTAAAATAATGTTCTAAAATAATGTTCTAAAATAATGTTCTAAAATAATGTTCTAAAATAATGTTCTAAAATAATGTTCTAAAATAATGTTCTAAAATAATGTTCTAAAATAATGTTCTAAAATAATGTTCTAAAATAATGTTCTAAAATAATGTTCTAAAATAATGTTCTAAAATAATGTTCTAAAATAATGTTCTAAAATAATGTTCTAAAATAATGTTCTAAAATAATGTTCTAAAATAATGTTCTAAAATAATGTTCTAAAATAATGTTCTAAAATAATGTTCTAAAATAATGTTCTAAAATAATGTTCTAAAATAATGTTCTAAAATAATGTTCTAAAATAATGTTCTAAAATAATGTTCTAAAATAATGTTCTAAAATAATGTTCTAAAATAATGTTCTAAAATAATGTTCTAAAATAATGTTCTAAAATAATGTTCTAAAATAATGTTCTAAAATAATGTTCTAAAATAATGTTCTAAAATAATGTTCTAAAATAATGTTCTAAAATAATGTTCTAAAATAATGTTCTAAAATAATGTTCTAAAATAATGTTCTAAAATAATGTTCTAAAATAATGTTCTAAAATAATGTTCTAAAATAATGTTCTAAAATAATGTTCTAAAATAATGTTCTAAAATAATGTTCTAAAATAATGTTCTAAAATAATGTTCTGAAATAATGTTCTAAAATAATGTTCTAAAATAATGTTCTAAAATAATGTTCTAAAATAATGTTCTAAAATAATGTTCTAAAATAATGTTCTAAAATAATGTTCTAAAATAATGTTCTAAAATAATGTTCTAAAATAATGTTCTAAAATAATGTTCTAAAATAATGTTCTAAAATAATGTTCTAAAATAATGTTCTAAAATAATGTTCTAAAATAATGTTCTAAAATAATGTTCTAAAATAATGTTCTAAAATAATGTTCTAAAATAATGTTCTGAAATAATGTTCTGAAATAATGTTCTGAAATAATGTTCTGAAATAATGTTCTGAAATAATGTTCTGAAATAATGTTCTGAAATAATGTTCTGAAATAATGTTCTAAAATAATGTTCTGAAATAATGTTCTGAAATAATGTTCTGAAATAATGTTCTGAAATAATGTTCTGAAATAATGTTCTGAAATAATGTTCTGAAATAATGTTCTGAAATAATGTTCTGAAATAATGTTCTGAAATAATGTTCTGAAATAATGTTCTGAAATAATGTTCTGAAATAATGTTCTGAAATAATGTTCTGAAATAATGTTCTGAAATAATGTTCTGAAATAATGTTCTGAAATAATGTTCTGAAATAATGTTCTGAAATAATGTTCTGAAATGTCATACCTACAAATCGGGACAGCAGCGCCAGCTCCTGAAAGTTCGCCCCTCTAATCTTACTAGCTACCATACTGCTACGGTAATAATAAGTGTAGGGAGGTGGCGGTTATAGCTCATGTGGCATGAAGGGCCTTCCACCACCCTCCTACGTCATATAACCCGGCCTTTGGTTAAAAGGCCTAATAAGTCGCTAGATGACTTAGGCCTGTAGTGGTGATTATTATCATCATTATTACTACTACCACTTTCTAATTTCTGCGCCCCTCTAGATCTGCGCCGTAAGCAACACTATGGTTACGGCACTGATCGAGGGTACCTCCACAACTAAATGCATAGACGGAAGGTCAGTTGAACCCAAAAAAGTGCTCTCCCACCAATTCGTTCTTTTGCAGAAGAATAGTCACACTCACTAAACGCAGGGCCGTAGCTAGGCAAGAGCGCCATTGGCGTTAAGGTGTCTAGGGGCGCCAAAATATTTTATTTTTTAAATTTTTAGTTATATTAGGGGCACAAAATTTTAACTAGCTACGGCCCTGGATAAGCGGGTGCTCCCCCACTACGACATTTCTTCGTAAAGGAAGTCTTCAAAGTGGGTTCTTCACCACAATATTTCATTTTGCGGAGGGAAAGTCACGCACAAAAATTGGGGTCCTAGGATTCGGACATTGTGTATTTCTCATCGCATTCTAATTGATTTAAAAAAATGACAGACATTACGGCTTACGTTTCCCCAGGTAAGTGAGATGACCAGAAGACAGTAGTCACTAGATGGGATGCACCAGTTGAAAATTTGAGGTTGAATACTGATTCATTTATGCAGAAGACGCGATTGAAGAACGATCCATTTGCCGTTTAGTAAATTTATAAATATAATAGCTTGGCTGGCAGATTCAAAGCTGTCCACTGATTGGTTTGTTACGCTTTATTTTAATTTTTTAAACGTTTATCTGGTCTACACCATAGTCGTGAGAGGTATTTTGTTTTTAAACTTAGCGTCGAAAGCTGCATGTGAACTTTACCCCAGATTAATCTTTATGGTCTCCTACCGGCTTTGGGAACAATAGGAGATAAAACAAATTCCCTATATTCACAAAAAAACACTCGCCCTTCCGAAAGAGGTAGAGGTCGATCGCAATGTCGAAATTATTGGAATAGACCACTCTCGGCGCCGAAAGCGCTAAAATAAAAAAGAAGAGCTCCGTTCGCACAGAGCTCGCTCGCCGTGCTTTAAGCTAGCCTGAGCTTAGAAAGAACACGCTCTGCGTAACGAGAGCGAGCCGCCCAAGAGCGATATGCCTATCGCTCTCATTGAACAAGATTTTTTAATAATCTACTTCTCATGTTCACGCGAAATATCTAGAGCACCATAGTTTTCGCTCTAAGCGAAAAAAGTAAAACACATTTTTGTTTTTTTACTTTTTGAACAAACATGTTCAGGCTCTGAATTCATTTTCTTGGTATTTAAGCGTGATTATAGATTTTTGAACATTCACAACTCTTGCCCACCTCTGTCCTCCAGAAGCTCAAAAAGTCCGATTTGTGTTCGGATATGAGTCGTATTTCGGAAAAGATCGGAACCAATTGTGAGTTTTACGCCGACTTATTCAAAATCCGTCGCGGTTGGGTCAACTTTAATTTGAGCAGCTGTAAAATATGCGTTTTATTGTGTAAAAATTGTCAAAGGTTGGTCGGCCCTATGTTCCCCCAGAAGCTCAAAAAGTCCGATTTGTGGTCGGATATGAGTCGTATTTCGGAAAAGATCGAAACCGATTGTGAGTTTTACGCCGACTTATTCAAAATCCGTCGCGGTTGGGTCGACTATAATTGGAGCAGCTGTTACATATGACTTTTTTTTGTAAAAATTGTCAAAAGTTGGTCGGCCCGATGTTCCTCCAGAAGCTCTAAAAGTCCGATTGGGTTTTGTTTTCGTAAAAGATCGATAAAACTTGGAAAATTAAGTTTATATTTAAAGGGAATAGAACCTCCAACGCGTTCTTTATGGAAGACCCCATCAATTTCCTTTATTCCCTTCACAATCAGCGATTATCAGCGCCGCAAGTTGTAGCGCGGGTGTCGAATGTTGGAGATCTCAACCTAGGGACAATCGACTTAAGCGAACCCCTAAGGTACCCGTCTACAATTAATAATAATGATTGAATACGCCCGGGACTACTCGCGTAACGTGATATGGTGGGGTTAGCGAGGGTCCTCAGTATTAAATTGGTGTCTAGGAGAAATTTGTTATTAAACGTATCAAGCCAGTTGTTAGATTGCCAAACACTAATTGATTTAATTTAAACTCAATATCCTAACCAAACATTTAAGCTAACTTAAAACTACCTAAACACTAATTAAACTAAATGAAATATTATCAAACTAAGCAACTGGCCAGTGCTCGCGGCATTAACGAAATGTAAAATCTAGGTTGCAACCATTACTTAACAAAGTTCATCCCGAAATGTTCAGTTGAACTGCGGAAACTTTATCGAAGTGGCAGAGTCCGGTTGGAGCCGTGGAAGAATCTGAGCGACGTTGTTGACGTTTCGGAACAGCGGAACACAGAATTTATGTTGGTGGCGATGGTATCTCGTACAATATGTTGAATGTAGCCGCTGGATGGTTGGGCATAACGAATTGGCCAATATAGATTGTTCCTGTCCTTATCTTGAAGTCAACACGTTTACAGCTCGAAGGTTAAACAAAACACGACTTTAACGTCCAAAATTAGTTGAAATATCAATTATTTTGCTCCGATCATAAAATGGAGTCCTTTTCAAATCAAATTTCGAACCGTTACTATTTATTTTTTTTTAGCTCGCGTCCGAGCGCGCGTTATTAAAAAAACTCGCGTTATTTATCTCGCGTATTATTTTCCAACTCTTCAATTTTGAGAATAAATATAAACGTAAAAATATGTATAATACATGTAAGCATATTTTAACACAATAAATAATTTATAATATATATAATGTATAAGAAATATAAATGACTATCAAACAACTGGTCTTAGACACGTCGGCATATCAATAAGGGGTCAAAGGGGCGCTGTGATCTCCTCGCTATCCCACAAAAACAAAGATCTCCCGGTAAAAGGACGGGCCCTTCCCTTACCTGGGGTTAAACACAAACAACCGAATCACCCAATCACCAAAATATTCGACCAGCAATTATTTTGGGGGAAAGGGGATGGTATATTTCTTATTAATTTGATATTTTGCATTACAATTCCCCCCTTACTTAAGTCGAACGTCCCCGTGAGACCACTTTTTTAACAGTGATAGATAAACAATAAAAAAAAAAGTAAAAAAAAAATATGAGCTCAAATGAAATAACTACAAATCTTCTGGTGCACCATTTTAACAGGCCTTTAGAAACTACAACAAACCAAAAACAAATACCAGGCACACTATCGTCGGACTCTTCCAGTTTGTGGGTCTCGTTGACGAAGGTTGTGAACACCATAACTTGCCGGGGAGCTAGTAACTACAGGGGCATCGACATTTCCATCTATATCTGAATCCCTTAAAATACAATCCGTTCGCTGTACATATGGTTTTAACTGGCGGATATTATGGGTCCCTTTCAAAAGTTTTCCCTTACCGTCCGCTAACCTATATGTCCATTTGGACAACTTCGCGGCCACCCTGTACGGTCCATCAAATTTCGGCGCAAGTTTCACGGCATAATTATCCGCGTTGCTCGATTGAAAATGCTTTTTTTTTAATACTAAATCACGAACGTTTAATTCGACATCCCGATGACGCTTATCGTAAGAAGCCTTCTGAGTAGCTTGCGCTTTCTCAATATTTTTACGGGCGTTTTCTAGTGCTTTGGCTACATCTTTAACAACCCTAAGAGAATGAACTTTTTCTACGTCAGCGCTCAAAAAGTGGTCGGGATCGTGTTCGCTTTGTATACTGAGTGCAGTTCGGAGCTCACGACCGAACATCAAAGCGGCCGGAGTGTATCCGGTGGTTTTAGAGGGGGCGGTTCGCATAGCCATAGCGTATTGCTGTAATCCGCTATCCCACTCTTTATGATTGTTTGTCACATAGGCCGAAATTTTTATACCTATAGTCGCGTTGAACCTTTCGGTGAGGTTCGATTGGGGTGTATAAAATGAAGTAAACCGCTGTTTAACATGGAGCTTTTTGAAAACAGCTGCCATTAACTTAGACGCGAAGGAACTTCCATTATCCGAGACAACGACTGCGGGAAGTCCAAACCGAGAAAATACATCGTCGACTAAATGTCGAACGATCCCGGGGCTACTCGCATTACGCAGAGGGAAGACGTCTATCCACTTGGTTAGGTAGTCCGTTATGACTAATATATAACGAAAGCCACGGTTGGAACGCGGGTAAGGACCTTTAAGGTCCATAGAAATTACTTCCCATGGCTGGGGAATAGCGCTGGGTTTCATTAGACCCGGGGGCGCCTGATGAGAAACCTTATGCGTTTGACAAACATCGCACGAACGACAGTACTTGAGAACATCCAGAGTCATACCATCCCAACTATACTGACTTTGGATGCGTTTTAATGTTTTTTTGACGCCGAAATGTCCCGCGGATGGGATATCGTGGCTAAGATGCAAAATCCTAGCGCGTAGGGATGTAGGTACTAAAACTCGAAATGTTTCCCATTCGACTGGGTTGGCTTTACCGATGTCTTGGTATAAAATTCTATCGCGGATATCGCAACGGGGCGCAACTTTTTCAACCCAATTTCTGATTGAACCGTTAGCTGGGATTTCATTATCCTCCATATATCTTATTAACGCTCCTAATTTTTCATCAGCTCGCTGCGCGGTGATTAATTCTGTATTATCGAACCGAACTATAGGGGTAGAGTTCGGTACACCGACGATGGCATTTACTTCTCCTTCGGGGATCCGCGATAACGCATCGGCTACCACGTTATCTTTGCCTGGAACATGGTGGATCGTGAAGTCAAAAGCCTGCAACCTAGCGTTCCAACGAGCGAATTTGCCTGTTGGGTCAGTAGCACGATGTAACCATTTTAGTGCCGAGTGATCGGTGTAGACTTCGAAGTGAGTGCCTTCGACGTACGGGCGGAATTTCTCTATGGCCCAAACAACTCCGAGACACTCACGCTCCGTCGTAGAATATTTTTGCTCAGTGACGCTTAGTGACCTACTCGCGAACTGAATAACGCGGCGCTGACCATCAATGTGCTGAGCCAAGACGCCTCCGAGGCCTGTCAGTGAGGCATCGGTAAAAATTTTAAATGGGTGATTATAATCAGGGGTGCAAAGAACCGGGGCTGAGGACAAGCGCTCTTTCAAAACGTTAAAAGCGCTTTCTCGCTGAGCAGACCATTTCCAAGGAGTGTCATTATGCAACAGCGCGTTCAGAGGGCTAGCAATTTTGGCAAAATCCTTAACAAAACGTCGGTAGTAGGATGCCATTCCTAAGAAACGCCGAAGCTGTTTAACATTTTTCGGAGTTGGAAAATTTCGCATCGTTTCAGTCTTTGCTGGGTCGACCATTATTCCGGAGTTGTTCACTATATGTCCTAAAATAGCGCATTCTTTTTGGCAGAATTGCGTCTTTGAAGCTTTAATAGTTAGGCCCGCCTTTGACAACCGGTTAAACACCTCTTCCAATGTTTTAATGTGTGTTTCAAAGTTCGCAGATGCTACAATAATATCGTCAAGGTACGCGCATACGCCACGTCCCGACATATAAAAAATAACGAATTTACTAGGCGTTGGAAGGAAGCGGGTGCGTTACAAAGGCCGAACATGAGTACTTTAGGCCGAAACAATCCTCTATGGGTTACAAAACTAGCTATGTCCCTATGACCCTCAAAAATTGGCATTTGCCAGTAACCACTACGCATGTCAAGGGTCGTAACAAAGTTGGGTTTGTGTAGCGAATCGAGAATATCGTCTATCCGTGGTAACGGATAGACGTCGCGTCTTGTAATTAAGTTAATTTTTCTGTAATCTATACAGAGTCGCTGGGTTCCATCTTTCTTACCCACCAACAAAGTGGGACTGGCCCAAGGACTAGAAGAGGGCTCAATGATGTCGAGAGTAATCATCTCGTCGATGATTCTATCAATTTCGGCACGCTTTGCGGGAGATAACCTATACGGGGTGGTCGAAATTGGCCTATCATTTGTCAAATCAATATAATGTTGAACGCGATCAGTGCGTCCGGGTACTGTAGAAAATATAGGTTTAAATCTGTTAACTAGGGATTATAATATTTCTCGTTGTTCTAGATTGACCGGGGCTTCTTCTAACGCTTTAAAAAGTTCGTCTTCATCGATTAAACCTTCGGTAACTGCTAAGTTGAAAATTGAATTGTTACTAAAATTTTCCTTGGGATAAATACTTATAGATGGTGGTTTATCATCAACTAACTGCTGAACGCTTAAGTGAAAACAACTACCTGACCTAAAGGAGTCACTACAGTTAATTCCACCCTTAAATTTCAATAAATGATTACTCTGATCTTTCCAATAAAAACTACTCAACTCGTGGTCTACGACCATGCCGGTATGCCTTAAAATATCTTTCCCTAAAATACAAGTGTAGGGAATATTTGGGCAGTAGACTGCCTCAAATTTTACCAGCTTTCTAGGCAAACCAAAATTGACGGTTACTGTCCCATCAGTGGGTAAAAGGGTTCCATCGGGTTGACGAAGGCCTAAAACAGATTGAGAAGTTTGACAACCTAAATTTTCTAATAAGGGTTTGAGACTACTATGAATTGTCTAATAAGTCTTGGCCCATATTAAAAATATCTGGGTACCCTGGTGGAGAAACTGCCGCGCTAGCTAACTGGGTTATGTTTATTGTTGAGATGGCGGCCTGCTGCCTGTCAATGCGGCAGAGGCCGTTTCTCCGTTTCCCTGAACCGGATTCGGAGGGTTCCTAAGGTTAGGACAACGATTTCTTGCGTGGCCGACTTCTTGACATCCGTAACAAGTCAAGTTCGGGTTGAAATATGGTCCTGGTCTACCATTAATGGATTGAGTGTTTGGAGCCTGACTACTAATGTTGCTAGGTTGTTGCCCGCTATAACCACGCGAGTGGCTATTATTATGAGCGCTTTGATTAGGGTTTTGGTGCTCAGTTTCGTTAGTGTTATTGAAACTGTGATTACCCCGAATATTACGGCGAGAGTTCTGGTTGCGAAAACCATTAGCATTACTATTACCCCAAGATGTGTGGTTGATTGATAAATCATGGTTTCTCGAGGAGCCAGATTCAGCCTGAAAACTATTTTCACCCTTACGGCGTCCATGCTTTTTCTCAGTTCTTTCCACCTGGGTAGCGCTATCAATAAGTTCACGTAATGTATCGTATCCTCGCGGGTTTATTAAATGAATTCTAATGTCATCTCTCATGTTTCTTTCTACATATCTAATCTTTTCACGTTCGGACAAAGAAATAAGAGATAAGGGATTCGATCTACCGATAAGGGGGCACCTGCGGGCGGGGGAAACGGGGGTGAAACGGGCCCCTGTAGGTGCCCCATTTTGCAGCAATATTCGTCGGGGTCAATAGGTTAGGTCAATAGGTTAGATGATTTACGATGTTACCCTCATTGTAGGTTATCTGCCCCTACGGCGGTGTGGACAACGATGTTATGCAAACAGCTATAAACCGTTAAAAAGGGGAAATGGGGGTGAAACAGGCCCCTGTAGGGGCCCCATTTTGCGGCAATATTCGGCAGGTCAAAAGGTTAGATGATTTACGATGTTATAAAACCTGGGTCAATAGGTTATCTGCCCCTATGGCGGTGTGGACAACGATGTTATGCAAACAGCTATAAACCGTTAAATAGGGGAAACGGGGTGAAACAGGCCCCTGTAGGAGCCCCATTTTGCGTACATTTTCGGCAGGTCAAAAGGTTAGCTGATTTACGATGTTAGCTGATTTACGAGGTTATACCACCTCATAAAACCTGGGTCAATAGGTTAGATGATGTCGCTATGGCGGTGTGGACTGACACGATGTTAAGCAAACAGCCGTTAAATAGTTTCCGTCAAAACCTATCCGTCATAGTGAATGTCGGGCCTAGGGCACCTGTCTTTCGAGTTGGTAATAAATAGGGTTTTCGCCGACAAACACTTTCAAACACTTTCGGGCCCCTAAGGGTTGTAAAAGGGTACCGTAAAATTATATAGCGGGCGGTCATCGGTAAAAGTGTTTTGGAAAAAAAGAGCAGAGTGTATACAAATTATAAGGTTTTATTTATACATTCAAAGTTACAGTACATTAAGCGGATGAAAAAAAACGTTTACAGATAAAACAATTTAGTTTTAATATATTTATGGTTTGTAGATACCATAGCGAACAAATTGTACAAGTTAAATACGCAAAACATATTTTGGTTGGCAACTGTTTCTTTAAAATCTTCAATAATTTTAAATGCTGTTACGTAATTGGACGCGTAGCGGACAACGGTATCATACCTTTCATGTTCAACGGATAGAAATAAATTATCGGGTGCGCATGGTTCTTTATACAATATTTCGTAAATTTTACGATAATTATCGGTTATAACGTAACCCATTAATTCAAAGAGTTTTTGGTTCACTTTAAGGAGTTGAATGTGCGAATTAATGAAATATTTGAGTCTATCCAATTCTCGAGTTTCCGGCGCTTTGATTACCACCGACGCTTCGGATATCGTACTTTGCAAGGTTAATTCTTTTTGGTCAGACATGGCGGCGGTCACTAGCGCATCAGATAGCGGGCACGGTGATCGAAAGGGGAGCCTTTGTGGATCATTTATTTGTTCCCAGTGGCCGTATAAATCATCCCAGGCGCGCGAAGACATCTCAAAGACCTGGTGTGTGATTTTATTGCATAGAGCTACAGATATATCGAGTTCAGACGTAAACCCCGTAGTAACGAAAAGCTCGGATGAAAGTGAATACCGAGGGTTAACTTTCCGCTGAGTCGGATCAAATTTAGACATTTTAGTAGGCCCTGGAACGTTATCTACACAGCTTCGTTTAGACATGATGCTCGAGAAACGGTTTGTAGTGTACTGCCGATGGATGACGGGGGTGAATGTCTTATATATAGATAATAATTTGATGACGTAATCAGGATGACGTAATGGGTTGACTCAATGACTCACGCGATTAGTCAAATTTTGCGGTGTTATGTGTATAGCAACGCCCATATTGGTAAACCAAAGAGATAGAAATTCTACAAGTCCCATTAAAAGTAAAATAAACGCGATTAGTAATGCGTTTTTAGGATTGTTCGCGATAAGGCGAGTAACGGGAGAGGCGGGATCGTCCCTATTCGGTAGGGGTGGTGGAATCATCTGACATGATGTTATGCAAACAGCCAGTAGCTATAAACCCGAGTAATTGGGCCCCTACGGCATCTGTCAAACACTTTTCTCCACGTGCGAGTGGTGTTATGAAATAAATCCAAATAGTTCAATGGGTCGAGCCTTTTGTGTATCTATTCATAACTATTTTCACCGACAAACACTTTCCCCTTGTAACATTATTTTCAAACACTTTCACGATGCGCAAAGCTATCTGTCTTACGGAATATCGGCCCTAAGGGGTAAAGGGTAGCTAGAGAATGGCCCTTACCCCCCCCCCCCCCAGCGCGTAAAATAGACACAGCGGGTGTCTCCTCTCGCTAGCTAAAAGTGTCGTTTTTACATCAGGTGTGGATTCTTCGCGCTAAAATGGTTATAACAAACGATTGTTCCCATCAAAAATGTAAAATCCATCTCCGCTGTTCTCGGATGAAGATGTAGCCATGTAAGTTTTTATCAATTTTTATATTTTTAGCTTGGTGATCTATTCCAAAATTAAATGGTAACCAGGTATGCGTAACAATTTCAATATGCAAGATACTCGAGAATGGTAAAATTGTCTATATTTAAATTTAAAGTGCGAAAACTATATTTGTATAGTCGAAATGTATTTTAACGTATTAAAATAAAAATTCATCTTTCTGACAAGAGTCTTACCCATCATACATACACCATCTAATCTGGAATCTATGTTTAACAATTGGAGGAATTAGTGTTTACGATAGGTTCTTTTTAAACGTAACTTAGTACATTAATTGAGTATTTTGAAATATTTTAATATCTGAATTTTTTTTGATATATTAAAAGTAGAGTTAAGATGCTTTTATAGTATTTTCTATGTATTTGCATATCTGAACTTGCGGTTCAATTTTGGGTACATGAACCACTTACACGCTAATGATATTAAAATGAAGTTTAAAAATATTTCCATTTGACCGAGTCCCTCTTTTTATATCCGCAAAGTACTGAACGATTCTATCTTATGGATTTAAATAGTTATAACAATCATATCTATTAGTACAATTACAACATTTGAGAAAGACACTTTTCCCATTGTGAAAGTGGAATACAAAATAAGAATCACTTCAATTTAAAACGCACTTTAAATTTAAGTATAGACTATTTTACCATTCTCGAGTAACTCTTTTTTTTTCTTTAAAAGCTGAAGAAATATTAGAAACGACATCAGTGATCAATTAATTGTTTCCGAGTATGACAGACGATTTTTGATATTAAAGAGTCATTTTTCAAAAGTAAGATTGTTTTCGGTTATTTTTTTTTAAAGCTAGCTTAGAAATCACATTATTTTTATATATAATTATTTAGTTGTAATGTTAATTCTTAATTACTGGTAGCCTTCACTAGAAACTATTATAAGAATTATATATGAATTTATAACCAAGCGTGTATTTACCACTAGTGAATGCAATATCAGTCGAAGAATTGAAGAAAGACGGAATCACGTCATTATTAAGAACTGGTGACTACTTCTGTATATATTGTGACGGTTCAGTTTTTCATGTTCCAACTGTCGGAGGGCTAGCATGGTACTGTGACGGATACTCAATCGGTTTGAAGTACCGTAAGGCTGTTTATTTCCAATCTAAAAGAATTCTAAGAATAAGAATTCCTCCAGGTGTATTAAAAGCGTTACCACGCATATATTTGTGTTTAAATTGTGATATGTTAGGCACTAAGAGAGCAGACAATTTGTCATATTGCGAAGTAACTGGTGGATGTTGTGTATTTCCAAAAATTAAAAAATAATAATAGTATGTGTGTTTTTCTATTATTTTTCCACCTATATTTGGCGTATTGAAAGCTATTTTAACGTATTGAACGTAGAGTCAGGGGGTTTTTATAGTATTTTACTACCTATATTTACATTTTGGAAAGCTTTTTAAACGTATTGAACGTACAGAGTATTTTGCATTATTTATGGTAATAAAAGGTAATTATTGTAGAAAATAAAGGATATTTTAATTAAAACATTTCGGTGATCTATTCCAAAATTAAATGGTAACCCCGTATGCGTAACAATTTCAATATGCAAGATACTCGAGAATGGTAAAATAGTCTATATTTAAAGTTAAAATGCGAAAACTATATTTGTAGTGTTCAATTTAAAAGAAAATTACTTCAGCTTTTAAATAAGATTTTTTTTGTGTATATACCCTACATCATTTACAAATTATTTTTTTATTCTAATTTAACCATCACCTTAAAAACGTTGCACGTCTGAATAGCTGTGTAGAGTACTATTAACAGAAATAAATATTTCTGGGTTCAGTTAATGTGATGATTCGAGTGAAAAATTTGCATATGTTAAAGTTATTGGATTGAAGGAAACTTCAGTGTTTTCAGAGTGATAATTAAGGGAAGTTACCTTACAATATAGTTGAAAATTATCTTTTTAAGTCTGTGATCACCTATTGAATATGTTAGGAAGTGAAAAAATTTCATTTAGCAAGCTTTTCTTCAATTTCGGTATCCACCCTGTATCATTTAAAAGCTCAAGCATTGTTTTTATCAAGTTAATTTTAAACATATCTTAAAACAAGCTTCCCTAAGTCTGACTAGCTCTGTAGGTTAATAATAAAATAGCTAAATATTTTTTGGATTCAATAATTTTGATTCTTAGTGAAAATTTTCCATATATTACAGTATTAGTTTGGCTAATTAATTTTTTTTCATCTGCTACCATACTCAATGGGTGAACATAGAATAACAAAGGTAATTTTCCACTATATTTAAAGCCAACTTCCCTTACATTTCACTATGAAAACACTGAAGCTTCTTTCAATGCGATAACTTTATTACATGCATTTTTTCCCCCAGAATTACGATTATTGAATCGAAAAAAATATGTGACCACCTTAGAATTACCCAACACAGGTATTCAGAAGAGATGGTGTTCAATTTAAAAAAAAATTACTTTTTTGGATCCACCCTATATCAGTTATATAAAACCTGAAATTATTTATTTTTTTGAATTATAATTTAACCATCACTTTAAAAACGGTAACTTCCCTTAAATTTCAAACTGAAAACACTAAAGTTTCATGCAATCCAATAACTTTGACTTTTGAATTTTTTTCACTCAGAATCATCACATTAAATGGGAGCCACTCTGTATCGTAAAATTAAAAACTCAAGCAATTTTTTTCCCCAAATTCATTTTTAACTTATCTTAAAACACGCTTCCCTAAGTCTGACTAGTTCTGTAGGTTAATAATAAAATAGCTAAATATTTTTTGGGAGTCAATAATTTTGATTCTGAGTAAAATATTTGCATATATTACAGTATTAGTTTGGCTAATTAATTTTTGATCATCTGCTACCATACTCAATGGGTGAACATAGAATAACAAGGGTAATTTCCACTATATTTAAAGCCAACTTCCCTTACATTTCACTATGAAAACACTGAAGCTTCTTTCAATGCGATAACTTAATTACATGCAATTTTTTTGCCCAGAATTACAATAATTGAATCGAAAAATTATCCAACTCAGCTTATCAGACTTCGGCAAAGTGGTTTTTAAGTGATGGTGTTAAATAATAAAATATTCTTCAGCTTTTGAATAAAATTTACTGTTAATATAACGGTTACTCGACGAACAGGACTATAACTGTTGCGTACAGCAACTATCTAGTAACTCTAACGGTAAAAGTTGGTACTGGAATTTACCTGTTAAAATTTAATAGGAAGCTACAGGAATTTTTCACAGTGTAGCATATGAAAGTATTAATTTTCAAAAAGTGCATTTAAATTGAAGTGAGTCCTATTTTGGGATTCCCCTTGTTCCTCCTTCTTTCATCCCAGCATGTTTCCCCTTTTATCATGGTGTCTCTCCAAAAAATAGCCAAAAATCTTAAATCAGTAGGTCTCGATCCTATTTATCACCCACCATCCCAAATTGTCAGCTTTATTATGTAATAACAAAGAACCAATTGCCCTCCTCGACAAGGCCATAATTTATAAAATCTCCTGTGATTGTGGTGATTATTACAGGGGGGCAATGCCGTAGCCCATTTCATAAAGGGCGTAAAGAGCCCCAAAAATATAAACAACCCGTACAATAATTCTCCCCCTTATCGAACACCTTCGTGTTTTTGGGGGCCATAATGCTAGGTGGGACTCAATAGATATACTAGCTCAACCCAAAATTACATAAAACTCATTTCAATGTACGCGAATCCATCGAAATTTAAAAAAATAAATCTGCGCAATGTTTAAACCGTGACGATGGTTCCCTTTAACTTATACACGTTTTTTCCACTTTTTAAACGTGTTTATGGGCCTCACCCTCTCTCACACACACACACACACACACAACAAACCAATTCATCCTCTCACAGAATCCACCATTCCGACAATAAAAGCCTCGAGCGCGAACGAAGATATCGAGGGCCCGTTGCTCATATAACACTTCGACGGGGTCGACTCGCCTTTGAGAAAAAACGCTCGCGGCTAAAGAACAGTAGCCTCCACTATATGTATAAAGCGCATAAATATTTTGTCGTCCCAAAGTTTTACCATCGTACTTTCAGACTTGTAAAAATCCCTGAAGAAGGAGGAACAGGTCCTCCGAAACGGTCGATTTTTGAAATAAATATATTGTGAATTTTAAAAACGGTTAAAGTCTCTTTTCACTAAGTATTTTTAAATATTTGAATATCGGAATTGTATTTTGCCGCGTTAAAAGTAGAGTTTAAATGTATATCCATTTTAAGAAATACTCGTGATATGGGTTCAAGTGGCAAGCATATTTAAGTACTGCAATGATATTAAAATAAAGTTTAAAAATATTTCCATTCTACGATACTTTAACAACGAATATTCTATGACGTCAAAACACTCAAATCCATGTTTCAAATTCAAATTAACCGCGCAAAACACTTAAATCTATGTTTTCATTTGATTTTTAAATTAACCGCGACGCGCCCCCAGACCGCGCCCCCCGAGAAATCCGCGCCCCAGACCGCGTCCCCCCAGGGGAAATCAGCGCACGCGCGCAAGACGCTGAGGTGGGGAGGGTAGCATGTCTTATGGGAAACCAAAGTCATTTTAAAATTTGTTTCAGCTTCAATTTTAAATATATAAAATTAAACAAAATAAAAGAAATAATTAAAAAATATAAAAAACATAGTTTGAAATTATGGTCGTTGTCGGAATTCGCGAACATATAGGGTCTTCTATCTAAGGCGATACCACCTTTGAGGTCGGGGATGGTTAACTTTTATTCAATAGATAAAGCTCTCGAAATTATTCGTAAAACGTTTTGATCAAGTAATTTATATTTCTGTATTATCCGATTACGCGCACCGGTCAGGTTATGACTTTTTACGCGTATGTATTTGGATTTTTTAGCCATTTCTATCAGGGTTGAAAAGGAACGAGTGGGCTCGAAAAAGCTTCCCCAATATTCTTTTTAATAAAAGTTTATTTTAAACCATGAAGTATCTGTCTCTATAATATATTACTTACTATTTACTAGTTTAAATTAACCATGGTTAAATTTTGCGTTTAGTCATTACTTACTATTATCATTAAACTACGTTAGTCATTACTTACTATTAGCGTTTAGCTACTTTAGTCATTACCTATTATTATCTTAAACCTCCACGAGTTATTATCGAAAGGGGAAAACCGATGAGCTCGGGGAAGTATTTGCGTCGACGTCGCCGGTATGTCCTTTTTGCCCTAGTGGAAACCAACCTTTAAGAGCTTTAACAATTTAACGGTATACGTTTTCGACAATACGACAAGTTCGCATTAACTTACGATGGACAAAGTTACCTTTTTTTTGTGGTATGAACGAATCTTTTCTCTGTCAAACCGAAAAAATAAATTCCGTTTTAATACTTTATTGAAACAGATCTGCTCGTAACTTCAAACAAAACTAACTCGGTTTGGAATTATTCACAAAAACGGGATACTAAAATATTCAGTGGATTAATTAGCGACACAATCTAGCTAATCTGAAGTTTCAAGTAATGAAAGTGCAATATGTGTAGTTACAAATGTTTATATGACGGTTAGATTTATTTATTTATTTATTTATGAGATATACCTACGAAGCCGGAACGACTTACATGTAGGCATCACGATATGTGCTTTAGCTGATTGAGTGAATGATTAGTGCGATATTTTGCAGATATGTTAATGTAACTGCAATGCGTTAACCGACGCCTTGTGAAATACCTTGTTTATATACATTATACAGAGATGCTTATATATTAATGGTAAGTTGCGAAAATCACAGTGCGCGTAAAACTCAGACATTATATAGTGACTAGTAAAAAAATATAGCATAGTGAACAAGTTGGCCTGAACAAATTATGTTGATATACGAAGCCCTCCCCACCTCAGCGTCTTGCGCGCGTGCGCTGATTTCCCCTGGGGGGACGCGGTCTGGGGCGCGGATTTCTCGGGGGGCGCGGTCTGGGGGCGCGTCGCGGTTAATTTAAAAATCAAATGAAAACATAGATTTAAGTGTTTTGCGCGGTTAATTTGAATTTGAAACATGGATTTGAGTGTTTTGACGTCATAGAATATTCGTTGTTAAAGTATCGTAGAATGGAAATATTTTTAAACTTTATTTTAATATCATTGCAGTACTTAAATATGCTTGCCACTTGAACCCATATCACGAGTATTTCTTAAAATGGATATACATTTAAACTCTACTTTTAACGCGGCAAAATACAATTCCGATATTCAAATATTTTAAAATACTTAGTGAAAAGAGACTTTAACCGTTTTTAAAATTCACAATATATTTATTTCAAAAATCGACCGTTTCGGAGGACCTGTTCCTCCTTCTTCAGGGATTTTTACAAGTCTGAAAGTACGTTGGTAAAACTTTGGGACGACAAAATATTTATGCGCTTTATACATATAGTGGAGGCTACTGTTCTTTAGCCGCGAGCGTTTTTTCTCAAAGGCGAGTCGACCCCGTCGAAGTGTTATATGAGCAACGGGCCCTCGATATCTTCGTTCGCGCTCGAGGCTTTTATTGCCGGAATGGTGGATTCTGTGAGAGGATGAATTGGTTTGTTGTGTGTGTGTGTGTGTGTGTGTGTGTGTGTGTGAGAGAGAGGGTGAGGCCCATAAACACGTTTAAAAAGTGGAGAAAACGTGTATAAGTTAAAGGGAACCATCGTCACGGTTTAAACATTGCGCAGATTTATTTTTTTAAATTTCGATGGATTCGCGTACATTGAAATGAGTTTTATGTAATTTTGGGTTGAGCTAGTATGTCTATTGAGTCCCACCTAGCATTATGGCCCCCAAAAACACGAAGGTGTTCGCTAAGGGGGAGAATTATTGTACGGGTTGTTTATATTTTTGGGGCTCTTTACGCCCTTGATGAAATGGGCTACGGCATTGCCCCCCTGTAATAATCACCACAATCACAGGAGATTTTATAAATGATGGCCTTGTCGAGGAAGGCAGTTGGTTCTTTGTTATTACATAATAAAGCTGACAATTTGGGATGGTGGGTGATAAATAGGATCGAGACCTACTGATTTAAGATTTTTGGCTATTTTTGGAGAGACACCATGATAAAAGGGGAAACATGCTGGGATGAAAGAAGGAGGAACAAGGGGAATCCCAAAATAGGACTCACTTCAATTTAAATGCACTTTTTGAAAATTAATATTTTCATATGCTACACTGTGAAAAATTCCTGTAGCTTCCTGTTAAATTTTAACAGGTAAATTCCAGTACCAACTTTTACCGTTAGAGTTACTAGATAGTTGCTGTACGCAACAGTTATAGTCCTGTTCGTCGAGTAACCGTTATATTAACAGTAAATTTTATTCAAAAGCTGAAGTATATTTTATTATTTAACACCATCACTTAAAAACCACTTTGCCGAAGTCTGATAAGCTGAGTTGGATAATTTTTCGATTCAATTATTGTAATTCTGGGCAAAAAAATTGCATGTAATTAAGTTATCGCATTGAAAGAAGCTTCAGTGTTTTCATAGTGAAATGTAGGGGAAGTTGGCTTTAAATATAGTGGAAATTATCCTTGTTATTCTATGTTCACCCATTGAGTATGGTAGCAGATGATCAAAAATTAATTAGCCAAACTAATACTGTAATATATGCAAATATTTCACTCAGAATCAAAATTATTGACTCCCAAAAAATATTTAGCTATTTTATTATTAACCTACAGAACTAGTCAGACTTAGGGAAGCGTGTTTTAAGATAAGTTAAAAATGAATTTGGAAAAAAAAATTGCTTGAGTTTTTAATTTTACGATACAGAGTGGCTCCTATTTAATGTGATGATTCTGAGTGAAAAATTTTCAAAAGTCAAAGTTATTGGATTGCATGAAACTTTAGTGTTTTCAGTTTGAAATTTAAGGGAAGTTACCGTTTTTAAAGTGATGGTTAAATTAGATTTCAAAAAAATAAATAATTTCAGGTTTTATATAACTGATATAGGGTGGATCCAAAAAAGTAATTTTTTTAAATTGAACACCATCTCTTCTGAATACCTGTGTTGGGTAATTCTAAGGTGGTCACATATTTTTTTTTCGATTCAATAATCGTAATTCTGGGGAAAAAAATGCATGTAATAAAGTTATCGCATTGAAAGAAGCTTCAGTGTTTTCATAGTGAAATGTAAGGGAAGTTGGCTTTAAATATAGTGGAAAATTACCTTTGTTATTCTATGTTCACCCATTGAGTATGGTAGCAGATGAAAAAAAATTAATTAGCCAAACTAATACTGTAATATATGCAAATATTTCACTCAGAATCAAAATTATTGAATCCAAAAAATATTTAGCTATTTTATTATTAACCTACAGAGCTAGTCAGACTTAGGGAAGCGTGTTTTAAGATAAGTTAAAAATGAATTTGGAAAAAAAAATTGCTTGAGCTTTTAATTTTACAATACAGAGTGGCTCCCATTTAATGTGATGATTCTGAGTGAAAAATTTTCAAAAGTCAAAGTTATTGGATTGCATGAAACTTTAGTGTTTTCAGTTTGAAATTTAAGGGAAGTTACCGTTTTTAAAGTGATGGTTAAATTAGAATTCAAAAAAATAAATAATTTCAGGTTTTATATAACTGATATAGGGGGGATCCAAAAAATGTTATTTTTTTAAATTGAACAACATCTCTTCTGAATACCTGTGTTGGTTAATTCTAGGGTGGTTACATATTTTTTTCGATTCAATAATTGTAATTCTGGGAAAAAAAATGCATGTAATAAAGTTATCGCATTGAAAGAAGCTTCAGTGTTTTCATAGTGAAATGTAAGGAAAGTTGGCTTTAAATATATTGGACAATTATCTTTGTTATTCTATGTTCACCCGTTGAGAATGGTAGCAGGTGAAAAAAATAATTAGCCAACCTAATACTGTAATATATGGAAAATTTTCACTAAGAATCACAATTATTAAACCCAAAAATATTTAGCTATTTTATTATTACCCTACAGAGCTAGTCAGACTTAGGGAAGCTTGTTTTAAGATATGTTTAAAATTAACTTGATAAAAACAATGCTTGAGCTTTTAAATGATACAGGGTGGATACCGAAATTGAAGAAAAGCTTGCTAAATGAAATTTTTTCACTTCCTAACATATTCAATAGGTGATCACAGACTTAAAAAGATAATTTTCAACTATATTGTAAGGTAACTTCCCTTAATTATCACTCTGAAAACACTGAAATTTCCTTCAATCCAATAACTTTAACATATGCAAATTTTTCACTCGAATCATCACATTAACTGAACCCAGAAATATTTATCTCTGTTAATAGTACTCTACACAGCTATTCAGACGTGCAACGTTTTTAAGGTGATGGTTAAATTAGAATAAAAAAATAATTTGTAAATGATATAGGGTATATACACAAAAAAATCTTATTTAAAAGCTGAAGTAATTTTCTTTTAAATTGAACACTACAAATATAGTTTTCGCATTTTAACTTTAAATATAGACTATTTTACCATTCTCGAGTATCTTGCATATTGAAATTGTTACGCATACGGGGTTACCATTTAATTTTGGAATAGATCACCGAAATGTTTTAATTAAAATATCCTTTATTTTCTACAATAATTACCTTTTATTACCATAAATAATGCCAAATACTCTGTACGTTCAATACGTTTAAAAAGCTTTCCAAAATGTAAATATAGGTAGTAAAATACTATAAAAACCCCCTGACTCTACGTTCAATACGTTAAAATAGCTTTCAATACGCCAAATATAGGTGGAAAAATAATAGAAAACACACATACTATTATTATTTTTTAATTTTTGGAAATACACAACATCCACCAGTTACTTCGCAATATGACAAATTGGCTGCTCTCTTAGTGCCTAACATATCACAATTTAAACACAAATATATGCGTGGTAACGCTTTTAATACACCTGGAGGAATTCTTATTCTTAGAATTCTTTTAGATTGGAAATAAACAGCTTTACGGTACTTCAAACCGATTGAGTATCCGTCACAGTACCATGCTAGCCCTCCGACAGTTGGAACATGAAAAACTGAACCGTCACAATATATACAGAAGTAGTCACCAGTTCTTAATAATGACGTGATTCCGTCTTTCTTCAATTCTTCGACTGATATTGCATTCACTAGTGGTAAATAAACGCTTGGTTATAAATTCATATATAATTCTTATAATAGTTTCTAGTGAAGGCTACCAGTAATTAAGAATTAACATTACAACTAAATAATTATATATAAAAATAATGTGATTTCTAAGCTAGCTTTAAAAAAAAAATAACCGAAAACAATCTTACTTTTGAAAAATGACTCTTTAATATCAAAAATCGTCTGTCATACTCGGAAACAATTAATTGATCACTGATGTCGTTTCTAATATTTCTTCAGCTTTTAAAGAAAAAAAAGAGTTACTCGAGAATGGTAAAATAGTCTATACTTAAATTTAAAGTGCGTTTTAAATTGAAGTTATTCTTATTTTGTATTCCACTTTCACAATGGGAAAAGTGTCTTTCTCAAATGTTGTAATTGTACTAATAGATATGATTGTTATAACTATTTAAATCCATAAGATAGAATCGTTCAGTACTTTGCGGATATAAAAAGAGGGACTCGGTCAAATGGAAATATTATTAAACTTCATTTTAATATCATTAGCGTGTAAGTGGTTCATGTACCCAAAATTGAACCGCAAGTTCAGATATGCAAATAAATAGAAAATACTATAAAAGCATCTTAACTCTACTTTTAATATATCAAAAAAAATTCAGATATTAAAATATTTCAAAATACTCAATTAATGTACTAAGTTACGTTTAAAAAGAACCTATCGTAAACACGAATTCCTCCAATTGTTAAACATAGATTCCAGATTAGATGGTGTATGTATGATGGGTAAGACTCTTGTCAGAAAGATGAATTTTTATTTTAATACGTTAAAATACATTTCGACTATACAAATATAGTTTTCGCACTTTAAATTTAAATATAGACAATTTTACCATTCTCGAGTATCTTGCATATTGAAATTGTTACGCATACGTGGTTACCATTTAATTTTGGAATAGATCACCAAGCTAAAAATATAAAAATTGATAAAAACTTACATGACTACATCTTCATCCGAGAACAGCGGAGATGGATTTTACATTTTTGATGGGAACAATCGTTTGTTATAACCATTTTAGCGCGAAGAATCCACACCTGATGTAAAAACGACACTTTTAGCTAGCGAGAGGAGACACCCGCTGTGTCTATTTTACGCGCTGGGGGGGGGGGGAAGGGCCATTCTCTAGCTACCCTTTACCCCTTAGCGCCGATATTCCGTAAGACAGATAGCTTTGCGCATCGTGAAAGTGTTTGAAAATAATGTTACAAGGGGAAAGTGTTTGTCGGTGAAAATAGTTATGAATAGATACACAAAAGGCTCGACCCATTAAACTATTTGGATTTATTTCATAACACCACTCGCACGTGGAGAAAAGTGTTTGACAGATGCCGTAGGGGCCCAATTACTCGGGTTTATAGCTACTGGCTGTTTGCATAACATCATGTCAGATGATTCCACCACCCCTACCGAATAGGGACGATCCCGCCTCTCCCGTTACTCGCCTTATCGCGAACAATCCTAAAAACGCATTACTAATCGCGTTTATTTAACTTTTATTGGGACTTGTAGAATTTCTATCTCTTTGGTTTACCAATATGGGCGTCGCTATACACATAACACCGCCAAATTTGACTAATCGCGTGAGTCATTGAGTCAACCCATTACGTCATCCTGATTACGTCATCAAATTATTATCTATATATAAGACATTAACCCCCGTCATCCATCGGCAGTACACTACAAACCGTTTCTCGAGCATCATGTCTAAACGAAGCTGTGTAGATAACGTTCCAGGGCCTACTAAAATGTCTAAATTTGATCCGACTCAGCGGAAAGTTAACCCTCGGTATTCACTTTCATCCGAGCTTTTCGTTACTACGGGGTTTACGTCTGAACTCGATATATCTGTAGCTCTATGCAATAAAATCACACACCAGGTCTTTGAGATGTCTTCGCGCGCCTGGGATGATTTATACGGCCACTGGGAACAAATAAATGATCCACAAAGGCTCCCCTTTCGATCACCGTTCCCGCTATCTGATGCGCTAGTGACCGCCGCCATGTCTGTCCAAAAAGAATTAACCTTGCAAAGTACGATATCCGAAGCGTCGGTGGTAATCAAAGCGCCGGAAACTCGAGAATTGGATAGACTCAAATATTTCATTAATTCGCACATTCAACTCCTTAAAGTGAACCAAAAACTCTTTGAATTAATGGGTTACGTTATAACCGATAATGATCGTAAAATTTACGAAATATTGTATAAAGAACCATGCGCACCCAATAATTTATTTCTATCCGTTGAACATGAAAGGTATGATACCGTTGTCCGCTACGCGTCCAATTACGTAACAGCATTTAAAATTATTGAAGATTTTAAAGAAACAGATGCCAACCAAAATATGTTTTGCGTATTTAACTTGTACAATTTGTTCGCTATGGTATCTACAAACCATAAATATATTAAAACTAAATTGTTTTATCTGTAAACGTTTTTTTTTCATCCGCTTAATGTACTGTAACTTTGAATGTATAAATAAAACCTTATAATTTGTATACACTCTGCTCTTTTTTTCCAAAACACTTTTACCGATGACCGCCCGCTATATAATTTAACGGTACCCTTTTACAACCCTTAGGGGCCCGAAAGTGTTTTATAACATCGTAAATCATCTAACCTTTTGACCTGCCGAATATTGCCGCAAAATGGGGCCCCTACAGGGGCCTGTTTCACCCCCATTTCCCCCCCCATTTCCCCTTTTTAACGGTTTATAGCTGTTTGCATAACATCGTTGTCCACACCGCCGTAGGGGCAGATAACCTACAATGAGGGTAACATCGTAAATCATCTAACCTATTGACCCCGCCGAATATTGCCGCAAAATGGGGCACCTACAGGGGCCCGTTTCACCCCCGTTTCCCCCGCCCGCAGGTGCCCCCTTATCGGTAGATCGCATCCCTTATCTCTGAAATATTCAACTGACTAAAAAGTTTTTGCATTTGTTCAGTGTATTCGTAAACCGTTTCCTGAGCGTACTGGAAGCGATCGAAAATTTTATCCTTTACGTGATCGTCGTGCGCTGTACGCTCAAATTGCGCGCGCAAACCCGATTCAAAATCATTCCACGAACTAAAAGGCTGGTTATCACAAAACCAGTCGAGCGCGGCCCCATCTAACATAGCCGGAATGCATTGTTCCAGGAAATCGTCCTCACTTAAGCGGCTAGTTATACGCATTTGTTTGGTTGCGTCTGAGAAAATCTTTCGGACCTGTGTCCGTAGGTTTACCGGAATAGGTAGGAGTTTTAAATGGGTTTGAGAAAATAAATGGCGCCAGACTCATTGGCGCGGCTGGCATTTGACCTTGAACATTAAAAGCAGAGTGTTGCACTGAGGAGGTTACCATCGGGTTCCCTGAATTAGTTGTTACCAATTGTGACGATAAAGAGCTAGGCATACTGAGGCTGAGATTAGCCAAGGATGGGACAATTTGATTCACACCAACCGGTGGAATTGCTTGACTCTGATTTGCAACCGTTGATGCCAATGGTGACGGACTTTGGTTCGTGGAGATTGAAATGCACTTGTCGATGTCAAGGGCAAAGTTAGATTACTAACCGAAGAAAGTGCCAGTTACGCCGAAGTTACAGTAGGCATTGTTGCCGGTAAAGTAATAATTCCCATGGCAGGTGCAGAAGACGCTGGAGGCGCTAAGGGCGGCCTTGCATTTTGGAGTTGGGTTAATGCGTTTTGAAGCTGCTGCTGCTGTGTCGCTAAAGCTTGCAATTGCGCTAAAATATTGGTCAATACGTCCGGTGGGACGTTAACTCCACTACCACTAGCATTACTCGGAGACAGGGGGTTGGTATAACCAATGCCCGAGGTAGCAACATTACTGGCGGCTGGAGATAGCGTTGGGATAGGTGCGATGACCTGATTGGCGGAACCACTTCTTGTATTCATCGTGCAATGTATTAAGCTAGCGGGGTTCGCGGATACGGGAGTATTCGACGCGTCTCTATTTGCGCTTCGCTTTTGGTAACGAGCTTCTCTTTGTCGTTTGAAAATATTCAAGGTAAGCGGGACTGTAATCACTACTCATAAAGCTATATATATCTTACCAATAAAATATGGAAATGCAGATAATTGGTTAGGGACTCTAAATCAAATCTAGCTAACTTTCTGGAATAGCCGACGAATTTAAAATAATAAAAAAAACCACACACACACACCTATTACGTATAGGGAATAGCAACAAATATCATTGCGTTGTCAACCAGAGAGAAATGATAGATTTTGATAAAAGCTACCAACTAACAATTGACTACCAAATTATAAGAGGAAACAAAATTACTCTTCCATTAAACATAAAAGATCCCGGCTGGGCCCCCAAATTGTAGCGCGGGTGTCGAATGTTGGAGATCTCAACCTAGGGACAATCGACTTAAGCGAACCCCTAAGGTACCCGTCTACAATTAATAATAATGACTGAATACGCCCGGGACTACTCGCGTAACGTGTTATGGTGGGGTTAGCGAGGGTCCTCAGTATTAAATTGGTGTCTAGGAGAAATTTGTTATTAAACGTATCAAGCCAGTTGTTAGATTGCCAAACACTAATTGATTTAATTTAAACTCAATATCCTAACCAAACATTTAAGCTAACTTAAAACTACCTAAACACTAATTAAACTAAATGAAATATTATCAAACTAAGCAACTGGCCAGTGCTCGCGGCATTAACGAAATGTAAAATCTAGGTTGCAACCATTACTTAACAAAGTTCATCCCGAAATGTTCAGTTGAACTGCGGAAACTTTATCGAAGTGGCAGAGTCCGGTTGGAGCCGTGGAAGAATCTGAGCGACGTTGTTGACGTTTCGGAACAGCGGAACACAGAATTTATGTTGGTGGCGATGGTATCTCGTACAATATGTTGAATGTAGCCGCTGGATGGTTGGGCATAACGAATTGGCCAATATAGATTGTTCCTGTCCTTATCTTGAAGTCAACACGTTTACAGCTCGAAGGTTAAACAAAACACGACTTTAACGTCCAAAATTAGTTGAAATATCAATTATTTTGCTCCGATCATAAAATGGAGTCCTTTTCAAATCAAATTTCGAACCGTTACTATTTATTTTTTTTTAGCTCGCGTCCGAGCGCGCGTTATTAAAAAAACTCGCGTTATTTATCTCGCGTATTATTTTCCAACTCTTCAATTTTGAGAATAAATATAAACGTAAAAATATGTATAATACATGTAAGCATATTTTATCACAATAAATAATTTATAATATATATAATGTATAAGAAATATAAATGACTATCAAACAACTGGTCTTAGACACGTCGGCATATCAATAAGGGGTCAAAGGGGCGCTGTGATCTCCTCGCTATCCCACAAAAACAAAGATCTCCCGGTAAAAGGACGGGCCCTTCCCTTACCTGGGGTTAAACACAAACAACCGAATCACCCAATCACCAAAATATTCGACCAGCAATTATTTTGGGGGAAAGGGGATGGTATATTGGAACCCTCGGAGGGCGACAAAAATACCAGAGGTTATATTTCCTTTAAGAATTAAACACCTTTTAAAAATTGTCATAATAGTCATATTAGTTGTGCCGACTGCGATGGTCGTTGGGCTTCCTAAACTAAATTTAGATATTCTAACGCCGAATAATTCGTTGATTTTAAGAAAGCACGTGACAGGGGCGTAGAACCGTTCTAGAAGTTGGAGGGGGCAAAGAGAAACCAAAAGGGGTCTGGAGAATGGTTTTGAATTTTTAATCGAGTGTAGCTTCTCCGAATGCATGTGTACTTTTTACTACTATGTTAATTGGATGGAAAAGACTGAAACTTAAACACAGTTGAGGTTCTATAAGCTTTTTATGCTTTTAAAATGAGAATTTGATAATTGTGAAGATTTCAACTGACCAAAAAGTTGGAGGGGGCAATAACGTTAGTTGCCCCTCCCAGCCAATTTCTAGGGAGGGGCATTGCCCCCCTTGCCCCCCTGGTTCCTACGCCCCTGGCACGTGGTTTGCTATCTCCATCGGCTGTGATACAGTAGGTCAGTGGGATGGAAGTTTTCTCTAAAATTTTTTGATAGATCTAGTTCTCACTATTTTCAGTTTAAAGTTAGATAGCCGATAATTAATACGTAAATGTTTGCATAAATTATATTTATATAATTTTTACTAAATCATTATTATGATAAATTTTACGTCTTAAGACCACCAACTTATATCTTCTCGTATACTAGGCGAGTGTACGAGTTGATAGAAGTTGGCCGTGCCACAAGCTGGTTGTGCACGGCCCACTGCGCATGTGCTCGCATTCTCTCGCCCCATAGTGGCCCGCTCAAAGAATTTCAAATCAATGCATTGGCGCGAAACTAAAGTTTAGCGATTAGGGTCATCGTCGTCCGCCGGGAGCGCTTCGTCCCAACCCTAAAAACGCGTCTTTTTACAACCGATTTAACATCATACTCTATGGTGGGAAACTCAACAACTGATGAGTACGAGCATTGCCCCCTGGATTAAGAGAAGGCCTAGAAATCGTTTTTCTACAGGGGGCGGCAAACATTTTTTACACGCTCGCGAAACACTCAGTAGATGGCGCGATTTCCAACCTTTATATCGAGACGATCAAGGCTGGAATTTTAAATATTATCGCATAATCCAATGCCCTTAAGCAATAGCAGCCGATCTTTCGCTGTCAGCCTGACTTGATGACGTCAAAATAGAAAGATCTAGGGCCATCTTTCGGCCAACAAAGGCATAAAACTAAAATTGATTTTGCCAGTTTCCAAAATTCAACACCTACCCATTTCTAGGCCTTCTATTAATCCAGGGGGCAATGGTACGAGCTGCTAAGAAGTACCTAAATATTCTTAAAGCTAATTTTTTTAATTTTATAATTGAAAGTTACTTTTCCATTTATAACTTAAAATTAGGTTTCAGTTCAGTTTTTTTTTTCAAATTGTTTAGCGAAAAAGTTAACCCTAGATAGTTTTAGTTACAACTTTACCTTGTCTTGTAGCCATTTTTCCATACATTATAAACTTCATTGTCTTATAAAGAAAATAAAATGTTTATATAGGTGGAATTGGTTAATTTTTATTATAAATGTTCTAAGATTTACATTGTTCCAACATATATTTATATGGTTTTGAATTTAATTTTTCAATAAGTCATTGGATTCACTAGATTATACAAACTATTGGAGCGTAGTAATACAGTTTACAGGTAATTAGAAATTAAATATTTTTATTCGACAATTTAGTTTCCCTTACTTAACTAGATTAAAATGCTTTTGCGTTGTGTTCCTTATTGCAAATCTAAAAAAGTGATGAAACTCTGCGAGAAAGATGGCTGAAAATCATATCTCATGATAATTACAAAATAAATGACACATCAGCATCAAGTGTAGTATGTAATTTACACTTAAGTAAAGGTACAGAATTTCATAGTAGCCCCTCAAAAATGTAAATAATGTTTAGCAATTTTCTTTTCTCTTAAAAATCAAGTAACCAAATTCAAACAAATAATATTAGATTTATTGATTAAACGAATCAAATTTCGAATTGGGACTCAGACAGAGCACAGAGGTGGTTTAAAATACCCAAAGCAGAAGTTTGTCATGATTATCTGAATTGGTTTGACCTTTATAGAGGGAGCTATTCCATATTTTCGAGAAACTCATGGAAATTGTAACAAAATTGAATATTACCTATTGCCGAAACTTTCTAAATTACCTCTTTTACAGTGTTATTGCAATGACACTCATCCTTCAACTTCTGCAAAATTTATCTGTGATAAAATAATTTCACCTTTAGTTGATATTATATCACGGATAATGGCTATTTTTAACAGTAGGTACTTTTTTGTTTTGTTTATGGTTTTTGGTTTATTATTTTTCAAGGATTACAATAATGCAGAAAGTTTTAACCGCAATTTATTATTTAGAAAGATACGATAAATATAAAATTATTACTTTCCAACAATTTTGGGTAAAGTGTAGAATAGCTGCCAACACCCGATTTTTTTTGGATAGAGGGTAAGATGGGGATTATTTTAATGTTAAGTTTTTTGGCGAAAATGAATATTAACAAAGATATGAATTTTTAAACATTGGCCTTTTGCAATGAATTTTCCCTAGGACGATTCTTTAAATTCCTAGATTTTAATGCTTTTTGGATAACGTGGGGCGGAAGACGAAAAAGAAAAATGTGGAAATGCAAAACATTACTAACTTACTCTTGTATTTCAGGTATTTTCGCCGTATTTAAATGTATTTTAGGGGTTTTGGCGTTTAAAATAGGTAAGGTAATTTATAATATTATTTGTCACCTGTCCGGGCTAGGGGGACGCTGGTGTAGGGCACTATGATGATAGGCCTCCGGTGGTATGGTCTTTGTTACTAGGTACACCGGGCTATAAATTCTGACCCACTGTCCTCTAGGTTGCGTTATAGATGGCCCATATAGTATGGGGTTGGGGAGGCGCCGCGCGCCCCACGCGCTCGAGCGAAGTGATAGCACGGCGCCGTCAGGCGCCAATACTTAAGAATACATTCGACGTTGTATAAATCAAAATCACACAGAATACATATAATATGACATAGTATGGTTAAACAAGTCGGCCCAGGCCGTAATATTAGTTCCACATCAGTGTATTCGAATGGGCAAAGCCATACACCCTTAGTAGACACAGGTAGGCAAACTAATACAAAGCTTTTGAGGCTTTGTGATTTCTTATCGTTGGATATATAAATTGCCACCCTAAGTGAAAGGGTGGATGCCGCCCACCATCAGGAGACCCGGGTGGGCAAACTAATATAAAAACTGCTGAGCCCATGTGATTTCCTATAGTTAGATATACTATTTACCATCCTATGTTAAAGAGAGGCCACCGCCCACCCTCAGGATACATGGGTGCGCAAACCAATTCATAAGCTGTTGATGTCATTTATTGACTTAACTTGCAAGGTAATTTGACAAAAAGCTATATTTTAAATTTCGATCTATTTGTGGTAGAGCTATAAACGGGTAGTCTTTACGTGAACTTGCAAAGATTATCGTAATAAAAATTTACCTTCATAGATATAAAACTACATATGCCCGAATGCCCCTAGTTTTTGGATGAGTATGGGAGTCCAATAATTAATAATGGCGGTACGTAAGTGTGTGAAGGGAAATAGAGTCTTCAATGCTTTAACTTTTTAAGCGTACGCGTGTTCTTAATAATATAATACCTTCTCCCGATAGTGACTTCAATGTATAATTGTTTCTCTATGGTTCTATTGCTTTTATTACCCAAAAGGAAGTTCGTCAGTGTGGATTGAACTCGTAGTTTGTCTTGAACCTTTTGTTTGGTGTAACGAGTGATGAAGTTTTTTAATGTCTCTTGTTGATTTATTTAAATAAGAAAATAAGTATCTCATTATGGGGCTTTTAGAGCATTTATAAGTACATATGGGGAAGAGGGCATTTAAAATTTTCGAGCTCGTTTATTCGAGTACTCACTTTCGAGCGAGGCATCTTAAGCGAGTATGCCCACCTACCACTGCTCACCACCCGAACATTTAAAATTTTCGAGCTCGTTTATTCGAGTACTCACTTTCGAGCGAGGCATCTTAAGCGAGTGTGCCCACCTACCACTGCTCACCACCCGAACATTTAAAATTTTCGAGCTCGTTTATTCGAGTACTCACTTTCGAGCGAGGCATCTTAAGCGAGTGTGCCCACCTACCACTGCTCACCACCCGAACATTTAAAATTTTCGAGCTCGTTTATTCGAGTACTCACTTTCGAGCGAGGCATCTTAAGCGAGTGTGCCCACCTACCTCTGCTCACCACCCGAACATTTAAAATTTTCGAGCTCGTTTATTCGAGTTCACACTTTCGAGCGAGGCATCTTAAGCGAGTGTGCCCACCTACCACTGCTCACCACCCGAACATTTAAAATTTTCGAGCTCGTTTATTCGAGTTCACACTTTCGAGCGAGGCATCTTAAGCGAGTGTGCCCACCTACCACTGCTCGCCACCCGAACATTTAAAATTTTCGAGCTCGTTTATTCTAGTACTCACTTTCGAGCGAGGCATCTTAAGCGAGTGTGCCCACCACCCACCACCCGACGCGAAGTTTGAGGTTCACTTGACCTTAAATTTCGGAAAATATACGTAAAATAAGGCGTAAAAACGGACGAGAATTTCGACAACTTAACTAGCCAACTCCCCCCTAACGAGAATACAGTAGAAGTTCCGAACAAATTTTGGGAAGCTTTCAGTGGCCGAGAGCGTAAAGGCGTCATTGTGCGGAGTTTTTGACTGTGAGTTCAAATCCCGGTTTCGCCAAAACTGCAAATTATTTTCGCAGCGCCATCTGCCGTGTCGTTGCTTTCCACACCAAACAAACAAACAAACAAACACACAACACTTAACGACAATCCGTCCATAGCTATAGTCCCACTTCGATATATATATATCTCGATGTGGAACTAAAAAAGCCTAAAATGCGTTGACATAAGGGAAAAATTCTCAACCCTTAAAGGTTAGTACTGTTTTGCATTTCAGCCTTTTTCTTTTTCGTCATCAGACCTACCTCATCCAACACGTACACAAATCTCGTAATATGTAGTATTTTCCGTTGTAAAAATTGCTTTCAAGTAAAAATTTTACATTAATCATATCTTTTTAAATAATAACTTGCGGTAAGACTTTTTGCATTACTGTACAAAAAAAGTACCTATTGTTAAGAAATCCCCGGATAATTACAGTTACTGAAACATATTGTTTTTTATTAGCCTTATCTAAATATTGATAACAAACGGGTAAATAAACAACTAGCGGTATAACCGTATATATAAACACTTGTATACTAATACTAAACACATAATGACTTAATTCAGACTATGAATTAAACCTGCTCCATGCGTCTCAATGATCTTCACAACATGGTGTCAGAAGTGATATAGCCTAGCCTTCAGATGTCCTCATCCAGGTACCGAGCACCAGAACATTTAACACCGGGAACGGTTACCCCGGCAGCTTCATGGGCTGAATACAAGAAGGTCTTCAAGATATTCGCATCTGCATCCAAGCTCTCTACGGAAACTCCGCCGACGCAAGTAGCCAGTTTCTTATATACTTAAGGGCCGACTGGCAAGAAAATTTACGAGAACTTGAACATACCACTAGAAGAAAACCAACAGCACCCTACTCTCGAACAAATATATGCTGCATTCGACAACTACTACGCGCGTTTCTACAATCCGGACTCACATCGATATGTGTTTTTCCATACGAAGCAAAGTCAACACCAGCCGTTTGATGACTTCCTAAATGATTTGCGCACTAAAGCCGGAAGCTGTGATTTCGGGGAAATCAATGACTCTTTACTCCGGTACCAGATCCTGGCAGTCATTTTCGACCCAGACCTGCGGAAACGACTCTTCTCCAGACCGGCTCTATCACTTAATGAAGCTATTTCAGTCTGTCAGACTGAGGAAACGTCTGCAGTGCACGCTAACCTACTGCGTGGAACTACGCCGTCCTCCTCTTCCTCTGCTGC
The DNA here is from genome assembly GCF_980474605.1 of Leiobunum rupestre. Classification (NCBI taxonomy): domain Eukaryota; kingdom Metazoa; phylum Arthropoda; class Arachnida; order Opiliones; family Sclerosomatidae; genus Leiobunum; species Leiobunum rupestre. The sequence continues at coordinate 3,063,689 of NC_143386.1, forward strand.
CCTGGATTATCTGCGACACCGACCGTTCCGACAGGGAGGTCGCCCGGCTTCTGATCATCTACGTTCCAAACATCCATGGCCCTTTAGGGCTCCGACCCGGCCATTCTCGCGAAGATTCTCGTCATCACAGCGAAGTTCCACGGACTCTAGTCTGCCTCGCCACTTTCAGCCACAAATGACCTGCTCCAACTGCGGTCTACGTCACAACCATCCTAATTACTGCCCGGCGTCTGACTCCAAGTGCCATAACTGTTCACCGGTGGGCCATTGGGCAGTTTGCTGTCGCTCAACAACCCGTGTCTACGACTTAACTCAACCAGCAGCAGACCCGATGACCTCACAGCGATACTTTATGAGCGATAGTTCTTGTTTCGACGAATACCGCCACTACTCCGAGGTTCAAGCCCGCCGCTCAGACGTACCCAACTATGCGCATCACGAATCATATTTCCTGGATCATCCTTCTACCACTGATAGTCTTGACTTAACAATGAATATGATTAGAGCACTCTGCGATGCCACTCACGATCCTGCCACCCGACCATCCGATGATCAATGGTATGAGTCTGTACATGTTTATAATAGTCCGATTCTATTCAAATTAGATACTGGCTCACAAGTTAATATCATCCCAAACCATATCTATGAGACTCTATCAGTGAAGTTGCCTCTCGCTCAACCAATTCGTCGTATCATCGCGTATGCTGGACATAACGTTCCCATATTGGGTATGGCTGAACTATACTGCATCTCTTTCGCGACACAACGGCAGTTAACATTCTACATCACTCCGGAACTGACAACTCCGATCCTTGGCGCCACCGCTTCCGAAGCGCTGGGCTTAATCTTCCGCTCTACTCGACCACCAACCACTCACGGTCCAGGTGCTACAGGAATCTCGCGCTGCTTCCAGATCTGACGTAACACACGATGTTCCACAGTCAATAATAGACCAGTTTCCCGATGTCTTTGATGGAATAGGGAAATTGCCGATCAGATACCAAATTCAATTGAAACCTGCTGCAGTTCCGTTTGTCTCCGTACCTCACAGACTACCACACGCACTGCAACAACCGGTCTTGGACGAACTACAAAAATGGCATCATTACGCCTGTGGAGGGCCCCACGGAATGGGTTCACCCAATGGTAGTCGAGCGCAAGCCGGACGGGTCGGTCCGTATTTGCCTTGACCCACGAAAATTGAATCCAAACATCAAACGCCAGCCTGTCCATATGTCTACAGCACAGGAGATTTTCTCAGGACTCCCATGGTAATACTATATTTACAGTCCTTGACGCCAAAAACGCTTTTTGGCAGGTTGAATTAACGGAGGACAGTTCATATCTCTGCACCTTTTCGACTCCGTTTGGTACTTTTAGATATCTACGCCTTCCAAATGGAATATGTACGGCATCTGAAGTGTTCCAACAGCTAATGGAACAGTTATTTCCTTCCGAGAAGTTCCGATTTACTCGTATCTCTACTGATGATCTCTTACTTGCTGCCAAGAATATGAAAGAGCACAATGCTTTAGTTGTGCGTATTCTTGAGACTGCATGAAAATTTAACTTGACCTTTAGTAAAAAGAAGTTACAGCTCGCTACCCGACGCATAAAATACCTTGGCCACATAATAACACCGGAGCGCATCGAGATCGATCCGGAAAGAATCAACTCTATTTTGGACCTTCCCTCGCCGCAAGACAAACATGCTCTACAACGATTCTTGGGAATGGTCAACTATATTACAAGGTTCCTCCCATCATATTCGGAGCAAGTAATTCCCTTGAGCGTTACTTAAGAGGGACTCACTTTTTTCATGGACTCCGAGCATGCAAGTTGTATTTGATAAGGTAAAAACATTAATATTGTCTTCCCCAATACTTGCAGTCTTCAAACCCACCACTGCATGTAAGATTACTGTGGATGCCAGCTCAAACGGTATTGGTGCTGCTCTCTTGCAAGGCGATCGCCCTGTCGAGTTACTCGAGTATGCATCTACAACATTGACGTCGACCCAAAAGAACTACGCGCAGATCGAGAAGGAGCTCCTGGGCGTCCTTTTCGCTTGTGAGAAGTTCCACTATTACGTAGTGGGAACGCACTTTTCCGTCGAGACCGATCACAAACCTTTGGTAGTCATCATCAACAAGCCCGTGCATATGCTCTCCCCACGTCTACAGAGAATGGTACTGCGCCTCCTCCTTTACAGTTTTACTTTGACGTATGCCCCTGGCACCAACCTCCAGATAGCTGACACACTCTCTCGTGCTGCACTACAGCGGACTGATATCGATACCATGGAAATGGAGGGTCAACACGCCGCTCTACACGCCCCAGTGCCGGATTAAGAACTAGGCACACTAGGCAAGTGTTTCTCGATTTACGGAAAGCTCGAGCGGTGAGACAGCCCCGAACACGAATACCTTGTAACCTCACAATCAAAAACTTTTGCACCTCCTAAAATTTTCTAAAAGCGTCTCACCAGTTTCCCCACCTCGTAGCAGAAAATCGAACATTCCAAAAATCGTGCCGAGGGTCAAAAATGTAAGAGAAGTATTGATAATCCTAATATTGGCAATGCACGATTTCCCCCTTTAGCGGCAGATTGTCATCTCCCTCCCTCAAAAGCAATGCACTTCTCCATTGGTACGATTTCCCCGTTATATTCGCTGGATGTCGTGCCCCCCCCCCCTTCTTGAAATAGAAGCTAGTCTAGTTATGCACTAAAATATTTTCCTCGCTGCCATGGGGGATGAAATTTACGTAGCGTTTATTGTCACCCACCCCAGACGCTCAGCGAAAATGCATCCCCACGAATACGCGTTTGCTCTAGTTAGACCCATACGGTCCGAACTTTATAACTTCGGGAAGTCGCAGTCGGTTTTAAAGCGTTTTTATTTTCTGTGTTTGTTTCTTCTAGCTCCCAGTGTTAAAGGAATGAGTTCTGTTAATTTGTTTCGTAAATACTACTTCTTTTTCCGGCATTGTTTTGGTTTTAACTGTTCTAAATGGATAAAAGAAACTACCAAAGTGGTGCGGCTAAACGAAAATTGCAATTAAACAAGATACAGTCATCTTTAGAAGGTGTAAAACCGTTAACATCTTTGGGGTTTGAATTGACAACTGTTCTGCAGTCTCCAACAAGTTTGATAACTCAAACTATAGCAGCGGACAATAATGGTCCAGTGGCAGAGGCTACAGAAACGATTGAAGAACAAGGTCAGGAATTAAACAATAATTCAAGAAAAGAAACTGAAACAAAGGGCGAACAAGATGTTCAACGTACTAATTACGTAACAACAATCGAACAATCAGTCTGTAGTGATGTATTTGGTGACGACCCAGCTGATTGGAAAGTAAATGAAAATCTAATAACTTATTTGATACACATAAAAAGTATTCCCCAAAATTTAAATTTCGATTGCGCCGATTTCGTTAAATCCACATCGCAATCAATAAGCGGCAAACAACGATTTATTTCTATATCAATGTTTAAGAGAAATTTACAAAATGGAGAAGAGGTAGATCGGTTTTGGTTAATTTTCTCACCGAAAAACAAAAGGGTGTACTGCGTCGTTTGCAAATTGTTTTCTTCCAAATTGTATCAATTTCATAGTGGATTTAACGATTGGAAGAACGCGTCCGCTAGGATATCAAGTCACGAAAGTAGCACTGACCACTGCAAATCAATTAAAAAATGGTCAGATCGATCTCGAAAAGGATGTTTGGAAAATGCATTATCTATAAACTATGAACGGGAATTTAAATATTGGCAACACGTATTAAAACGAGTTATTGATGTTATTTTGTTCCTTGCTCAACGAGGATTCGCGCTTCGGGGAGATAATGAACTCTTTGGTTCAGTTGGAAATGGAAATTTTCTGGGAATTTTAGAATTGTTGTCAAAATACGATTATTTTTTAGCAAACCATATTCAAAAATATGGTAATTGTGGACGTGGCAAACAGTCATACTTGTCATCTACTATCTTCGAGGAATTAATTCAATTAATAGGAGATCACATTCTTCAGCTAATTTTAGAAGAAACAAAAAAAAACAAATATTTTGGAATTATTGTCGACTCAACTCCAGATTTACAACATGTTGATCAACTCACCTTTATTATACGTTACGTACATTCGGAAACTGTAGTGCCTGTAGAGAGGTTCCTGAAATTTATTCCGATAACCTCACACAAAGGGAAAGACTTATCAGATACTATTATAAGTTATTTAACTGACTGTGGTTTGGACATTATGAACTGTCGTTCCCAAAGCTATGACAACGCACCTAATATGTCTGGTAAATATAATGGAGTGCAAAAAAAATCAAAGAGCACAATCACTTGGCCGAATATGTGCCATGCAGCGCTCACTCTCTTAATCTCGTAGGCCAAACTGCTGCCAGTGTTTGCCCAGACGCTGTATCGTTTTTCGGCATTGTTCAAAAGGTTTATACTTTTCTATCGGGATCTACCTACAGATGGAACCTTCTAGTGGAAACATTAAAATCAAAAAAACTAAAATAATTCTAGTCAAATCACTCTCCGAAACAAGGTGGTCTGCTAGACATGATGCTACGAACGGACTAAAAATAAATTACGTTGGAGTAATCGATACCTTGAAAATATTACGAGACGATGCTGAACAACAAAGTGACACTCGAAATGAAGCTAAAACTATCATTTCTAAACTTTTAGAATTTGAAACGGTTTTTATGTGCATATTTTGGAATGATATTTTAGAACGTATGAATAATGTGAGCCAGTTATTGCAAACTGAAGGACTTCATCTAAAGGTCGTTGTGGACCATCTAAAATCTCTAGCAGAGTTCCTTCGTGTGGTTCGCAATGATTTTATCCGATTTGAGGAAGCGGCCAAACGTTTATTCATGACGACTAGGAAAGATTCAAATGAAGAGGTAAATCAACCACTATATCGCGCTGAGGGGAAACGCAAACACAAACGAAAAAGACGATGTGACGAAACATCAAATTCGGAACACAACTTTACCCCACAAGAAAAGTTTAAGACTCAAACATTTTTTGTTATCTGTGACAGAATTAGACAAACGTGCTATTGCCTACAACAGTGTGCACCAAACGTTTTCTTTTATACACTGAGAGAAATTTATATTGTATGAATTACAGAAAATATCTGGCAAACCATCATTCCAGAAATGTTCTGATTTCTTTACAGACATTTCCAAAATAAAGTTTTACAGTTACAAACTGTTTTTTTAACAGATAAAAACTAAATTTTTACTTACAGATTAATTATGTAAAAATTACAGTTATTTGTATTGTAAATTTCACAGAACAAATATGTTAAATAAAAATTTAACGTTTTTTTTTAAAAAGTCATTGTTCTGTATAAATTAAAGAATTGTTTGTTTTAAAAACTGAACAACTTGTGTTTCTATAAAACGTACTTCTGTAAATATGGCATACCGTTCTGTAGGACAAACTGAACACTAGAAAAATTCGTCGTCTATGTTATTTTAATTTTGGTAATTTTTGCGAAAGTTGCTAAACTCTAATTTTAAAAATAAGACATTCGGTTACCACAGAACCTGCTCGGCCAACGCTAATCTACTCACAGTCTAGAGTAGAGAAAAAACAACGCAATTTTATTTGTGATACCTCAAAATAATCACGTGCTTAAGGTTTGAGTTACAAAAGAGGTGAGAGTCGCTAGTCGCGTCATGACACGAGAAGCGACCCGCACAGTCATGCTGCCGTGAGCGACATTTTAAATCGTGCCCTTGTGCGACGACGATAAACGACCTGACGGATGACAAAGGCTCTGTATGCTTAGGTGGCAAATCTTTGGTGTGGGATTTCACCTAATCTGCTATAGGGTTTATTTATCAGTAGCATGAATGTTACTGTTGTTACATAAGTAAGCCTATAATCAAGAATTAACTTTTTAATTTATTTCAAAAAAATTGGTTTACAAAAATGAAAAGTAAAAATTAGTGGAGTTTGTAAAGAAATTCATCAAGAGAGGAGCCTGGTGGGAACGTGTTCAAGACGGCGGCCGCGTTGCCCCGCTGCACGGCAATGGCTATGCGTTGGCTGATGTATTCCACGGAACGCGGCTACCCGGTTACTTCGCGAATTTTCAGGCCAGTCGCGTGTTCCAGGGCCAAGCCAAGAGTTTCAACAGCTAAAGCACAGAACTGGAAGCGATGACCGAGGACCACATATATTTGGCCTTTTTTCTTCAATTCAGCCTGGATGGCGGCCCAGAGAGGGGCTGTTAAAGACGAAATCAAATACGAAGGAGCTATGGGGTTGGAGCATGTGAAATCCCATACTAATGATTTACCACCGGACCAAGGGACAAGGGTCATGCCATCTGGGCGTTTGCCGTCGTCCCTCGACAAACTGCGGGGGCTCGAGGACGGAGGGCACACCGGCGGACATGTCACGAGAGCGCGCCGTACGATGTCGTTGACGGCGGCGTGGCGGGACAGACGACCATTGCTTTTTTGCAACTTAACCATGGGTCCCGAACGAGTCGACATGGGCACCGCAGTTGCAGATGCGTGGAACGCAGATATGGGCACCCAAGCGAAGACCGATGGCGATTCTAAAAGAATCATCGTCGAGATGAGTACCCAGAGACGGAGAAGGAAGCGCGTTCAGCCAGGCGCTCGATTCCTTTGAAACGACAGATAGGAGCCGAGTTTTATCGCAGTCGCAAGAGGCGCGTTCCGTTAGGTGCGAGAGTGGCTATCATAAGCTTATGGTAATAACGCCAGAAATTTAGAAAATTTCGTTTCTATAAAATATTTCTATTACAACTACGTATATACATGTAACACTTACATTAGATAATTGTAGCGCAAATTACAAGACGAGATCTGTAATTTTTGCAGTTTTTGGTGAAAATTACAGTGCCACAAATAAACATATTTGGTCATTTTAACATCCAAAATCGTTGATCGTGGATTACAGAAATAGTTCTGTAATCTCTACAGTTCTTAGTACAAATAACAGTTCTGTAACTAAAATATACATAAGGATATTGTACAAAAATAAAATGACTGAACTGTTTTACTTGCTTACAGAAACGTACTGCAAAAATTTCGCACACATTAATACTGTACAAAAACTCTGTAGAAAGTACAGAAATTTATCTCAGTGTATTTGACTTTCTTAACGAAGACTTAGTTAGTAAGAGAAACTTATCCCACAGTTTTATTGAAAAATATCAAAATGACATCAGTGAAGATTTTGAGAACGAAATAATTCATTTTCACGAACAAGTTAAGGAAGATGCTCATAACCTCGGAGAACTAACTGAACTTGAAAGAGATTCGAAAATTTTAGATATCATGAAAGGAATACTAAGTTATAAATGTTGTCCCAATGTGTCCATAGCAATGAGAATTTATCTTTCAATGCCATGCTCTGTCTGCGAAGGTGAAAGATCATTTTCAAAACTGGCTCACATTAAAAATGAGAAAAGAACTACAATGAATCAAGAACGTCTTAATGCATTGAGCCTAATGTGTATTGAAAATGAATTTGTCAAAGATATAGATTTTTCTGTAATTATTGAGAGATTTGCAGCTGCAAAAATTAGAAAAGTAAATATCTGAAACATAAAAAAATTTCTTTCTATTATAGTTCATTCCTTTAAGTGGGTGCTAGGGCATTTAGTTTTGGTTTAAGTTACGTTGTCTTTCTCCCCGCGCGAGACGGAGCAAAGGCGTTCAACGTGCCCGACGATTGTCGCAACATACCTATTCTTCCTAATATAAATATATACATTCTTGTTACGTTGTCGCATTCCACGTCTGAAAATCACTGACGTTTGTAAGTGCTTCACTTTAGGCGGGGAAAATACAGAGAAATTAGATTTTTGTCTATTTAGATCGAGTTCAAAAAGAAAGAATTGGTGAAAAGCATTTTTCCAAATACAAAATGCGAGGCAAAATGGGTCAAATCTACAAAAGGTGTTAGTTTAGCTACGCTCTGTTACTGGTGCTAAGGGGGCCCCCGATAGTCTTGTGCCTAGAGGCCCCCCAGGGTCTTAATCCGGCACTGGCACGCCCTAACTATTATTTCCTCGGATAGACGCAGCTCGATGGAGCGAGCAACCCGAGATGATTCCACTCTCCAGACTTTTCGTGCATACATATATCAAGGTTGGCCGAGATCACAGAAGAGAGTATCCGCCTGACGTCATTCCATACTGGCCACATCAGGAGGAGTTCCATGGGGACTGTGGCTTGATATACCGGGGAAATCGCCTTGTCGTTCCAGCAATCATGAGAAGTGATGTCATTGCCCAATTCACTCTATCCACCAGGGAGTCAGCGCCTGTCTTCAGAAAGCTAAACTTCACGTGTATTGGCTGATATAACGAATTACGTCCGGGACTGTCAAATCTGCCGGAATCGTGACCGCGCCAACTCCGCGATACCTATGCAACCACATTCAGTACCGAAGCTTCCTTGGGAAACAGTTGGGACTGACATATTTCAGGTAGAAGACAAAAAACTAGTGATACTTGTAGACTATTTTTCTAAATTCATAGAAATGAAGGAGATGCGGAACACTACGGCCGAATCTGTCATCAAATTTCTCAACCCGCACTTGTCGAGGCATGGCGCTCGTCAGCGACTGGTGTCGGACAATGGACCTCCATTTGGCTCATACAAATTCAAGGAATTTCTTCAACACTGGGGAACACATCATGTGACCAGCAGTCCACATTACCCGAAATCGAACGGTATGACAGAAAGAGCAATACAGACAATAAAAAATCTTTTATTCAAGGCTAAGAAGGATGGTCGTGACCTTCACTATGTACACTCTGTAACCCTTCAGGTTCACTTTCCCCCGCATACTTACATATTTTATTTTTTTCTGTCTTATTTACTTTTGTTATTACATTTCCCCCCCGCACTCTGACTACCGATTCTCAAAGCCCCCGAGTCAGACCAATCTGGTCTTGAACATATTGTTTAGTATTAATTTAATCAATTTTAATGAATATTCTTGACCCCTCGTAACGTACCATTTACCAAACGTCGTATAATTTTAAGATCTAATACATAAAAATTACCCCCGCGAGTTAGAAATAATTAAAATTAACTTAAACTTAAGAACTTAAATAATTTACGACTGGTACATAGGAATCCCGTACATAGCTCATAGGAACTAGTCTAACCTACCCTTAAATATAAAAATTCAGTTAATCAATTAAACCGTTCTCTTAAAATAAATTAAAAACTAAATTCCTGCCTTCAGCAATACTAAAATTAGAGCCCTCACATTATAGAGCTAATTGGCGTATTTTCCTTCTGTCCCCGGCCCATGGTGCCTTAAATTCCGAGCCGGCCCGACCCAGGTTTTCCCAGAAAACTTTCCAAACCAAACTAATAAGGTCGAAATTGCGTTATTAATAATCGCTTGATGCATTTTAGGTGTTTCCTAGTTTCGACGAAAGTTTGTAAACGCGATAACTTCTCAACCGTTGGTTGTAGAGGGATAATTTTCCCACCTTCTAAAAATGAATCAACCATTGTGAATTCAAAAACGCGTGTGTCAGTGCCGTAGAAGCAATATTTAAAAAGTTGTCAAAAATGAGTTTTGATGGTATCCGCTTAAACTATTAATTTTTGGCAGACGAAACCGATAAATAACGAAAGATATTGGAAAATAAATAATACTTGCAATTGGTTTCATCGATCTATCTATTATAGTTTTCTAGCAGAAATAAAAAGAGGGCAAAAATTTCACCTGTCGAAGACTTTTTAAAGAGAGTGTACTGCTCGAGTATCGTACAACTCCAATTGGGAAGTTACCGTCTCCTGCCCAGATGCTCATGGGAAGGCAACTTCGAAACCATAACACCACCACGAGCTCGTCACTGCAACCCAACTATCCAATACGCCAGATTCAGAATGCTCTTTCAGCTAAGCAAGAAATCATGGTGGCGTCACAGCGCACCATGCGTCACCCGCGACCACTTACTTTTAACCCTGGGGACAATGTCTTTTATCAAGCTGGTCATCGCAACTGGGTGCCGGCGAAAATTCATTCATATGCTGACGAACCACATTCGTACAATATCCAGACCATTGACGGGAAGACGTATCGACGGACTCGAATTCACTTACGACCACGCTTAGAATCAAGAAATCGAATACCTATCGAGCCACAAGAGAATATCCTGCTACGACCACTGAACTCTCCAGGTACCAATAACCGACATGCGTCTTCTTCATATCGTGGATCGAGATGGGTCAGAAACAACGCCCTACAGCAAGAATCGGAGGCGAGACAAGTCGGACACCAGAACGCACCACTGCTGGACACTACTGATAACATTCGTTCTGACCACTCTTACAGTCAGAGACCACGGAACTCTCATGATTCCTCTTCGTCTAGCCCACCAAAACCCTTTAAACATAACTCCCAGAGAGATGTCTTACACCCTATTTCACAACCCAGGCTGCGAAACACTGAGGACACTGCTTTGGAACAACCAAGCCGTATACTATCGTCTCCTTTCCCGAACACCCGGTCGCCCTTCTCCACAAGTGTGTCACCTGGAGCAGAGCCTATAACCACACGATATGGACGAACAGTTTGAAAAACGAAACGATTTCAAGTTTAAATAATTGTAATACATGGTTTATCATACTAAATGGAAAAGTTGTAATACATGGGTTCTTTCCTTAGGAGAAAGATGTAACATATTGTTTTTATTAGCCTTATCTAAATATTGATAATGAACAGGTAAATAAACAACTAGCGGTATAAGTGCATATATAAACACTTGTATACTAATATTTAACACAGAATGACTTAATAAAGACTATGAGTTAAAACTGCTCCATGGGTCTCAATGAACTTCACAACAGTTACGAGAAACTTTAAGAACTTACTTTTAAGCCGCAATCGAGAAAGTTTCTCAAAGTGTGAAACGTTCAATACAACTTTTACAGCAGTCATTCCCGGGTAAATATGTAAATAATAACTTTGTTTAAAATTCTCCATATTATGGATTGTAAATATTTAAATAATAACTTACTTTCAATTTCTCAGTTATTTAAGTATTTACTATTGGCGTAAATTGCGATTATCCATGCAGTCTCTTTTCATCGACAACAGTTACTGCATGGACTAATTAACACAGGGACGGTTCGGCAGGGGAAAAAAGTATAAAGAACAAATCACGACGCGCTCTAGCGGCTTTCGTGAGCGTAACAGGAAATGGTTGTATACGACGGTGATTCAAGAAAGAGGGGGGGGGGCATTCTTCGTCCCTCAGTCTAGGTGCTTGAATTTTAGACCACGCCGGCGACCACTCGCGATATTCAGTATTAAACGTTTATTGAAAAACATTAAGTTCAAATGTCAAATTTTTCACAACATACGTACAGCCAAATCTTCGGAGAATCATCTACAAATAATTTTTTAATTTATTACGGTAATTATAATGATAAACAAGTGTAAGATATTTGACTTAACCAAGGCTTAACAAATTTCTTTGGGCAATTTTAGAAGATTTCTCGGAATCCGAGGCAGAAAACATTCCTTCTCCAATCAAGAAGAAAGACACTAATTCCGATGTTTTAAATCCCTTGACGAACAAACAAAATGTAGGGGATTCAGGAAACAGAATTTGCTATGGTAATCATCAAATGCAATGTCTTTGAAGGTATAAACATTGACTAATTAAGATGTTATTGTGGTTTTAATTTAGATAATTTGAACTCTATAACAGAAGAATTGAAAGCAAAAACACCAAAAAAGCAATTAAATTCTTTTAAAGTAATAACGAAAAAGTCAAGTCACTCCTTGTTTTTAAAAAATTATGATGCAACATTTGGTATCATATTTGCTGAAGCCAAATGCGAGTTAAAGAAATTAATGGAAATTGGTGGCATTGCAGAACACCTAAAAAGAATTAACTGGGCATCAGAAATTAAAGAAGAGCCCCTATTTCTATGAGCTTCGAGAACTGTTTAGTGTAATATTTCTTGAGCGCAACGAAGATAAGCTATATGGAATGTTCAAAAAGGCGTTCCATAGTGATTTGACATCTATGGTGGTGAGGTGTCAAAATTGTGATGAAAATGAAATAGGTGAAAAAGAGAAGATAGTGGCACTTGAAGTGCTTATGCAAGAAATATTCAACAAAGGAGTATGCGCAAAAGAGCCAATGGAAATAACGAGCACCATTAACCAAGAGGAAGATTGTACTCTGTTTTACGTAGCAGGATTTGTCGTGAATAAGATGATGAAGAAAACCAATAGCAGATAATGTATAAACGTTGGTGAAAAAATGATTGAGAAAAATATTGATGCTATACCCAATGAGAATAAGAAATGGGTTCAAAAGCAAAGTCGCGGAGGGCTCAAATACCCTTCAGTAGAAGTATTTGAACTTTTTAAAGCAATTAACTCGCACGTATTGAAACGTGCCCAGACAAACTTCTGAAATCTATAGCCTCTATCAGGGCTGACACAAAAATTGAAGCGCAGTGGACGAAGATATTTGCAGACGCAGATGTCAGTTTGGTTGAAGAAGATAAAATTTTTAAGCTTCTAATTTCAACCTTTATCAACACCAAAGGTAACGGCTTAACAAAAAAAGTTCGGAACGAGAAGAAGGAAGAGTCTAGAAAAAAAAGGCTCAAAACAAATTTTTAAACCAAACAGAAATTAAAGAAAAAATTGAACAAGAAATATGCGAGAAGCATAACATCCTTGTCTAGTCACCATATCATTAAAGTTCCTAATGCTATCATGAGATAACAAAAGCGTCCTGTGATAAAATGAATTGTGATAAGTTCCTATCTTTGATGTTACATGGCCTAACAATTAAACAAGATATTTACTCATAGTAATTTTCTTTTATTAGTTTGTTCTTGTAGCCACAGACTGATAATTTATAGGCTAAAAGAAATAAAATTTACGAAGAAAGACCCCTTGAATTATGGATTAAAAAATAAAAATATTTTTATCCTTAATTCATGGGCTTTTCTTTGTAAATTTTAATTATTTTAGCACATATATATATTTACTGTGAAAACAAAATTAGTAGGGATATTTTCAACTAATTAATTAGCTCATATTGGATCAAAGAACTTTTAAAATCATAGCATTCATTTTGTTGGTCATAATGTGCTGTAGTGTGGTCTTTCAGTGTTTCCGCCCTTGCTTCTCTTCAGTGAAATTCTCCCTTCCTGAAGATTTTTAAATACTTTAGCTGCCCTTGAGTACTGATATAGTCGCGGTGTTGAACCAGCTTTGCATGCTTGACGCTGTTTGCTGAAGTATTGCTCAAGAGGGTCCGGATTCAAATGGGTAGTCAGGACGAACTTGGCTTCTTTTTGTAGAAAAAAGGGAATAACTTCTAGAATGACATTTGCTATATAATAATACAATTATAAATTTATTTAATTTTTTATATAATTTAAACATTGATGTATTCAAAATTCCATACACCCCTCTAAAAAGGAGTTTTAAATACATAATTTACTCTAAGATTCAAATTACTTGTTTGTCTTTATCCGGCTAGTGTTTCTCGGGTGAGTATCATTTTATTTTTGGTTGCTCTCGATTCTGCCTGGGTATCAACATATTTTTCCCATTCATTTAAGTAGCCTAGGAATTAATCTTTCAGCCACTGAAAATTATGCGTCAATATGTAAACTATCAGGACATTTTGAAAATTTTAAAATATTTACCCTAAGTCTCGAATCATAAATTTTTCGGAAAAGATGAAGGTTAGGATTTTGTGAGAGAATCCCTTCTTGTAAATGTCCCACATTCATCACATCGAACCATTTGTTGAATAGCTCTAGAAAATGTACCGTCTCTGGAAACTCAACAGGAAAATCTTGTTTTAAACAGTTGGCAACACTTTGGCTGATAATTTGGGTTGCTAATTTAACTTTAATTTTATTTTCATCGCTGATGTGGTCCGCTGTTAGCTTATGCAGCTTTCTTAGTGAACTATTTATTTCCATATCTTTGTAATACACTTTTTTAATGGTATCCCACACAATATTTTCGCCGTTAAAGTTTAGAAGCCTATAGAGATATTTCAGTGAAAGAAAGGGGACGGAACTTTTGTCGACTGCTTATTGAAACCAAGGAGAATAACATAATAGATAGTATAGTCTCTGGTATTCATCCTTCTTGTTAAAAAAATGCTCTTTCTCGGTCGCCATTTTGTGAGGGTTTTTATTTAGCTTAGGCTATTCGTTAGCATACTCTTCAAACATCATGGCTAAGTCCTTAAATTATTTTGAAAATTTAACGGAAAAAAATGTTAAAGAGCGGTATAAAGAAAAGATTGGGGCAATTAATAACGTTAATCCGTACCTTTTAAAATCAAGACTTCCAAAAAGTTGATCCAACAGAATTGAAAACGTTTGAAGTACTACCACCAACGTCTTTCCCAGATATATATATATGTACCTTGTCGAGGGTATTTCACCTTTTACAAAAGAAAACTTCAAAAACTACAAGAGCATGTACTCATATAACATATTTGTGTGCGGCTTTGTTAGAGACGTGTTAGTGAAAACAATTGGACTTAAAATTCTCGTTTTAGCCACTGTAAGTACTAAGTAATTTACAATAATTAAATTTGGTTAAATAGTCTAATATTCAAATTCTCATAGGTAATGCATTCGCAGAGACTAAGGGAAACCCCCCTTAAACCATGGGTTATTGCAAATGATGATGGCTCAATTGTTTCTGCGCATTGCACATGCATGGCTGGCCTTGCGGAGTCATGCTCACATGATAGGTGCGTTTTTAGTATGCTGTTCGCTTTAGAGAAGTAAAAACTGTCACTGGTATTGCAGCATACTGGTCTGTGCCTGTGACAAAACAAGCTTCATATTCTGAAATTTCCAAAATGAACCTCAGTGCTGCGTCCGTAAAAAAAAACCAACTATATGGCATATTAGAAGATGCCGTTAATGTTCCTAAAAAGTCATGCGTGTTAAAGCAAAACTCTGTTCCTTTAATAAACAAAGAAGAGAACTCGAAATTAGAAGATGAACTGTTTAAGGTAGGGCTTAATTGCTCTTATTTTAGCATTCACCGAAAGTACCAAAAAAGCTACATTCCAAAGTGTGTTAGCGTTGGATTCCCAGTTGCTCTAACTGAACTTTATGATCAAACAAAGTGTGGGTTAAAGTTTAATCAACTACTTAATGAATGTGCAAAACTAAAATTTCAATTCACCGAAGATCAAGTAGAGCGGGTGGAGAGGGAAACAAAGATGCAGGTAGCAAGCAAGTCATGGCATCGCTTTCGGGCAGGTCGCATAACTGCATCCAACTTTAGGAAATCATACCACAGTGATCCCGCTATGCCGTCAGCTTCTTTGATAGCTTTAATTTGCTACCCAAACACGAAAACATTTGAAACTGAGGCTACAAAATGGGGAAAAATGCATGAAGAAACCATGCGAAGAATTTACAAAACGGAAATGGAAGCCGATCATCAAAACTTCAAGGTAGAGCTTGCGGGCCTCTGCTTAAATGTGGCATACCCTCACCTTGGGGCATCCCCTGATGCATTAGTACAGTGTGATTGTTGTGGCAAAGGAGTCGTCGAAATAAAATGCCCTTATACAATGAGAAATAGGTCATGTAAGACTTTCGATTCTAAACATTGCTTAGAAAATACAGATTCTAATAAAATACAGTTAAAAACCAATCATGAGTATTTTTACCAAATTCAAGCGCAGTTGTTTATAACGGGACGTTTCTACGCTGATTTTTGTGTATGGACAAATGTGGATTTTCATATTCAACGCATTTATCGAGATGAACAGTTTTGGAATACCATGGCACCAAAAGCTGAAGCTTTCTTTAAGTTAGCAATTTTGCCTGAGCTTTTGGCCAAATTTTTTACAAGAACCTCAAATGCACCTCCAATTAACCACGGTTCCAACGATGCAGTGAATTTTGACCCTGCTACCGTAAATGTATCAATACCAAACCCGGCTACCACAAATTTATCAAAACCAAACCCTGCTACCGCAAATATATCAAAACCAAACCCTGCTACCGCAAATGTATCAATACCAAACCCGGCTACCACAAATTTATCAAAACCAAACCCTGCTACCGCAAATATATCAAAACAAAACCCTACTACCATAAATATATCTAAACCAAACCCTAATACCGCAAATATATCAAAACCAAACCCTACTACCACAAATATATCTAAACAAAACCCTACTACTGCGAATATATCAAAACCAAACCCTACTACCACAAATATATCTAAACAAAACCCTACTACTGCGAATATATCAAAACCGAAGTTAAATAACGCTACCATAAAATCAAGCCTGACTAAAGCTACGATATCAAAACCCAATTTAACAGAGCCTACTATGTCCAAACCAATCCTAACTACGGCAGCCAAATCAAAACCCAAGTTAACTACAACTACAAAATCAAAACCAACTTCCACTTCAGCAGCTGCACTCAACTTAACCAAGACTTACATCTCAAAATGTACACCTTCAGGTAGCATTTCAAAACCCATCCAAACTTTACCTACCGTATCAGAACCTGACCGTCATGTGGCTTGTATCGAGAACCCAATTAACCTTGGCTACGGAATTGAAACCAACAACTTACAGTAGTATGGCCATTTTATCTCCAAGTAAACAACCCAATAGTTGTTCATCACCGAATAAAATGGGCAATTCAAAGAGGTCACTACAATATATTTTATCGCCTGTCAAACAGGTTTGCCATACAGACAATTTATATCACCGGAAATGGTGCTACTGCGAAGGAGATGAAGATGGGGAAATGATTTTTTGTGAAGGGGAAAATTGCAGAATTAATTGGTTTCACACAGAGTGTTTGAAAATTAAAAGAATCCCAAAAGGGAGATGGTTTTGCCCAGACTGTGCCAAAATTAACAGAGAAGTGAAAAAGAAAAAACTAAAAACTGCAACAAAAACTTAAACAACTTGGATTTTAATGACAATTTTTATTACTAAGAACTCACGAGACAAATAAAAAAAATTCTGGAATAGTAATTGACTCTCATAATTATTCTATACATTTAGTACTAAAAAAAATATTTATCAGCTAGGGGGGTATTTGATATTAGTTAAGTAACAAAAATTGAATAAAACAATCTAATCAAAAGGAACAACTGATGGGGTGAGATTTGTAAGGGCAGCGCAGAATACGGCAATTTTGTCAAGAGTAGCCATTTCTTCTTCTGGGGCTACGTGTAGTAAATCAATTGTAAGTTTGGTAAACAATATTGTGTATTTCTGGCGGAGATGACCTATTACCCTCTCAACATGAATTCTGACGTTGGCAAGTTTTCTAGTAGATTCGACATCTTGCGGGGATAACTGGCTCTTTCCTTTCGTAAAGGTTGGGTATTTTATAGTCGCATAATAGAAGCCTACAGAATCATCAATGTTAAATCCCCTATCAGCTAAAACAAGGTCCCCAGGTAACAACTTATTTAAAAGCCCATAATTTTCTGTTAGGTGCTTGTCACTAACTCTTCCTCCCCATCCTTTAGAAATGAAGCTTATCGATCCTTGCGGAGTTACACCAATGAGGAATTTTACTGTGTTACAACTTTTATAGTTGGAGTAAGTTTCAGCCCGACATTTAACGCTAGATGGTTTATGGGTAAAAACCTCAAAACAATCTATGATGGCAGCACATTGCTTTCCAAACTTTTCCCTAAAACACATGGGCATTGTAGCGCATAATTCATCTCTTTCAGGCCATTTTACAAATTTTTGAAGACGGTTGTACATAGCGTTTAAACAATTGTAAAAAATTATCCCAACTGTTGCTTCAGATACCCAAAAACGAAAACCTAAATCTTTGTTTGTTAGAGCTAGTCTTAGCTTCATGATCGTTAAAATGACTTGCTGAAAATTGGTCAACTTTGAATTTTGAAATAAGTATGGTGAAACTTCTTTAACTAAAACCAGTAAAACTGCCAATGTCTCAAGGCCAGTGAAGTACTTTACTTTTAAATTACCTCTATCTCCTCTATAATAAAATTCAGTGTATTTATGTTGGCCTAACTCGTCTTCTAGTGTGCCAAGCTCGGATACCAATTGCTTTATGTTTTCACTACAAGAGTAAAGCAAACTATTGGCTTCTTCTAATTTGACCAGAAGTTTCGAAACTTCTTCGGAAGATTCTCTATTTTTAATTTCTGCACATTCTAGCTCAAACCTTTCGCAAACTCTGATTATAGTCTGAGAAGAACCTTCCGCTAATAATGGCCCCGCTTGAGTAGAGCTGTGTATCATTTCTTTATTTATTTTATTAATAATTTCGGTTAAAGCCTTTTGGTCTAATTCAGTTTGTGTACTAATTTCCACATATTCTGGGCCTATTTGGGTGCTTTTATCTATAGAACTAGAAAATGTTTGCATGGAAACGCTGATTTTCAAATTTTCACCTTTGGGAAATGAACTGCTGTAGTTTTTTGGGGAGTCTAATGAACCTATGCCTTCATCGGAAATTAACACAGAGTCAAGTGTAGAGATAGCACCTTCCCAAATTAACGAATCTCCAACTTCATCAGAGATAGAAGAAATACCAACTTCTTGGGAAATTTGAAAATCTGTAGCTTCTTATGAGAATGTAGATGTATATTTTGAAATGGTGCTATGATCTAAGAAAAATCAAATAATTGAATCTACGAGACTAGGGAGTTTATAAGCAAAGGCGTCCTTACTAAGTGAGTCCTCCATTTGAAGCACACGCGCTAAGGGTGTTGATACGGCATTTGGATTAAATAACGGTAGCTTTTGTTTGGAAGAAACTGGTGTTACGCATTGAAAACGATTAATTCTTCTATTGTGCCTCTGAAGTTTTGCATTCCTATCCGCAACATCGTTGTATGATTGATTGAGTTTATAACCCAAATTCAAGTTTGGTACCCAATCTGGATGGGTTTTATCATATAGCTTTGAGGGTTTACCTACAATCAATATATATATGTATTTCTAGGATCAAAAATTATAATTTTTGAAGAATATAGTTAACATACCTGAGTAAAAATGAACATATTTCACTTGGTCCAAATCTTTAAAAGAGTTAAGCCTTAGCTTTCTCAACCACACGCTTTGTCTATTAGCAGACAATTCTTCCGTTTGTACACCATGGTTTTTTATAATGGCTGGTATTTTAAAAAACCCTACATATTCTTCTTTTCCTGATATTTGTTTTCCCCCTTGACAACTAGCCACATAACAACGACGATGAGTTTTACCCATTTCCTATGATCTAAGATACAAAAATTCCTCACAAAATGGCGAACTAACAAATGAGAAAAATAAACTGGAATTCGAAGGCTGGCAGTAGCGTAGATTTTTGACCCCCCACCAAGTGTGACGTTTCAAAAATCCGCGTTGAAATATCTCTATATTTGCATCCTTCAGCGCTGTGAAAAAGGCAGTTTCTCACAGTCTTTAGTAGATGAGGTACATCAAATATGAAAAAAATGTCTCTCTCTTCTGTGGTAAATGGATTGCTACACTTATAATAATTTTCTTCTCCTCCATTCATTGCAAACATTTGCGGTTTGTTGTTACTCCGTTCGCCTACTACGCATAATATCTTAGCTCCACATAACTCTAGTTTGGAAATCGCCTCAAAAATGAGTGAATCTAGGCTTTCAGCGGTCAAGGATCTGGTTGCAAAGTGTGCAAATGGATATTGGTAACTTGACGTAATGCCTCGGATCATGAATTGCAAGACGTGTGATGCCAGAGGCTTCTCTTTATTAGTATCAGATTGCAAGGCCATTAACTTGTTTTGTACATCATTAAGGTTTGTGAAGCCCACCATTTCACCACTTTCTACTCGGTAAACAATATCATAAAAAAATTTCATCTCGTCCACCACCAAAGTGAAATATTCATGATGTGGCTCAGTTGTAAGTTGCTTCAAATCTTGCTGAATTTTTTTGAAAACGCTAACGTGAAAGCCGGGTTTTCCGCCTATATCTGGAGATTTTCTCATGAACGTACTTTTTGACGGTAGCTGTAGAATTCCAGATTCATCCAGAACCTTGTAGAGACTTGGGGAGTTCTGGTACATGAATAAGCACCATTGCACCACTAAGGGATGCCAGCGTCTTCCATGTTTTTTGGTTTGCAACATTTGAAGTTGGGTCTTTAAAAATACTGTTTTGAAATCTTCATGATTCTTCTCTTCATTCAAATTCTTTTTTAAAATATTCAAAAGAAACTGATGATTACCATCTTCTATTTCTTCACAGTTCTTTTGAATTTTCTTCTTAATTTTTTTCTTTAAACGCTTTACCTTGGTATTGAGTTTAGCCTCCACAGTTTTAGACTCCTTCAACTCTGTTACTAATTCAGTTTTGCTTAAATTATGAAAGCGTTTGCCAGTGTTTGGCTTTGTATTTTTCCTAGAAATAATTACTCTAAGGCTTGATCTTTGCTTTACACAGTAAAAACACCTGCTCCTGTTAGAACTTTTCAAAATCAGGCAACACTTTTCACTGTGTATAGCCCCTGTTAACGAGTTCTTGAACCCAGCCTTCTGGGTACGCTTATCAAACAAATCTACAAATTTCTGTTCAGGACTACCCATGCAACACTTCCAAATGTACAGGGAAAGAATTGCTTTTCTCAGCTTATCTACCGAATCTATTTTTAATGGCAAGGCTTTGGTGATTTCTTCACTCGACACACTCTTTCCAGCAACTTTGTAGTTGTGCTATATATTGGACATCCAGTTGATTCGTCAACTTTCATGACCTTCACATGGTCCATAAAATAAGTGGCATTGGGAAAGTTATATTTTGCAAGGTTAAATATAAATCCTCTGGTTAAAACTATTAAGAAATCAAAACGATGCTGTTACATACCTCAAATGATACATCGATAGTTCCATCACCACTGCTTTCTTCATCCAAATGTAGATTAGATCGATCCTTTACCATCAATATTTTTAGAAACAAAACCAAAGAGAATAACCAATAATCAAGAAAAAATACCTTATGAATACGTGACGTATTGATTCCTTCTTCCTGTTGCTTACTGCCCGGCTTCAAAGGAGTACTACAAATTGGCGTACTCCCACTGACTATTGTCCCAGTTTCAGCTTCAGTCTGCCGAGCAAAAATTTACTTTATTAGCTCAAAAACTTAAGTATATTCATAAAAAAACAGATTACCATCTCAGATATGTTACTATAGTTGCCTAAGCTTAAATTACTGCTTGGTGAAGGACTAATGTAAATTGGTCTTTTTGGTTGACTATTTGTGTTACTCTCAACTCGAATGTTTTCATTCAAGGCTGTGGAAAGCACACTTTCAATTCGATCCTGTTGGCTATTTGCTTCTTGGGCTCCAACGTTTTGTAACACAGCTTCATCCACACCAATGACAACTTTCAAAGCTTTATGTATTTTATTGCTGGGTTTAAGTATCGATACATATTCCTAGAACTTGGGAGATAATTTAAATTATATTTGAGAGCAATAGAATTTGTTAAGATTGTTTAATACTTACAGATGAGTGGTTAATGGGGTCTGGAAAGTGCTTGGTTGAGCCGTTACCCCTGACAAAGTGTTTGGAACACAAATAAGTGTTTTTGTTTACCCGCTCTAAAGGATAGTCTTCCCTTCCCAACCATTTGATCCAGTTTTGACATTTCTCCAAGTTTGTTTTAGATTTAGAGAATGGTAAAAACCATACCCCATGCATGTACTCTTTGTGTAAATAACGGGAATCGCTATTGCATTGCTTATAGACGCATATTTTAGTTCTAATTTTGTACACATTAATTAAAATATCAACTAATAATACTCGAGAAAACTTAATATTAATATTACAATTATCGTATTGAAAAAAAACTATCGTAAAACTTCAATTACGAACCACAATGTAACTACCAAGAATTCAAATAAGGACCGTTGACCGTTAAAAATAAAAAAAAATATTTTACGATAGATGGCGGTACTTCAAAAAATCTATTACCGGTTGATGACGTTTGAATCACCAGAATCCAAATATTTACCTGGCAACGCTGAAAAAGTTGCTAACACTTTTTTTATCAGCTCTCTAATGGGAATTGTAGTAGAACCGAACCGTCCATGTGTTAATTAGTCCATGGTTACTATTGTATTAATGCCCGTACAATCAATGATACATAGTCGTGAATGTATAAAAGTAATAAATAGTTTTAATGATGGTTGATGATATTTACATAATGAGGAACTGCCTATCTAGCACGAGGGTTGGGAAGCATACTGACAGACAAACAAATGTAAACCCCTAGCTAGACTTATAGCGCCACCTATAGCTGAACTTGAGTATTACAATAGTAAACACAACATCCCCTCTTTTCTTACAGCTAACATTACCATTTTTAAAGTCTTTTCTTAGAGATATAGTTATAATTTTTTTTAAAGATTAAGTCTTTTAACTGGTCTGTGTCTTCTGGTTGATCGTCTAGTACTCGGTCAGTAATTAGCGGCTGGTGGTTGTTTCTCAAAGACTTTTCGAATGAGTATGGTTGACCTTGCTTCAGGTGGTGGATTACCCTGAGGTGCGTCATGGTTAGCTTGTGATTCTGCGCTGTTGTAGCTGGATTCAGGGGTTGATTCGGAAGATGACTCACTAGAGGATTCACTAAATGATGGCTGAACCTCTGGCTGTGGTACTTGTTGACTATGCTGACTGGATATGGATTCAGTTCTGGAACTAGGTGTTAACTGCTTCTCTGGATTTCCCTCGGTGTTATTGATCGGCTTATTTATTTCTTTAATGTTAACCGGTTGTCTAGATCGGTATCCTTCATATGGGTTTGGCTAGTCGACTTCAACTGGGTTTCTGGGCTGTAGTTCTCGTACCTCCCTCTTTTCTTGGAATGTTTCTTGACGTGGCCGCATTTGGTTTTGATGTTTTCTCACCAGTCCCTGATCTGTAGCAACTTCATACATCATATTGCCTAGTCTTCGTTTGGTAACACCTTTGAGCCATTTATCTCCTTTACCAAAGTTCTTCACGAAGACGTTCTGTTCCAGCTGAAATTTGTGAAATTCAGCTTTAATAGGACTGTTGTTTATCTTTACACTGCCGTGCAAAGCATAAAAGCATTAACGACCAAAACCAAAATATGGAGAAAACCCGCGAAATTCAAACTTTCTTTGCCTTAAGATACCCCAACTTACTTCTTTCAAGTTAATATAGAAGAATTGGATTTTTCATTTCAAATTATATTTAGGTACTAAATAATTTAAAGGCCAAACGATATTTCAGAAATATCATTAAAACCATGTCTTAAAACGCGAAAAAAATGCGTTTTGATATGACTTTTAAAGAAAATAAACACATTAATGCGTTTTTGGTTTGAAAATAATGCGAAAACCTAAAATAATGCGTTTTGAAACAAGTCATTTCTCTAAGAACAAAAATTTTAAATTCGAAAAATAGTTCAAAATTGAATTTAACGTATAAAATAAGGAGAAATAAAAACCAAAATTTGGTCGTTAATGCTTTTGTGCTTTGCGCGGCAGTACTGGTGTCTCTTGAATTGTGATGTTTGCATCGTCAATTCTTGTAGTTTTGTCTCGGTGAACCATGTCAAGTTTAGTTTTATCATGCGTCCGAACATCATCTCGGCTGGTGATTTGCCATCGCGGCTTTGGGTGTGCGGCGATAATTTATTAAAAATCTTGAAATTCGCATCTGCAAAGTGCCTTTTAAATATTTCTTTAATCCATCATCTCTTTCTTCAATAGTCGAATTAGATGTCCCATCGAGTTTCTTCAGACCGGTCTTGGTAGTGCGCACGGATCTCTCCGCTTGACCATTTGATGCTGGATGATGTGGTGCAATGGTCAAATGTGTGATGCCATTGTGTTTCATGAATATTTCAAATTCGCCACTAGTGAAGCATGTCGCGTTGTCGCTGACTAATGTGTGCATGATACCATATCTAGCTAAATTCTGTCGTAGGAATGTAGTTACCGCTGCTGAGCTCGTTGTACTGGTAATTCCTATTTCCATCCATTTGGTTGTAGAATCCACCAAAATTAGCAGGTACTTGCCTTCCACTGGTCCAGCGAAATCAATATGGACGCGAGTCCAGGGTTGCGATTCTTTTGGCCATATGGAGTACTGAGTCTTCGGTATACTAGCATTTTGTTGACATGGATGACAAGTTCTGATTCTATAAGCGTCGTTATAATTGTTAACGTGTGAAACTGTTGTTGGCAAAATCTGGAGATTGGAGAAAATCCAAGTACGCCCACTAAGTGTTGGACCTTGTCCTCGACACACGATGATTGGTAGTTGAGCTACTCGGCCCTTATATCTGACGTTTACTGTAGCTTGTCCTTTTACCTTGACTTTCTGACCATGAAAATCAGTTAAAGAAGCTTGACAAACTTCAAGATTGTTATTTCCAGTTATGTCGTTAAATAGTTGTTCCGGTAATAGAGTGAATGCGGATTCTGTGTCCATTTAAAATTTGATTTGTCGCCCATTGACAGTACAAGTGATCATACAAGGTTCTGGAACATGCGCGAGATCTTGATTAGTTTCATATACTTTTGCACTTACATCATCAGAAGTTGTCTTATATGTTTCCTCTTCGGAATCCCGGAATTCATGTGCTTTCCTATGGGTGAGATGATAAAGCTCGTAGTCTTGAGATGTTATTTCCTCTGGTTCTACGTGAAATGCTCGGCCTTGATGTGTTCTGGCACCTCGACGTCTCTCATCTCTCCTCCTTGTAGTACCAGCTTGATCATCACGGAGTCTTGAATGACAGACTCTCTCTAGATGACCTTTTTTGTGGCAATTCCGGCACGTTGCTTGAAGGTAAGGGCAATTACGTGCATCGTGATCTGTTCTAGATCTCGCATCGCATGCATTTAACAGGTGTCGGTTGTGGATGATAGCTGTTCTGCGACTGTGAATTTCGTCTTAGGTACGATGACGATCCTTGATACAATGAGTTTCCTCGATACGATGAATTCCCCTGATGTCTTCGATGTCTTCCATGCACGACATTGACTGTGCCATTGGTATCTCCCGAATATCCATTGATATCTCGTGCCTCTCTTGTAGCTGCTTCCATAGCTTGAGCGATTTTCAGTGCTTTGTCGAGAGGTAAAACTTCCTACTCTAGTAAACGAATCTGAGTTCGCTGGTCCCGAAATCATATTGTCTAATTCGGTACCATAGTTGCAATGTTCAGAAATTTTTCTCAATTCGGCAACATAAACGGTCAGTATCTCATGACATTGTCTTTTCCTATTCTTGAATTTTAGTCGTTGTGCAGCTTCAGAAGGTACAGGATTAAATCTAATCGCTAAGGCTGTAACTAAATCTTGGTACGGTTTGTCTACAGGCTTCGCTGGTAGAAGTATGTTAAAATCGCCTTCTTCTTAACTTCATCAGTGACTGAATTGGCTAGAAATTCCTCACGAAATTCCCGAAATTATGATGTGCTGACTAAATTTTTTTATCCCCGTCGCCATTGTTGTATTAATGCCCGTACTATCAATGATACATAGTCGTGAATGTATAAAAGTAATAAATAGTTTTAATGATAGTTGATGATATTTACATAATGAGGAACTGCCTATAGCACGAGGGTTGGGAAGCATACTGACAGACAAACAAATATAAACCCCTAGCTAGACTTATAGCGCCACCTATAGCTGACCTTGAGTGTTACAATAGTAAACACAACAGTTACTGTAACAGCTGACTCAGTAGCGGGAAAAACAAAAGTAAAAATTTTAAAAAAGTGATTATAACGTATAAAAAGAGTTGATTTACCTTTCATTTCCTTGAAAATGCCGATTAATTTTCAATCTTTTTCATAATGAATAAAAAACCAACATATCTCCGTAGGATTCAATGTTAAAGAGGGGTCAGATTATAGCGCTACAGCCTACGTAGCGGCCACAAATGGAATTCACTATTTTGGGCTGATTGAGCGGGCCGCTATGGGGCGAGAGAACGCGAGCGCATGCGCAGTGGGCCGTGGTCTGTGTATTTTTATAACACTGTTTCCGCACGCGTGTGTTTTCCTGCTCATTTGTGCCCTTTGTTAAAGCGGTAGTTAAATCCGTGGTTCCATCCGAGTCAATTTCCAAGCAACTTTTCTTAATTTTCCGGCCATAAAAGTATTTACATATAGTTTTTAAATAATATTCGGTATTTTACATAGCATTTACGGGTTTAAAGCTTATTTATAATTCTAAAATCCCAACTTTCTTAGATTTAGGTGTAGGCCTTGGTCTACATTATTATTCATTATGGAAATAGAGGAATTGCCTTATGTCTTTACAAAGTGCAAAGTCTCAACGTGCAACAACTTCTACAATCCCCAGCATTATAAATAGTAAGTCAGGAATAATTAATTTTTTTAAATATATAACTTTAATCAAATACAATGCGATTTTGCTTTCAGATATTTCAGATAAGAGTTTAAAAACAACTGTTATCTCAATGTTGTGCGACATAACTACAAACATAAAAGTTCTTACTGAAGTGGTCAATATAGTTTAGCTGGTAGTGGTAGTGGAAAACCAATGGATATAGATTATACTGGCTTGCCATAATTTCCCATCAACAAAGTCAACGACGTAAGAGAATTTAATGAACTCTTGTGTGATAGTGACATAATTAGAAAATCGGTAAGTTTGAATGCATGCTTAATGGCTAAAGTTTATAGGGAGCATGTGAAAGTCTTTTGTTTTGTTTTAGTCGTTTTAAGCACCAAAAATTCAGCGTTCGAGTATCTAGTTAAGGTTTTCAAATTAATAATATTCTAGTCCTTAAGTTTAGCTTAGCTGGGATTTCTAAATTCGCACAGTTTAACTTTCAATCTCAAAAGGTACGTGAGGCAGTAAGTGCCCAAAATACGCGTTATCAGGAACCACAAATTGATAGATTAACAGCGAAGGTATTGTTAATTTGTCAATTGAGGGCGGTATAATTTTCCATTCTATGGTGAAAGATACTTGGTATATACATTGTCCAAATTATGGGCCTTGGAGCCTGTTGTTCGAACCCTGTTCCTAAAGCCAAAATGTCAATTTCCATTCCCAAAACAATATTAATATCCATTATCTCGGTTATCAGTGTTGAAACTGTTCTATGTGATACTTGGTTGGTTATTATTTAAAAAAATTATTACTAATTAGGTAGACAAAATTTCAACTTGGGGTGCAAAAAATATATCTGACTCCACAAGAAGAATTATGCGAAACATAATGACAAATGAAGTTGCTCTAAATTGTAACTGGATCGGAGCAAATGAAAAAGAAGCTTTTGTAAACATACTGATAAAGAATTTTATCATTGGTATAGTGTAAATAATAATAAATGTTTAACAATTTAACCTTATGATTTATCTCCTTTCTAGAAGCAATAAAACGGTCAACCAATTTGAAATTGGGAAAAGATATAGATGTAGAATCTTCAATAAAATTATGGTTCAAACACGCGAAGGATAGGAACGGGGAACGCTTAAGGAGAAGCTTAAAAGCAATGGAGTCAAAAGACACTGACAAAAATGACCATTAAGATTGTGTTTAAAAACTTATTTTGTATTGATGTACATGAATTTAAAAAAGTCCTGTATAATAAAAAAGACAAGATATTTCATGACTAAAATGTAATATTAGCATAACATTTTAATTTCAATAGGCGAGTTTTCGAACCTAAGTCCCTTTCCAAGCCATAGTTGGGTGCATGCTTAATTATGACTCGAAAACGAACTTCGGTTTCAAAACTCTCCTATTGAAAATAAAATATGACATAATTAAATTAAAATTTTAGTCATGAAGTATCATATCTTTTTATCAATCATTTTAAATAAGTTATTAACAGTGTCTAAAAGTTGACCTATAAATATATCAAATTGTTCAACTAATTTTTGTTTCGAGCATAGCAAAAGTTTGTTAGTCAAAGTATTTTAAATTTGTTTTTATTAAAGTGTCTTAAACATTTAAGAATGTATGTTTGTCATTTAATTATATCCATGTTAAATTAGTACTGTTAATTGTTACATTGGTAGAGCCTATGACTATACAGCCTTAATTTTTGGTCGGCAAAACAGCAAAATATTGGTCGGGCTGACTGATAAGCTTGATTGACTTATATTAAGTAGGGCCGACTGACATAGTCTTGATGTTTGGTCTACACCGTTACTAAAAATAGGTAGGACCGACTGTTATGCAGTGATTTTTTGGTCAGGAAAGTGACCAAAAATTGGTAGGCCCGACTGATGTAGTCTTAATATTTTGCTAAGCAAAGTGACTCAATATAGGTAGGGCCGACTATTACACAGTCTTGGTTTCTGGGTCGAAAAAGTGACCGAAAATTGGTAGGGCCGACTGATATTTAGGTAAGCAAAGAGGTTCAATAAAGGTAGGGCTGACTAAATGTTTTAGAAGAAAATGCGCCTGGAAAGTGGTAGCGCCGATCTATTGCCAGGCTAAATGTTAGAGAGTTGGCGGGCTATAGTATTTTGGGGTGGGCCATTTCTCTAAAAAATAGTCGGCGCCATAGCGATGCACGGACTCGCGGCCGACCATAAAACACGCAGTCGGTGGACGGTGACATTTCGACCAGTTTGCCGACTACGATCCGACCAGGGCGTTCGACTACGACCCGACCAGGTCGGCCGACTCATTTGTTACGACCATCGGGCCGACCAAATTTTGCTACTGGGGAGAGTTGGCGGGCTATATTATTTTAGGGTGGCCCGTCAGTTCAGAAATTAGTCGGGGTTGTAGCGATGCAAGGACTCGCGGCTGACCATAAAACTCACAGTCGGTGAACGGTGACATTTCGACCAGTTTGCCGACTACGGCCCGACAAAGACGGCCGACTACGACCCGACTAAGTGGACCGAGTACGACCCGACCAAATCGGCCGACTCGTCTTTTACGTCCAACGGCCCGACCAAATTTTGCTACAGGGGAATATTCATATTGCAACCTTTTTATAGGAAAATCGTCGTATGATTGACAGAAATATTCCTAGCCCTTGCTCACAGCTATTAATTCACTAAGGCGGGGAAAGATGACTCAATGTAATAGGTCATTTCTACTATGGTTCATTTGGTTTTTCAAAATTAGAGGGGGAACTTAAACATAAAACACACTCTTTGACCTTAAATTTATTAATGAAGCTATCTCTTACGGTTTTCAATGGGATCTGTGCCGGTATTCTAAACCTCAGGCATCTTGGGCTCAAAACGATGGAGGGGACAGAAATAAATATACACTTACACTAAAAATAATAAAATAAATACTTCAATTAAGGGTCTACAATTAGACAATGGCAATATTAACTCAAAAAATTTGTAACAACGAGGGTACAGCGCGAACGAAAAAGGTAATCCGAACGGTAAAAATATACACGAAGCGGAATGAACTCTCAACCTCGAGGGAACCTG
Source organism: Leiobunum rupestre (assembly GCF_980474605.1). Lineage (NCBI taxonomy): Eukaryota > Metazoa > Arthropoda > Arachnida > Opiliones > Sclerosomatidae > Leiobunum > Leiobunum rupestre. The sequence goes on from NC_143386.1 coordinate 3,093,160, forward strand.
CTTTTAACCCTTTTCTTGAACAATAGCGAGGGATTAAGTCTTCTTTCCAAAAAAAAATAATCTACGTTTTCACCGGCTATTTCGTATTTAGACCCTGAGTACTCTACAAGGGGGTGGGGCTTATGATAAATTTCTACTTATCACTTGATTCGTGGCTGCTCTTCGATTTACGGGATACCGAATTACGCATGACATACGCACACACGTTTTCTTGGAGGGGCTCGACGGGTAACTTCTTGTTTCGCGGGGACAGTTGCAAACTGCCAATTCGTCTCGCTTACGGAACGGATGTCCGGATGACGACGACTTACTTCTTACAAGCGGCGTAGGTGCTTCGGGTTTCAGTCTAAAACATCTGGTTAGGCGAGGGAATCGGTCTCGGTCATCTGGGTTTCTTCTCTCGGTACGGCTAGATATTGGATGATCAACAGGTGATTTGAGGGTGTTGAGGGCATTACATTTCCCAGATTCATGGCTGCTAGGATTATGCTCTTCCGGTCGGAATGCCCTGGATGTAGGTCATCTAGGTAGTCAGTGATGGTTGTTGCGATCATGAGGGTTGCAACGAGGGTTAATTATTATATCTAAGTGCGCTTTATCGCACATTATTTTCTATTAATTTCGACATGACTCTTCTCTTGTCAGAGAGTCTCGAGGTTCCTAATTTTCTGTATCCAAGCACGGACTGTAAATTTTAGAGGACCGGTATTCCCGAGGTATTTTACCGATCAGGCTAACGGGAGTCGCTCAAGGTCATAAAAAAAAACTAAAGCGCGTGTCTTTCGATCGGCCAGATTTCCAGATAAGATGCGGGGGGGGTCTATCTCTATGCATGGTACAAATGACCTTGACGGACTCTCTCTCTCTAGTTCGAAGTGATTGATGCTCGGGGAAACTAAAATACTACAGGGGAAGGCTACGCTTTACTCGTCCTCTAAAATTTAAAGTCCGTGATCCAAGCGGACATGTCCGGGTGCCCTTGGAAAACGTGGATTAGAGGCTCGCGAACATGATAATGTTTCCATGGGATAACTCTGAGCTGAGGGGATCTTATTGGTCTAGTTTGAAAGTTTTTTGGCAAAACCTGGGTAGGGCCGGCTCGGTATTTATTGCACCATGGTCTTGTGAAAATACGCCAATTAGCTTTATAATGCGAGCGCTCTAATTTTAGCATTCCTGAAGGCAGGGATTTAGTTTATAATTTATATTAGGTACACTGTTAAATAATTATCTTAATTTTATATTTTAAAGCGGGGGTTGATTAAGTTTTATAAACTATTTTTAATTTGTATGTATCGTTCAAAAGTTATTTAGGTTTTTTCGTTTAACATTAATTGTAATTATATTTAACTCTGGAGTTAGTTTTTATTAAATAGGTCTTTGAATTCTAAGAAATATGACATATGGGGCTTTACGAATACTTATCAATTACTATAGATGGTCAAGAGTGGAGGGAAAAATATAACAGCAAAAGTAAATAACACAGATAAATAAAAGAAATGTAAGTATGCGGGGAAAATGAACCAGAAGGATTAAAATATTTACCAGTGTTCATTCATATCTACCAGTATTCATATTTACCAGTGTTCATTCATATCTATCAGTATTCATATTTACCAGTGTTCATTCATATCTACCGGTATTCATATTTACCAGTGTTCATTCTGTTTTCGTTCACTATCACTATTATTCCCACTATATATGTCACTATAATTTAATGAAAAAATTCAATTATTAACTTTTACATCCAACAAATTATTTCTTAAAGCTAATAAAAGTATTTTAAATGTTCGTTACACTAAAATTTTAGTTGCATCACTTTAAATATCAGTTTATCTACTTGCCATCAAATAGTTTTCAATCCAACCCTAAACCTTTAAAAGCTAATGAATCAAAATATTTATTGATTATTGAGGCTCTGGAGAAAAATAACTTCCAACTCGTTTCTCGCAATGACACAATATTTGCTCTAACATTTTAGATATGGTTCTAACACATGCTAATGTACAGCCGTCAATTACTGAGTTCCCGCCTCTTAGCCGTAGTGACCATATCATCCTACAAATTAAATACACAACTTCCTCGAGCAAAACCACTGTTCAGCCTTCATTAAATTTTGAGCGTGACTTCGACTATTCTCGTGCCGATTTTGTCTCCCTTAATGCTCGGTTTGCCAAGGAAGACTGACTGGTCTCGTATCCTCGATCTTCCTATGGTGGAAGCTTGGCAGTTCTTTGAGGATATTCTTCTCAAATGTGTGGCCGCTGCAGTGCCACTTTATAGCTCCAACAAACCCAAAAGCCGCCGCCCTTGGGTTCCTGTCATGTTTTTACCTCTCCGAGGGGACTATGTCCCCTAGGAGGGGTTATACAATCACCGTGTCTGTCTGTCTGTGGGTCTGTCTGTCAGGCCTGCGAACGCGTTCGCATTTTCGGTGCAAAGTGTAATAACTGCGTACGCAGTTTCTCGAGATCTCTGCGTTCGCAGTTTCTCGAAGGGTTGGCAAAACCACCGTGTGACGGTGAGCGTTAACGGATTTATTTACGGTTTGGTTTGTATGGTGTTTTTTTCGCTCACCGTCGTGACGGTTTGGTGTATTACGTTTTTGTAATGTTTATGCGTAGGTTGTGAGTGTTGAGTTTGTGTTCTGATGGTTATGCATGTTGAGTCTGTTATGTTTGTATGGGCGTTTTCTCTCCAACTTCTTCTTAATGACTTCGGGACGGACCGAGTGCTGAGTGTAATGCTACCTCTCAACGTCCAATGGCAGGGTTTCCACCAGTTGTACACGGTATTCGTCTTAGTATCAATTTGCGATCGCATCGGGCGGGATTTGAACCCGAGACCTCCTGCTTGACAGGCGGACGTTCTACCACAGAACCACCGACACTTGTTACGCTTTATTGAAAATTAGACCTTCAGCTTTATCGGAAGCGTATTTAATAGAGTACGAAATTTTGGTTTAATTGAAATAGAATTGAAATGGAAATTATTGCATCGAAGAAATTCTAATTTAGCGTTTCTCTATTGATTACAACCAAATGCGCCAAACAGGTTTCGAACCCAGGCCATTCGGCTTGGCAGTCGAGCGCTCTACCACAGAACCACCGATAGCTGCTCAGGTTTACTGAAATTAAGACACGCATCGTAAGCATAATAGGTAATAAAGTCTTTTTTTATTAATGAATTTATGAAGGCCTAATCTGGTTTTTTTACGAATGAAATTTTAAAGGTTAAATCTTGTTTTAGCGCAGTCAGCCGAGATAAGAGGGTTAAAGGGTAGACCCTGTGGGTAGTCCACTTTGTTAGTTTTTTGTTATTTATTAACGGGTATTATTAACGACCTATATATAGTTGTGTTAATTCAAAGGCGATAATTTAACGTTTATTGCTTTAAGAGTTGGCGGTTAGTCAAGTGGCTCTCTGTGCTTTGTTGATGGTAAGGTTTTTGCTTCTTGTAAATATATTTGGTGTGGATATTTGGAAATCTACGATTTCTAACGCAGGCAATGATTTCCTGGGTGTGCGAGTCATTATATGATATTGAAAATTGGACGGCATTGGTCTTTTTCATGCGGTATGTGTGACAACGTCAACTGGAAGTCTACGAGTGTTGAAATAAAATGAGCGTTAAAGATGCGGCAAGTATTTCGTAAGCGAGAAAAATAAAAATACCATCTGTAGATATTTCTTTCATTAAAATTCAACTGATAAACATGTACTGTAAAAAGGGTTAAATTCAATTGTGTATTGTTTTAGTAAGTCTAACTCGCTGTTGTAACTACTTAATTTATAATATTCTGAATAAATTAAACTCGATTGTTTCGTCTCAATTATTTAAATTAAAATTAAAATTTTATACCGGGCAGGGTTTGAACCGAGAATACGTTTTTCGTAAATAACTCTGAATTGCGGAGATATCTTTGGGGGTCGTGTCGAGAAATTAATACCACTAGGGACCATTCTTCCGAGGAGAGATATATTTTGGCTTGCCAACTTGTTATATCCTAATTCTAGAGGGCGCCACCTCCTTGAGTAAAACGTTTATTCTCGATTATTCTTTTGCTTATATCTACTCCTCACACAAAAAGCCAAGCCGGTTTTTGTTATAGAAGATTCCAGAACTGAACGCCTGGTCTAGCTTCTAAAAAGTTTGTAACTGTGTATTTTCATTAATGAATCTTTGTTTATACTTAAAGCAACTGTCGGCTCTATCATTGCCACCTGTATTATGAAAAGGCCCCTGTTATTAGAGATGGCCATGAATCTATTAGAATCTTCGAAAAAGATTACTTTCGTGGAGAGCGTGGAGCCATCTATTAATGGGAACGGAAGCTTAAATTCAAAATAGCGAAACAATAACGTCGTCAGAGAGCCATTATAGAGTATTATATTTAGACTACTTTTACTCTACTTAGTGAACTTTAACCTAAATTATATATCCCATATAAAATATATTGTAAACAATTAATATAATTGAAGAAATTTAAAGGTAAGAAAAACCACTGTTGTACAATTTAAAATGTTTTATTAAAAAACAGCTACGGCCGTTTCGACAGCCTGACGACGACGCTGGTGTTTGGCGTCGAAACGGCCGTAGCTGTTTTTAATAAAACATTTTAAATTGTACAAGAGTGGTTTTTTCTTACTTTTAAATTTCTAAATTATGTACAAGATTTGTCCTTCATTGAGTTAATTAATATAATTGAAGTTATTGACAAGTTTACAAACGAGCCAATCAACGCGAAGCATACTTTTATGTCCCGCCTTTTGGGTCAAAATGTAGCTTCAGCATCTTGTTTCGATTTCGACGCTAGCGACATCTGTTGAAAATAGAGCTACTGCACCTAGAGCCGACACTTGCTTTAAAGGATTTAAAGTTACTAATGTTTTCCTAACCAGAGATTAGCTGTTAGCTTATTAGAGTTCAGTTTATAATTAAAGAATAGAATAATAACAGAAACCCTAAGCCTAGGCTTCGAGAATAGCCGTAAAAGTTCCCCTACCAACCAAAAGAGCCATTCGGAAAAGGGAACGCCTCTGGAAACGGCTCCAGCACGAAATTCGCTCTAAAAACACTGTCATCTCCAACCAGCCTACAAGGATCAAGTGAAGCTTGTAAAAGTCTTGATCTCTCGAGCTAAAGCCAAGTCTCACCAACGGCAGTTCAATAGTACCAAAAAGACCCCCAGAGCGTTCTATCGCTTTGTCAAGAAACAAATTCGTGTACCGCCTTCGCGTCTAAATATTACACTTGCCAACGGTGAGAAAACTGACTCGAATCTTCAGATGGCCAACTGCGTTAATAATACACTAGCTAGGAACATTAATACTAACCAGTACGATCTGCTGAGCCTCCCGAAAACTGATGCCTTACCAATGCCTAACTACACTCAGTCTTTTCGTGACGACCGCTTAGTACCTATTTACGGTCTCTCTTCAATCCGACTCATATCACCCCTATCTATAAAGGAAAAGGGAAAAAATGCGACGCCTTATCTCTTCTATTTGCAAAGTTCTGGAAAAATGTGTTCGGTCTGCGTTACTTTCCCATGACAATCCCTTTCTCAGTGAATTTCAACATGTATTTCTACACGGCAAATCAGTCGAATCGAATCTGCTGTCTACTGGATACCTTTGATAATAGAAAACGTGTCGATGCGATCTATCTTGATATAGCTAAAGCTTTTGACTCGGTCCCCCATCATCGTCTCCTGGCTAAACTCGACTCCACTTTTAACATCAGGAACAATGTCCTCACGTGGCTGAAGAATTATCTTCTCTACCGCTCTCAACGGGTGCGTTTCGGGAATTTTTTGAGTGACTCCCACTCGGTAGTATAAACGAAATGTTAGGTTAAAAGGAACCAGTGAACCACCTAGACTGCAAAGGATGATAGGTCATCGAGCAAATTAATGGATTTATCTACTTATTCGCTGATTTTATGTAGGCCTTTTCGAAAAAGCGATAAAATATTTTAGAATGCATGCTTCGATTGGAGTGTGGTCATTAATTTTTTCAATATAAGTTTAATATAATCTATAAATATTTAATAAAATATAAGTTTAATATAATCTATAAATATTTAATAAAATATAAGATTAATATAATTTATAAATATTTAATTAAATATAAGGTTAATATAGTTTACAAATATTTAAAATGATGTAGAATAAATTATAGTACCAAACGTTATAACTTTGTAAAGGACATTCGCCAAAGCTGTTTTTTAGAAAAACACCGTAATTTAGTAAGCGTTGGTGGCTGAGCGGTTAGAGTAAATCTCTCGCACGAGGCAGACCCGGGTTCGATTCCCGGCCGGCGCCAATGAATCGCAAATTGAAACTAAGGCAAATACCGTGTACAGTTGGTGGAAACCCTGCCATTGGACATAACACTCAGCACTCGGTCCGACCCAACCTCAATAATAACACGTTGGAGAGAAAACGGTCATACAAACACAACAGACTCAACATCCACAAACATCATAACACAAACACAACAAACTCCACATCCACAACTTTCACAACACGAACTCAACCTACACATAAACATTACAATAACGAAATATCCAATCAAACTGAATTAAAACTGTCGCGACGGTGAGCGTTGACGAAAAAAAACAATCCAAACCAAACCCAACCGCAAATCAATCCGTTAACGCTCACCGTCACATGGTGGTTTTACCAGCCCTTCGAGAAACTGCGAACGCAGAAATTTCGAGAAACGGCGTACGCAATGCTTACCCTTGGCCCCGAAAATGCCTGACAGACAGACAGACCCACCCACAGACAGACAGACACGGTGATTGTATAACCCCTCCTAGGGTGTGTTCAATTAATTTGTATTTTCGTTCAGCTGAATAACTACATTTATCTCATTGCAAAGGTCTCTCGCTTGTGCGTTTTATCTTGTGCACAGATAATAGGATATTATAGGCAGATGAGTAACAACACTGATCACGGCTGAAGGGTCTCTCACCCGTGTGTGTTCTTTTGTGTGAGATCAGTTAGCTTGATTGTGCAGCTGAATAAATACATTGATCGCATTGGTAGGGTTTCGCTCTCCTGTTAGTTCTCAATTCTGACATTTTGGGTTAGAATTCTTTGTTTCTTTCCTTATCAAGTTTGAAGATAATAACCTCTATTTCTTTCAAAATCCTTTGTCCATTTACGGTTGCGATCCACAACGCGAAGAATTATATGTACCATAAGAGATAAACATGGCCTAGCTAAGGAAATAATGCGGTTCTATCATAATAAAGCTTTCCGGTCTAAATACAATTAGTACAATAGAAAAAAGAACAATGCTTTAAGGAAAACTAGCCTTTATTTGAAATAAATAAATCTTATGGTATTGGATATTTGCAGAATGCTAATAACTAAAATACAGATATTTGGACTAATTATGTTTGATAACCTTTCTCTGAGTTAAAAAAATGAATTTCTTTCATTTACATCATTTTCTTGAATCCTACTGTATCCCAAAATATACTAAATCATTTTACTGGATATGAGGTTAAAAAGTATACATAGGTTTACTTTGCTTAAAGTTTTAGAGAAATAAATTAAAGCGAAGATGAAATTTTGAGTGCAGCATGATTCAATAAATTTAAGTATAGCTTGCTAATTTGAAAGTTACGTGTTTTATTACGCTCCGTTGTTTTGCGGTGTTTTTTAAGTTTTTCGTTCTTCACAGTCCGCGTTTTTATAATATTTGGGTTCCTGAAGGTTCCCTCTACCTGGTTTCGGTCTTAGTTTCGCGATCGGTCCGATATTTTTGGTTTTGCGACCGTTTTTCTGTGCCGCTAAAAGTCAATTATTGGTTTTTTAGGCCCGTTTTATTTTTGAAAGTGTTTGACAGTTTTTTTTTAATTCAGCGCGCGTGCAGAATTTAACTATAATTATCGGGAAATGTCGCAGTCCGTTGTTTTACCGAGAGTAGAAACCGAAATTAGTGGGAAAATGTACTATACGCAAAATAAAACAACCCACAGAACGATAAGCCACCATCGTTAAAATCAATTTTGTAGGCCAAAACCTATGAGACCTACGATAACTCCCAATGTTCGTCTACTTTGGCCTAAAATCTAAACAAAGCTAAAAAAAATTGCACTTGCATCACGTGCTCAAATTGCCAAAAACCAAAATTATTGAGGTACTAATAATATTAACAAATATTAGTATAGATCAAACACTAAAACCCCATCTTCATCAGTTCTACGTCACCTAAAATTGGTATTGGGGCAGAAGTAAACTACTTCCCAGATGCTGGATCATATAAGATATTTTTCTAGGATACTTGGTATGCGCCAACCTATATAAGATATTTTTCTAGGAACCTTGGGATCATAGGAGCTACCTCGGAGAAGCTAGCTTCATAACATTGAGTTGGGAATAATACTATCTAGAGCTCCAGTTCAAATTTTCCCCATAGGCTTTAACACAGCATTAGTGAAGATAGGAAAAAGAAGATCATGGGATCGTTATCAACTACGACAAAAGCCACCTATGAGCGAACTATTTCAATGAAAAATTCTTCGATGGCCCCTGCCGCCACCTATTAGCGACTTTGTGAACTATTATAATTTAAAGCTAAAAAACAAAACAACGAAGTTTCTTGGTAAATCATATTTCATTTTGAAATAATTTAGAGCATTTTAAAAGATTAAATTGCACTGAAACAAAATATAGTATGTAAAAAATGAATACAAATAAATAATAATGAATATAAATAAATAAATAATGAATTTAAATAAATAATGAATATAAATAAAAAATGAATATAAATAAATAAATAATGATTATAAATAAATAAATAATGAATATAAATAAATAAATAATATACACTAACTATTACAGTTAACCTTAGCAAGTTAACATGTGATTGGGATACCGAAAATCTCGATGGTAAACCCCTTTAACCAGTGGGGAGTGAACTTACAAACTTTACGCAGGAGGAGTGCTTCCGGATTATCACCCAGTGCCACTAGCTGGGATCGAACCCAGCTCCTCGTACTGCGAGGCGAAAGTGCTAACCACTCCGCCTACCCACTTTCTACTATGTGTAATTATATAAAATTTGTATTTAAGAAAAGTGAAGGTATTGCGGTGTTTGTAAGCATTTTAAAAGTGGTGTTTTTCCTGAAGTTTTCCTCTGTAAAATGATCACCGCAAACTGCATCTGTTGCGTTTGTAACCCAGTCTGATCTTCCAATGGCTTTGAGCCATTTTTGCAACAAAGGATTCACTTTACCTGGAAACCTTATTGTAATTTAGAATAATTTAAAATAAAAATGTCTTAAATTTTTTTGGAATATTAGTGCTGCTTCTACTTATGCCAAGAAACCTTTTTATTTGTTTCTTCCATTATTTTTGCAAGACGAAACTGCGCATTTCCTACCCATTATGCTTAAAATTTCACTCAAAATCTATTACAAAATAGTAAAGAACTCACAAAAGAAACCTTTATGGTGTGAATAAAGAGTTTTCAGATATACATGACTTTAATTTTAAAAAATGCGTTTTCAAAATTTTTCTTAAAAACGCGTCGCTTTCCCTCTTCAATTCAAAAGTTAAAATTATAATAGTTAACAAAGTCGCTAATAGGTGGCGGCAGGGGCCATCGAAGAATTTTTCATTTAAATAATTGCATTTTTCGCTCATAGGTGGCTTTTGTCGTAGTTGATAACCCTCCCATTATTTTCGTTCCTATCTTCACTAATGCTGTGTTAAAGCCTATGGGGAAAATTCGAACTGGGGCTCTAGATAGGCCCTAAATGGGTTAGAGTGTGCAATAACTGGTGGCTTTACCGGGGAGTCGGGGTCCGGCTCTTGTAACCCATAAGGGCGGTATCACACTGGGAGATGTTAGCTCTGATCAAATGGTCCTATCTCCTCCTCCGACTTCGGTCAGGTTTGGGCTGGATACTGAACTTCGGTTCAGGCTAACGGAGAGGGTCCAGGCAAACTGGTCGCGGATTGGGTAGCCTGCTGTGGGGCGGCGGGCCTCCATATGCGGGCACGGCGATCCTGTTTCCCGGCCTTTTGGAACCACATCGGGATCTCCGGTGCCAGCTGTGCCGGGTTACTTGGACTGCTGTGTGCTTGTTGTTCCCCTTTAGGAGCTCTCTCCAAAGGGTTTGGCTCCTTACCTTCATAGGTAGGGTGTCGACTGGAGTTGCTATAGCATCCATTCTAAATCCCACTGCTGTGTGCGAAGTGGGGATTGGTCCACCCATTGCTGCACCTTCTGCTGGGTTTGTTACCTGTCCGGGCTAGGTGGACGCTGGCGTAGGGCACTATGATGATAGGCCTCTGGTGGTATGGTCTCTGTTACTAGGTACACCGGGCTATAAATTCTGACACACTGGGGCTCTAGATAGTATTATTCCCAACTCAATGCTTCATAACGCCTCCTAGAATCGTATCAGTCACGAATTATAGTTTTAAAAAGTACGTCCAAATTTTGACCGGAAAACCTTTCGCCCTCCCCTCTTTTGAGGGAAAATCTGGACTAGAGTTGGAAAATCAACACTTGACCAACCAAATCGGAAAATCCGACCCCTTAAAAATATGTTTGGCTAGCATGGCTTAAAATTTAAAGTTAAGGCTCTTTATAAAAACATTTAGGAGCCCCATAAGATTTTGTAGGCCTTTCCGTAACTCAAGTAGATAGCAGACTTATAACAAATAGACAGCTAAATAGTGCATATATTTTAATTACATGTTTTTAATATTACCAAAACAGTTATTTTAAACAACCTAAAATAAAGAACTTTTAACAGAATTAGAGCCACAAAGCAAAAATCCAACAGTTTATGAGCACTATGTAACTTAAAAAGGGTATTTGAAATTTTAACAGATTTTGGCAGACAATACCAAGCCACAAAAATATCAATGGTTAAAAATAAATACAAAATGAAGATCGAAGAGAGTTAAATCTTAAAAAATACATACAATTAAATGTAAGAAATAAGTTTGAAACATTTTATGAAAGTTTAAAACTGAAATTTGAAAAACTATTCTCAAGATATAGCATTTAAATAAATCACGCGTATTGAAAATCTACTTTAACAAACTGAGTTGTAACAATTGAGGTTTTTGCCATTTTGGGCAATACAAATTTTAAATTTAGCGTTTGATATCATCAATCGTGGAACAAATGAATCGGAAATTAAAAATCCAATCACACATAAAATTAAATGGAATGTTAATTAAAAATGGAAACAAATTGCAAAATAAAACATTGTTGCCGGCCGGCAACATGGAACTATTTGTTACTTGGCAAGTACATTTCAGCATCTCTGTATAATCAAAATTAGCAGCCTCTCCAGCTTTCTAGGACGAAAGAAAAAAACCTTTAACCAAACGAAATTTATTAGTCATGAAGTTTTATCTTACCCTTTACCGCTTTCATCTTTTTAGTGCAATTCTTTCTTAAATAGCGCAAGGTGTTTTGGTGATTTGAGACAACATTGATTCGTTAAACCAGATCGCGACCTTCCAAATATTCCCGTTTAACGATGGACGGAATAGATATTTGGTCAATGACGTCCACAGGTTCTTCTTTGATGCAAGTGATATCGACTTTATTGCAATCGGTTTCCCTGTTGAACTGCGGTTGCTCGATTATGCCGGTGAAAAATTCGCATTTGACACCAGCGTGAGAGTCCGGATTGTCCGTGAAATAATTAATCTTGTCAATCGACAGCCGCCGTAGTCTCACTGAGCAAGATTTTATTATCATTTCACGAGAGGCAACACTACATATCTTTGCCTGTGACGAAGTTAAACGTAAAGATTTTTGCGGTTTCTCGTTCGAATGTGTTCTTTTGTGCGCAGTTAAATGGCCTTTTTGTGAAGCTGAATAACTACACTGATCGCATTTGTACGGTTTCACGCGCGTATGCTTTCTTTTGTGCATAGTTAGATGGCTTTTTTGTGCAGATGAGTAACTACATTGATCGCATTTGAAGGGTTTTTCCCCCGTATGTGTCCTTTTATGTTCAGTTAAATGGCCTTTTTGTGCAGCTGAATAACTACACTGATCACATTTGTAGGGTTTTTCTCCCGTGTGTGTTCTTTGATGTAAAATCAATTTGCCTGATTCTGCAGCTAAGTAGCCACACAGATTGCACTTGAATGGTTTCTCGCCCGAGTGTGTTCTTTTGTGGATTAATAAATAATTGTTTGTCGCCGATGTAAAAGTACATTTATCACATTTGTATGGTCTTTCGCCTGTGTGTGTTCTCTTGTGTTGAGTTAGATGGGTTTTACGTACCGATGAGTAGTCACACTGATCACATTTGTGGTGTTTCTCACTCGTATCTACTTTCTTGCGAGTTCTTTGTTCTGACATTTTATTTTTACGGTGTTCACAATTTGGACCCTTGCGTTTCTTTCTTGTCGGCTTTTAACTTAACCACTTGGATCTATTGACTTTTTAAGGTTGATAATTATTTATCAAATACAAATCTCGACAAATGTTTATCATTTACCAAAGTACAGAAAAAGGTTATTTTCCTAAAAGGTATTTTTTATTATATGTCACCGAATTCAGACCTAACAATTATTTTATTTCGTGTGAAATTGGGGTCGTTACGTTTATTTTGGTTTAACGACTGTCACTGTAGAGTGGGCCATTAATGTATCACTTTTCCAAAACACTTACGGTGTAAGTACTTTGGTTATAGAGACGAGAGACAGCGTTCGACGGAAGAATGATAACTATATAACATGGAAAGAAGATTAACGATTTGTGGGAGCTAAACTTTATTCTAAAAACAAGACTTTTATGTAGTAAATTCGCCTGTCAAAAGTTAATAAAATCGATTAATTTCAGAATATTTTAGCTTCCACTCGTTATATCTCGAATAAATCTTTAATTAGTCCATGGCTCTACCAGGTTTTATTATATTTATATAAAATTTTAGCTTCCACTCGTTATATCTCGAATAAATCTTTAATTAGTCCATGGCTCTACCAGGTTTTATTATATTTATATAAAATATTTTCATTCAATATATTTTAAAGGCCGACTACATTCTGTTTACTCTGTATTTCACTGGTAGTTGTCTGTTTGCATAGCACAAATATCTTGCAACAAGCAAACTTCCAGTGAAAGACAGAGTAAACGGAATAACTATGAAGTCAGCCTTTACCAGCAACCAGTGGCAATAAAACAATTTTTGTTAAAACACTTCATTGTCAAAATAATTTCATTTACTTTCATTTAATTCGTTATAATCCATAATTTTCTTTTCGCGAGTCCTTCGTTATCCAAAAATATTATCGATTTTATTTCAGAACGACAAGGGTTAAAAGTATACTTAGCACCAAATTCTTCATGAATAAGTGAAAGCAAAAGTAATAAAACTTAAATCCACGATTAATTAAATTAGTAAAATAAATTACTTACATTTATATTGCTGAAGCAAATATTGTTCCAAGTAAACCACAATGCTGATTTACATTTTACAGCGAAGGGGTCAATTCCTGGCGCAGTGGCGAGAGACTAGATAAGCGACGCCGAGCAGCGTTGCCAGATCAGGAAACAAAAATAATACAAAACCAAGGGTCGAAAATTTTATGGAAAAAGCTGTCATACGCGTAAAAATTGGTGGGCAAAAAATTATTTTAATATTTAATAATAATAATGGGCATGATTTGGGGGTGACAACCGACCGTGAGAAAAATAAAAACTTGCACAAACTAGAGACTAGCACACCATGATAACCGCCACTGACTGTCAGCCCTACCATTGCGCCTTTTGAAATAGTTACTGAAGGCTAGTCTCATCATCGACCACAAAGTCAACCAGATCGCTATATGCTGGAGGCATTCTCTTTTTGGTCTATGGGCTAATTTGTCTGGGCGCATTTTCTCGTTTGTCTTTAGTCGCACATAGAGATACGTTCTAAAACACCACACTAAATGGCGTTGGAGTGGCAAAATTTTAAATTTTGATGAAGTATTCTTTACCCCATCTCCTAAACTCTCTTTTTACTTCTCGACAAACCCTCCGTGGAAATTATAACGATCTGGCACCTTCGATGAATCAGTTTTCACTCGTACGTTCCATAAGGCATTCGCGGAAGTCTCCCAAAATGGAGAAAAAGCGGGGGGAGGGGGACTCACGCGGGCAGGATAGTGTCCGAGGGACAAGCTCTTTTGCGCAGGCACCAGTTTTCGAAACTATGGAACTTACAAGGATTGAGAATTGGCTCAACTTTTCCCAAAAAAATTATTCCACCCACTGAAACTCATATCTAATTTATAAAACAATTATAACTAAATTAAATATAACTACATATATTATAGAAAATAATTACTTACAAGATTCTGAAGAAAAAACCAAGGCCCGGTTTCTTCTGCTTCAAAACCAAAATAAAAAACACGTCTCCATAAAAGTTTGTCCCACCAAATCGTGGAAAACCGACCGATGTGATGGCGCGGCCTGCAATGATTGCGTGTGTTTGCTACATGTGAGGCGGTCACGATGGCTGTCTCACGTTGTTTCGCCAAGCGCACTTTTGTTCCGGCCGGCTTAGTCTCGTAGGCCGCTGTAGTGCTTAGGCGGAGCAGCGGGGTACAGATACATAGACTTATGTCTATGGTTTTCGCTAGGCGCGTAACAACACAGGTACTTTGAATATAGGCTGCGTACCAAAACCTAAGAAAGGAATCGCAGAAACACGCTATAGTGTCCGACCGTGGCAATCCTGTTATTCGCCACCGAAAACTACGGATACCCCCTCTTTATGTGGCAGGCGAAAACAGTAACAGGTCGCGCATTAGCAGACGCTATTTACCTAAAGAGGGACTTTTGAATTAAATTTGAAGAGGGTTAAATTTTTGTGTCAACGTTATGGATAAATCTGAAGCTATTAAAGGTTAATACGCATTTTAATAAAAAAAATATTTTTTCATTATGCTATTATTTTAGTGAATTTGCCACTGGTAAGGTTATTGGACTATATTGGAGACAAGGGACGCAGTTTAGATGAAGGGGAAAGACTATCTAAAGAACTCTCTAAAGGAGCGATTGAATTTTCTGTTACTAAATATTCAGCTGACGAAACGATAGTAGAAGGTAGAGTAATTAAAACTTCAGCACCGTCAACTGATCCTCATAAAGTGAAAATAACCCTTCAATGGCAAGTAAACTCTGATTCTCAAGATGAAGATTGGAAAGTTAATGACACCTATTGCACTTGTAGAGCTGGGTAATTAATTTATGTACATTTCATATCATAGTATGCTTAAATATTTTACTTAATTTTAACTGCATTTTAGATCATCTGGAACATGCTAGCACTCAGTAGCATAATTACTTTACATTAACAAATTTGAACAGGTCAATATTGTAGAGACTGGTGTTTATTGCACATTCAAAACACGATCTTGGGGTAAATGCTATGAAAATAATTTAAAGAACTATAAGCCAAAAAAAGTTATGGACCTTGAGTTTGTGAAAACTGTTAAAAAATTAAATTCAACACCAAAGTCTTAGATAATTAAGTTTGCCTTGCAAACCGTTATGTGGAGATTTTTTGATGTTACATCATTAGACACTGTTAAAACCACTTATCTGGCTGAAGTTTCACCTCCAAGAAATTTTGTAGCGACATAAACTCTTCTATGGAACCAGTTGCGGCTACGTCAATGGTTCCTAGTAGGCTAGTAAAATATCTAGTCATGCCCTAAATGAAGTTTCTACACAAATTAATTTGAACAAACCTGAAATTTATGTGGAATCGCTCTCCCAAACTACATCAAGCATACCAAATAAAAGTGCAGTTATTCCACAGTGCAATATTGAAAATGCTCGGGCCATTTCCGTAGAAAACGTTCTTAACTCTACATCTTTAGCTCCTAATCAGTCTAGTCATTCCATAACTGTAGACGAGTACTATTACAAAGAAAATGTAGTTGTGAACTTTCAGCAAGCTTGTAAAATTGCAAATATTGCTCAGAAAACTGATGAGTGGAGAAAGTGTCGAAAAGATCGTTTAACAGGAACAGTGGTTAAGAAAGTTTTCGTCAGTCAAAATAGAAACAACACTGCAACCAGAATTCTACAAAGTCATAAAAGTTTAAAAGAGCTAGAGGTGCCTGCGGTAGTTTATGCGTGGAAGATGGAAAAGGTGGCAAGACAAAAGTTTCAAAATTTGAAAAAAAACTAAGGTTTATCAATTTGGTTTAATTGTCAATATGAAACACAATTTTTTGGCGTGTAGTACGGATGGATTATTTGTAGAGAACGGAGAATGTCAATTGCTCGAAATTAAATGCCCATTTACCTGTAAAAACAAAAGAACTGAAATATTTCTCGATTGAGGGAGAAAATGTTACGTTGCTTGAAAATGATTCCAACGGATATTATGCCCAAGTACAGTTTGGTCTTTATGTTCTGAATTAAAAACTTGTTACTTTTTTATTTATTCCCCAAAAGGTTATTTAAACTTAAAAATAACTCGAAACGACGAGTATTTGAAAAAAAATATACCAAAATTATTTACTTTTTACTTTGAAAATTACCTTCCACTATTAACTGAGGATGCCAGCTGCATGACACGAGAAAGTTAATTTTTCTTAATGTGTATTTTAAATTTGGGACGTTCACAAATTTAATAAACGTTGACACCTCTTTTCCTAGTAAAAATTCTAAAAACCACATCACTTACGGCCAACTAAATAGCAATAACATAATTAACCTTATTAAGACAATTAAATTACAGGGAAAATTAATATTTTATAAAGTATTTAAAGTTACTTTCTTAAATTTCCTTTTTCTTAAACTATTTTATTTTTTTTCATATCACTTTACAGAAGTGATATGGAAAAAAAACATCCCCATTCCTACATTGTTATTTGTGAATGTCCCTGATCTAAGAATATTACTAGATTTATTTATCTCAAGTATTGACTGTAAAGTCATAACCGAGTTGTTTTACCCATGCTGCACTTGAAACATTTCAAACATTTAAAGTAATATATCTTGTGTATTTTTATTTTTTATAAATATAAGTACATTCAAAAAAATAATAATATATTACAAAATACTATTTACCTGAAAATCTTTTTTCTGACAATATTGGCTTAGATAAATTTAATATTCCACAAACAACTGTGAAAATTTCACTGCTGTAAGGTCTAGGTCAAATCTGTCATTTAATATCTGAAACAGCTTTATTCGTTGTATTGCACGTTCTACATGCACTCTAGCGCAAGCAATTTTCTGATTTTGTAAACTCTCAGCTTTGGAAAACTGTGTCTTTTTCTCAAAAATGTAGGCCGGAAAAGTGTAACACCATTTTCAGAGCACTCATCCTCTATATGGAACACTTTATCTACCATTATGGCGTCTATGAACGACTCACATTCATATATAACCTTGCTTTCCAAGGTTATCAATTTGTCAGAGGCTTTGCCTCCCCATGGGTCACTAATAAGGGTAATTGCACCTGAGGGAGAAATACCGACTAGCAGCTTTAATGTATGAGTACCCTTATAGTGGCTATAAATGTGGTGGCTTTGTGGCTGTGGCCATTCTATCATGTAACGACTTTGGCTTTTCCATGGGTGGTTCAAAACAATCTAAAACTACACGTGTATTTTTAAACTCACGAAAACAACTTGGAAGATTTTGAACAAGCATGTCTTTTTCTGGCCAAACATCAAATTTTTTCAATACCTCATACATCGCGGGTCCCTTAAGTTGTCCCCCCCTTTGACTCTAGACAAAGACGCAATAACTTATAATTTTCGTCTTATTTTGCTCCATAATACAACACTAAAATTAAATTTCGCTCTACAATAGTTTTTGAAATAATTTAATTTTAATTGGGGGGGCCAACTTCATAACTAGCCCCCCTAAATCTCACTCATTTCAAAAACCAATTAGTGCATTAGATTCGTCTAATTTTTCTCCATCATACAACACTACAATTAAATTTTGCTCTAGAAATTGGTTTTGAAATAATTTAATTTTAATTGGGGGGGCAACTTCATAACTAGCCCCCCTAAATCTCAATCATTTCAAAAACCAATTAGTGCATAAGATTCGTCTAATTTTGCTCCATCATACAACATTACAATTAAATTTTGCTCTAGAAATAGGTTTTGAAATAATTTAATTTTAATTTGGGCGGGCAACTTCATAACTAGCCCCCCTCAATGTCACTAATTTCAAAAACTAATTATTATATTTTATATATTTTATATTTTAAACACTAGAAATTTATCATGGGGAACTGAATTGTTTTGCTCTTTAATTAAGTTCATTTATCAATTCTTGTTGGTCGCGTACAAATTTACCTTTTCCATATTTTGGAGTACTGGTTGATTTAGGTTTAAATACACGAACAAAAATGTAAATATATAAAAACAAATTGTGATTTCCCGACCATTATTTTATTGTAGGATTTTTGCGAACAGTTTTTAGGTGTAGCGACTCTGATGAACTTTTGTTCCCGCTGTATGCGCTTGAGACATTAGACTAATCAGACGATAATGTGAATTGAAAAATAAACAGTTTAATTATGCGATTAAATATTGGTTAAAATAATATGGTTACAACTATAAATAGTGAATAGGTTAACAAAAAGGGAATATATAGTTAAAAGTTTTACACGCTAAATATTTATTTTACATTGTTCGCTCGCTCGCTCTTCTTCGCTTCAACTTCAAAACGCTAACTGAAACCAAACTTTCTTTGGCGAGAGGAGCCTTCTCTCCGGTTTCTTTCCCTGCGCTTCTGCAGTACCGACTTTGGGACACCCCCAATTCTTCAATTAGTCACGGCCCAATTGCGACCAGAAACGTCCGCTAAAATGGGGGTCAAAAAATGGACTTGGGCTCTTTCCTTTCCTCGTGTTACATGAGAAGAAAATATAATAATTATAGGGGTACAGAAAATATAAACCAGGGTTACAAAAAATAAAACTTATACAAATTTAAACGAATCCAAAAACAATTTCTACACACTCCCCACTATGAACTTCTGAACTTAATTCAGAGTTCATAACCTATTTTATTTTCAATTAATTTCAAGAGCGTAGAGTAAATTAATAGAACGTCTCACAATTTTGTTATTCGGCAGTCGTACAGTACAAGATCTTATTTTGTCATCTCTACCTTTAAAAACAGTGGCGGCGCTAAGACTTTATTCAGGGTAGGCTATAGTAGGTTTTTGGGGGCCCCATATATAGGTCAGGGGCGAGCGATTCTACACTAATCGTTATACCATTAATAATGATATTTATTTCGTTAGTCACGTTGAAATTGTCATTGTAACGAATTTTAGTTTCGTTAAATTTTTTACGACAAGAGTAGAATCACACCCCAGATGAAATTAATTCAATTAAATTTTTTCAAACTGCGATATGTAGCCCCGACACTCAGCTGCCTCATCTGGTTTCCCGTTCTAGATAATATTTTGTTTGGCTAAAACAACGGAGTCAAGTTTTATCATAAAATAGTTAATTCCTTTTCTTTTTTTAGACCATCGTACGTCACAGCTTTTAGGCATTTTTTAAATTGCATTATGGCCAAGTTCTTTTTGCGCATTTTCAAAATATTTGGCTCTTAGCACAGAATTGCTCTGGAAGTTATACGGCTTTTAAAAGCCCCAGTAATTCTCTCACTCGAGCTATATTTGTACACGAATCTATTAACACTAAATTGAATCTATGGGCGTAGCAGCGTACGTAAGGGATTCTATTCGAACACCGTTTTTCTCCCCAGACAACGTTGGCACCATCATAGCTTTGTGAAACGCATTTTTAGTTATCTAACACGTTTTCTGATAAACGTTTTAATACCTCCGAAGCTATTGATTCGGCATTAAAAACGTGTAAATTCTGGGGCTGGAGCCCCCACAGGAAAAAACCAACGAGGGCAGAACCCCCACAAAAATAAAATTGAGTAAAAATATCAATAAGTTGAAATTTTTTTATATCACTACCTTTATATGGGTCCGAATTCAGTCTTTTGACAGAAGTGATTTTGAGATTGCCGATGCGAGTAGCATAAAGGTGATATAACCGTAAAATTGATTTCTATAGATTCGTCCAAACAGAAAATCGAACTGTCGTGTATCCTATTTTACCTAAAATACCTTAGTTAAGTATGTGGCCAAGAAGGGCTTAATTATCTAGACAAGTACACATATATTTTTCTAAAGATATCTACTTCACTTTTATTATCAATGTATTCAATGACGGATGTGATCATTGAGTTGGGAATAAATAGAGGTACAAATAAATCTGGCTAGCGGGACCAATTTCTTTCAATATGGAGACTTTTTAAACTATATCGTTCAACCGTGGCGGCATCTGTCTCCAGTGGCGTCGCTAGGGTGTTTTAGGCGGCGCTTGAGCCACCTGTAAAATTTCTGAAGCGCCACCTAAAATTTCCGAAAAGCGCCTCCTAAAATTCAGAATTTTTTCAATTTACTTGGCGAAATGTTTCTTGGAACTTAAAAATGGGCATAAAAAATTTCATTTTTTCCTAGCCGGCTTCAAAGTTTAAACTTTACAACCCCTTTTTGGGAGCCCCCCCATATCACTCAATGGGATGGCCCTGACCAGCGCTTACGGCTTAAGCGCCACCAGTTTGGAAATCCTGGTGACGCCACTGTCTGTCTCTAGTGGTGGCAACTATATTGCAATTGATTTTTTGTGCGAATCATATAGCTTTACAAAATATAGATGGCGCTACCGCCCAATTATAAAGATGAATATCGTACAGTCTTCTCAGAACAGGTCCCGCGTAACCATGGCAACCGAAATAGTAATTGTAATTCTAGCAGTATTATTCCCAATTCAATGGATGTGATAATAGAAAGAATACTTTTAAAACAATATATATGTAGTAATAAAAATTTAGAGCTGTACATTTTCTGGCTTAAGTTTTAAGTATATGAATTTTTGGATGAAAAAATAATGGCCCGTGCCCCCAGAGAAATATTTTCCGATCGCCGCCGCTGCATAAGGCACGCGCTTAGTTGTTCCGTCCCACCCTAATCCTTCGATCCTTCTGCCGAAATTGAAAAGTATCCTCCTGAATGATTAATTTCATCAACTATCATATTTAAAACTAGTTTACCACAGATGTTGATAACTTCATTTTGAATCGTACCGTGAGTATAATAATCAGCTAGGCTAATACCCAAGTATATTTTGCATAATTCGGCGTAGCTTCAGATTTTATTTTAAATTCCTCTTTATCAATTCTAATAGTTCAATTTTACCTCGGATTTTACTATTTACACTTTCATTACGCCCTCTGATTGCAATGTCTTGTTGGGCGCAAAATAAAATGCAACTTTAGCATGATAAGCCAAAACCTCGCTGTTTCTAAGTATATCATTTTTTACCTGTCTCTCTACTAAAAAAATGAGAACATCGATGACCTTGAACCGTGACTTCAAGGTCATTGAAAAATCATCTCGAGAACCGTTAGATATAGAAAATTCGTTTCAATTAGAAACTTGTTCCTCATTAAATTTTATGTCTGAATAACTTTGACCCAAATTAATTTCATCAATTGGAAGCCGAAAAATGTCACACTTATAACAAGTTGGTCATCTAATTGGAACGAAGTTTCTTAATCTAACGGTTCAAGGTCATCGATGTTATAATTTTTAATTGCCCCCCAACATGTGTGAAGTGTCACAAAAATTTGAAATTTGTATAGAAAACGGTTCTTGACGTAATCGCCTTGGATCGTTTTTTCATTCGACACCCTGTACAAATCATATATATATTGAACCTTTTAATCGATTTTATGATAAATAATAATTATTCAAGAACGATAACTAAAAATCACATTCTTAAAGTAATATAAAAACAAACCTTTGTCGTTTTCCAGAATTCACGCTTTTTAAACTACGCGGCCTTGTATAATAGTTTCATAACTCTAAAATATCCATTGAGTTGGGAATAATACTATCTAGAGCCCCAGTTCAAATTTTCCCCATAGGCTTTAACACAGCATTAGTGAAGATAGGAACGAAAATCATGGGAGGGTTATCAACTACGACAAAAGCCACCTATGAACGAAAATTTTAACTATTAAAATGAAAAATTCTTCGATGGACCCTGCCGCCACCTATTAGCGACTTTGTGAACTATTATAATTTAAAGCTAAAAAACAAAAAAACAAGTTTCTTGGTAAATTATATTTCATTTTGAAATAATTTAGAGTATTTTAAAAGATTAAATTGCACTAAAACAAAAAAAGGATTTAAAAAATGAATACAAATAAATAATAATGAACATAAATAAATAAATGATGATTATAAATAAATAATAATGAATATAAATAAATAAATAATGATTATAAATAAATAAATAATGAATATAAATAAATAAATAATGAAAATAAATAAATAAATAATGAATATAAATAAATAAATAATGATTATAAATAAATAAATAATGAATATAAATAATAAAGAATATACACTAACTATTACCGTTAAGCAAGTTTTTATGGGAAGGGGAAACCGAAGATCTCGGGGGAAAACCCCTTTAACCAGTGGGGAGAGAACTTACAAACTTTACGCAAAAGGAGTGGTTTCGGATTTTCACCCAGGGCCGCTAGCTGGCATCAAACCCGGCGCCTCCTGCTGCGAGGCGAAAGTGCTAACCACTCCGCCACCCCACCTTCTACTATATGTATTATGTAAAAAGTTATCTAAGTAATGGTCTAATAATTTATTTTCTTCTTAAATAGTACCATGCCAGCTCTAAAATTGGTATTTAAGAAAAGTGAAGGTGTTGCGGTGTTTGTAAGCATTTTAAAAGTGGTGTTTTTCTTGAAGTATTCCACTGTAAAATGATCACCGCAAACTGCATCTGTTGCATCTTCCAATGGCTTTGGGCCATTTTTGCAACAAAGGATTCACTTTACCTGGAAACCTTATTGTAATTTTGAATAATTTAGAATAAAAATGTCTTCTATTTTTTTTGGAATATTAGTGCTGCTCCTACTTATGTCAAGAAACTTTTTTGTTTCTTCCATTATTTTCGCAAGACGAAACTGCGCATTTCCTACCTATTCTGCTTAAAAGTTCACTCAAAATCTATTACAAAATAGTAAAGAACTCACAAAAGAAACCTATATTGTGTTAATAAAGAGTTTAAAAAAACGCATTTTCAAAATTTTTCTTAAAAACGCGTCGCTTTCCCTCTTCAGTTCAAAAGTTAAAATTATAATAGTTCACAAAGTCGCTAATAGGTGGCGGCAGGGGCCATCGAAGAATATTTCATTTAAATAGTTGCATTTTTCGCTCATAGGTGGCTTTTGTCGTAGTTGATAACCCTCCCATGATTTTCGTTCCTATCTTCACTAATGCTGTGTTAAAGCCTATGGGGAAAATTTGAACTGGGGCTCTAGATAGTATTATTCCCAACTCAATGAAAATATCGATATCTACTTGGTTTTGATGATTCCAAAACTAAAGACTGCAGAAAAAAATATATTTCCCTTTTAAATCAAGCCTGAATGTATAACTATGCAAAACCTCTCACTTACAATTAAATAAAAAATCAACTTCTTCAAAGGAGCCAGATGGAGAAAACAATTTGGCAGTCAGAAATCAAACACCGGTAAATTGTTTATAAACTATATTATAAATTAAAATAAAGTTTATACGCGCGATTTATTTTGGCCAGGTTTGTGCTCAGTTTGCCGCACTGTGCTTCCTAACAATCAAAACAAAACCCCGTCTGCTGCTGCAGACGATACAATTTGGGTTTTGTTTTGATTGTTACGAACTTTAAAAATATATAATATAGTACCTGAAAATACATTTTTTTAATTTGTAGAAAAAAAACATTCCCACTTTATTGAAAAGGTTATCGGACAAATGTCCCATGTTCCCTCTAAGATTTTTAAAAAGTTATCGGACATATACAACATTTATCGGACAACATCCGGTGTCCTGTGCTTATTTCATGCCCTGATAAAGTGATATACGCCGCCGGCCAGCCATTTATACTTGGATACATTTGAATACACGACGACGATGAACATTAGCAGCTAGAATACAGTACTTCGGGAAGTTAACCTTAGTTAGTATAGTCTAATCAATATGTGTGCATGATTACGTGCCGTATTATAGTTTCTTCCACAGCTAAAACTTTATACTTTGCGCACGTGGAAGGGAACTAATAAAAAAGGCCAGTTACACGAAAGGAAATAATATATTTTGAACAGTTGGACTTAACAAAATAAATATTTGAATAGGATATTTCTTATAAATTTTGTTTACTTACTTTGATATTTTTAAGGGGGACAGACCCCTTTTGAGGGGGCACAAATTATTTTGAGGGGGTCAGATAATATTTATAATTTTAAAGTATCCCAAGAATCATTTTGGGGCCCCCTTTTCATGAAATTGGGCCCTCTATTATAGGCTACATAGGCTACAAAAAATTTGACATAGGCTATAGCCTACTTAGCCTGAGTGTAGCGCCGCCACTGTTTAAAAACTTCTTCTATTCGTACTAATTTCCACAGTTGTCGAGGTAACTGGGAATCATGCAAAATAACTACCGTGCCCTCTTTAAAATTTACATTTGTTTTTGTTGGATCAATTGTGTGAGCAGTTTTTAATTCTACCACGTACTCTCTACGCCAGCGGTTCCAAAATGAATTGTGGACCGTTTGGAAGTGTCTATATCTGACAACGGCTTGTTTTCTATTTTTAATTTCAGTGACAATATTCTTAGAATTAGACGTGGGGGGAAGCGCTGTTAATCTGTCACCGATAAGGAAATGCGAGGGGGTCAGTGGAGTTGGTTCACCCATATCGCTGTTCTGGTACGTCAATGGCCTTGAATTAATAACCGCTTCAATTTCACTTATCGTAGTTGACATTTCTTCAAAATTTAATAAGGCGCTACCTAACGTTTTCTTGAGAGCCATTTTGATCGTACGGAAAAAGCGCTCGTAAAATCCGGCCCACCATGGGCTGCGTTCGGCAATGAACTTCCACTGAATCCCTATCTTTCCAAAATACTCTAGTATCATTTTGTCTTTAATACATTTCCATATGGCCTTTTACTCTTTGTCGGCCCTAATCAAACTCTTAGCATTGTCAGAATATATAATTCTACACAAGCCCCTTCGAGCGACAAATCGTCGTAACGCCAATATAAAACATTCAGTCGACATTTCCGTGACTAATTCAAGATGCACCGCTCTAATCACCGCGCAGGTGAAAAGGCAGATATAGACCTTTTTTGAGGGTTTAGGACCCACACAAAGGGGGCCGGCGAAATCTAAACCCGTTACTTCAATACCTTTCGATTCTTTGATTCGATCCTCCGGTAATGGCGCAGTTATTTCTCGCAATGGCTTTGCACTCCACCTTCTACAAATCATACAACTCTTAATTCGTTTTTTAACTAATTGTCTACTTCTTATGATCCAATACAACTCCCTAACTTGGGCCAAAGTGCTCGTTAAACCCGAATGAAAAACTCTGTCATGTTCCCGATCAACTAACAATTCAGAAAATCTATGTTCGTAAGGGATAATTACAGGGTTTTTCCTTTCAAAGGGCAGGTTCGATTGTCCAATTCTTCCTCCTACTCTCAAACGTCCTTGTTCATCAAGAAAGGGCTTAAATTCCGCTAATTTCGAATTTTTCGCTATTGTTCTAGTCTCTTTTAGACCTTCGATCTCTGGAAACGATTCCGATTGAACTCGTTTAATCCAATAGAGGTTCGCTCTGTTAAGCTCGTCGGCTGTTAAGCTCGGAGAAAGTTATCTTTCGTCTTTGTTTACCGTCCCGATTCTCGCATTATTCCCGAAACGTAACACCCACGCGGTTTTTTGAAGTAACCGATATAACGAACTAAACTCGTCTACATTTAATGGTGGCTCTCCGAGAACAACAGTCGCGCAAATCACTTCGAATATTTCTTCTTCCTCGTAGGATTTGCTAATCTCTTCCGATAACTCGAATTTAACTTCTTCCGACTCACTTTTTGTTGCGTGTGGCCACTTCTCTTCTGAACTCGAAAGCCATGATGGCCCTTTCCACCATAGACGGTTTTCCGCTAGACTTTTTGGGTTTTGTCCTCTCGTTAACGGGTCAGCTGGATTGTCCTTTCCAGGACAGTGACGCCACGCCGATGGTTCGCTGATATCGTGAATGTCCTGCACACGATTCGCTACGAATGGTTTAAATCTTCTTGAAACCGATTTGATCCAATCAAGAGTGATTTGCGAATCAGTCCATAGATTTATCTTGTCGCCGGGGAGCTTGAGAATTTCGTTGACTCTGGCGGTCAGCTTCGCCGCTAGCAGCGCTCCCATCAATTCTAGGCGAGGTAAACTCTTTCTCTTCGCTGGCGCGACCTGCGCTTTCGACAACAACATTTGCGTTGTGACTTTACCGTACGCGTTCGTTCCTTTCAAGATGATAATCGCTCCGTAGGCGATCTCACTCGCGTCCGAAAAACCGTGAAGTTCGATATGTTTGACGTTTGACTCGTTCACGTCTGAAAACCAATATCTCGGCGTCGAAATGACTCTTAAGTCTGGTAGTTCCGCGCACCATTTTTGCCAAAGTTTTACTAATTCTGGTGGTAAAATATCGTCCCAATCGTTCTCGCGCGTTTTCACCCAGACCTGTTGAAATATCAGTTTAATTCGGATCGTGAAGGGGGTTATAATCCCGAGTGGATCAAATATCCGCGCTGCGGAGGAGAGAACGCTACGTTTTGTTAGTTTCAGCTTTTTGAGATCGTTGATTAGCGCTTGTATGTCGAACGTATATAAGTCTTGATCCGGAACCCATTTAATTCCCAAAATTTTGGTACATTTAAGTTCTGCGGGTATTAATGACCTGACTTTTTCGTTTTCATTTTCGATCCAATTTTCTTGACGTAATTTTTCTCGCAGTTCGCTCGAGTTGGTTTGGCACTTTCTAAGCTCCATATTGGCGTCTTTTAGTATCTCTTTCGACTCTTTCGCCAAATTGAAGGCTGCATCGACGTCGTCTCTACTTGATATCAAATCGTCTACATACAACTCTTTCTCTAGCGACTCGCAGGTTTCTGGAAATTCTTCCTGATACTTTTTTAAGTGGTGTTTTATGGTCGCCGCCAAATGAAACGGGCTCGAAGTTAATCCAAATAAAACTCTTTTATGTCGATTGTGACACATTTGGCGTTCTATACCCGACGGATGGTTGTCCCAACCCTAGACCAAACGCTGATTAATTAATTAGTTACAATTATGTGGCCCAATTAATTGTATAGTGTGAACTGGGCTTTAGAAAAAGTGACATAATTACCAAAAGTGTGACAATCACCGTACTTTCGTATGCTAAAGCTTTAATGAATGCTCGACTCGAGATCGACTACATAAAAGACTATTTATTGTCGCCTCTCTGGATCTTTTTTAGTCTATGGTATTATATCGTAGGTAGATGGAGATATCATCTCCACAGAATGTCGAAAAATCAAAAAGGGCACTAACTTTGACCAGTGGTACTTAGTTCCTCCGGTCCTCACTACGAGGCGTTATTTGTTGGTTTTAACATCCTTCCTCACCATGGCACACTTTCCCTTCTCCCCTTCCAACTTGTATTTCGCTCGTAACATTCATTAAGAAATAGATCCGATTGACACACTTTTGAAAATTATGTCACTTTTGGCTTTAGTTACGTTTAATATGTTTTGAACATCTGGCAACGCTGTTCCTTGGAAAAATTCGCGTAGTCGCGTTATTTATGCTTGACTTAACTTCCGTTTCAAGACGATTCCGAGCTGCTCACGTTTTTCTTTGAAAGTAAGTCTACGTGAGAGATGATTTTATTTCCGATTAACAATTACTTGCAAAATAGAAGAGTTGCTTCTTCTTGTATATTAATGTAATTCCAAATATCTGCGTAACGAAAATTTAGGCCTAAGTTGACCTTGGATGTTGTATAGAGTCTTATCGTTTGTGACATTTTTCAAAAACGGTGACGTAACGCTATTAGAAAGCAGTTGCGCCATCTTTCGGTAGGTTAAGTTTTTAAAATGCGTAAATTTGGACGCCATATTGGAAGTTTTGAAAAGTAGCGCGGTGCGGCCACAGCTGATGATTTATAATGGGGAAGGACGATAAAAATGAAGGTCCTTACGTGGATACTCTAGATTCTTTTGTTCAACAACGTTATAAAGAAAAACTTGCCTTCATAAACGGCCACGATCCTTATATAATTGACAAACAATCATGCGATAAAGTATTAAGTTTAGAAAATGTCTCGGGAAATCAAGCAACCGAGAATCAAAGCTTTGGAAGCGGATTTAACCTTTTACCAGCAGTGACGTTTGGTGATTTGTACGTGTATTTAATATCTGGGATTTCACCTTTTACGAGTGAAAATCTGAACAATTACAAAAGCTTATTGGCATACAACCAATTTGTTTGTGGATTCGTTCGAGATGTCTTAGTCAAACGTTTCGAAAATTGCCAAAATGTTCTAGTCAAAAGTCTTGTAAGTAGTTCTATCTATAATTCTACCCTAAATATTTTATATTAATCTTCTTTTATATTTTAGGTGATGCATTCGCAGTCACTTAATGAGAAGCCTCTTGATTGTTGGATAATAGCGCAAGAATCAGGGTCAGTTTGGTCAGCTCACTGTACGTGCATAGCGGGCTTGGACGAAAGTTGTTCGCACGTCGCTGCACTTCTGTTTTATATTGAGTATGCTGTTCGATACAGAGAAACAGCATCCGTAACAGGAGTAAAGGCAAAATGGATGGTTCCTGTAACTAAAGCAGTAAAATATTCCCCGGTATGTGAACTAGATTTTACAACCCCCAAATCAAAACAGAGTCGGCTCAATCACACAGTTGAACCCAATGAACTTAGTTTTACTCCAAGAAAACCTAAAATTGATATTAGAAAACCAAGATCTGTAATACCAGAGATAAGCGATGCTGAATTTTCAGATTGGTGTGATAGAATTTACAAAGTAAGCCCAAATTCAGCAATTTTCTCTATTTTGCCTAAATATCAAGATAGTTTCATTCCTAAATCATTACCACCGATATTGACTCAACTTTTTGAAAAAGACATTGTTGGACTTCATTTACCCGCTCTTATTGACTACTGCTGCGTCACTGATATAGAATTTACAGTAGAACAGGCTGAATACCTAGAAATAAAAACCAGAGGACAAGCTGAAAACAAACTCTGGCACCAATACCGAGCAGGCCGTATTACAGCCTCTAACTTCAAAAGTGCATGCAACACTAACCCCGACAATCCTTCCATTTCTCTTATAACTAACATTTGTTACCCAGGATCTTGCATTTTTGAAACATCAGCAACAAAATGGGGAAAATCTAATGAAGCAGTAGCAGTTAAAGCCTACACTGACGCTATGTGTAAAGATCACACCAATTTCAAAGTAACAAACTGTGGATTTTGCCTAAACCCTGGCTATCCTTTTCTTGGAGCCTCGCCTGATGGATTTGTTGAATGTTTATGTTGTGGGAAGGGTACGTTAGAGGTTAAATGCCCATTTTCTATGAAAGACATTTCGGTATTTGAAAAGAACCGAAATTCATGTTTGATCATTGATGAAAATGGAGCGCTCACTTTGGATAAAAAACACGCTTATTACAGCCAAGTTCAAGCTCAAATATTTTTAACAAAACGTTCCTACGGTGATTTCTGTGTGTGGACGAAAGTGAACCTGCACATTGAAAGAATTTTCCCCGAAGAATCCTTCTGGAGTGCCTCAATAGAAAAACTTGATAAATTCTTCCACCGTGCAATACTACCAGAGTTGGTTGCAAAGCATTTTTCTAACACCAAAACTACTGGGACTTCGTCGATTGCTAATTCAGCCACAATTAACGTGTGTCATGAAGTTAAAGAACTAACAGTTCAGCCTCAACCATACATCTCTACGATTCCGCCTCTAGAGTCAAGCTCTGCGATTCTCCATGAAGCGGCATCAAGTACTGTGATTTTGAAAACTGCAACTATTGTACATCAGGAATCTACCACTGCAATTTCACAGCAAATACTACCAAAAGATCCAACGATTCCACCTCAAAAACTAACTACTGTGATTTCCCCACAAATAAAAAATGAAACTGTTTCTCTGCAATCAGCTGTGGTGAAAAGATCTCAAATTATATCTTCCCAGACACAAACCCGAAGCAAAACTAAGAAACAAATAACCAATTCTCTTTCTAAAGCCTTAGATACTATAACTAATTTCCCCAGAAAAGAAGTGGTAAAAACTTGGTGTTACTGTCAGCGTTCAGAGGATGCCGTAGCAGGAGGCATGATAGGCTGTGACGAAGACAATTGTCCTATTGAATGGTTTCACACGAAATGTTTAAAAATAAAGAAAATATCCTGTGGTAAGTGGTATTGTCCCGAATGTTCTAAGTCTATGAAAACTGTTTAAAAAAAGTACAGAAACAATTGTAATTTAACTTACATTATGCCCCGTTGTTCAAGTTATTTAAGCCATTTTTTATTTTTATTAGAAATTACTCTTATTTCATGTTTTGTTTGTTGTTTATATTTCATATTTTGTTTATTTAAAATTTACATTTTTAACAAGTTTCAAGTATTTGAAATTAATGATATTAATTTTGTGATATTTTTGGTTTACAATAAACTAGACAAAAGAAATCAAAATATTTTTATTACTTCTGGAAGTGAACTTACTATTTGGTTGTAGTGGCTAATGAAAACATACATTAAAATGAAAATAAAATTTTCAACTTTCCATGGGAATAACGGAGGGACAAAGATTGGTGAGAGCACAAGTTACAGTGGCTATTTTATCAATAGTCGCCACTTGCTCTTCCTCTACTACGTGTAAAAGTTCTAAAGGCACTTGGGAATGTAAAATAGCGTATTTCTGACGAAGCTCACCGATTACCCTTTCAATATGAATACGAACATTAGCTATTTTACGGGTAGACTCAACTTTTTTGGGATCTAGCTGCTTTTTTCCATCTCGAAACGCAGGCAATTTCACTTTTGCATAGTAAAGACCCACAGAGTCTTCAATTTTGAAGCCTCTATCAGCCAAAACCACGTCACCCGGCATAAGATGTTCCAAAAAACCACAATTTTCAGTTATACGTTTGTCGCTAACGCGCCCTGCCCAACCTTTCGAAATGTAATTAATGGTTCCTTGGGGCGTGATTCCAATCAAGAATTTAACAGTGTTGTGGTGTTTGTAGCTAGACCATGTTTCGGCTCTAGCTAAGGCATTTGATGGTTTCTCCATGAAAACCTCAAAGCAGTCAATAATAACGGCTACAGCTCTTCCGAAGTTTTGCCTGAAACAGGCAGGCATAGTTTTTTGTAAACAATCTCGGTCTGGCCATTTAATGAATTTAACGAGTCGTTTATAGAGAGCATTAAGACAGTTGTAAAATAAACGCCCAACAGTTGTCTCAGATACGTTAAATCTATATGCTAAATCTCTGTTTGTCAATGCTAGCCTTAATTTCATAATCGTCATAATAAACTGTTGAAATTTAGATAATTTGGATTTTTCAATTAAGAAAGTTTCGATGCCTTTGAAAATTTCCAACAAAAGTTCATAATTTTCTAAACCACTGAAGTACTTCACCCTAGCTTCATCATTTAAGAACGAGGATTCTACGTAACTTTTCTTATCAAGTTCCTTTTCAAGCCGTTCTTTCTCAAGTTTTAGAGAACTAATTTCATCCATCATGGCTTTAAGTTGATTAGTTTGGTCTTCTAATTTAGATTTTAACTCTTTCATTCCACGTTCTAATTTTAAATAATCTAATTTGAAACCTTCTAGTTCAAACATTTCTGTAACTCGGAACAACGTTTGTGTACTATTGTCACAAACACTAGTACATAAGTTTAAGTCTGTTTGAGTCGATATATTTAATTTTAAACTTGAAACTAAATTTTCATACTCAGAAGTTTGCATTGCAAAATCACGGTTTTTGACTGATAAAGTTTGACTTCCTAATTCTTTTTTAGTCTTGTCCACTCTACAGGTTATTTCTTGCGAGAGTTCCATTACTTCAATTTCTTTTGTTTTTTCAGAGAAGTCTGTAGTTTCAATCCCTTTGTTACTTTCGTTTAATTCAATGCCTGTAGTTAGTGTACTTGTCTCGCTTACAACTGAAGTTTCCATTTGTTCACTTCTTTAAAGAGAAATATTATTTTTAATGAGAAAAACCCCAGTGTTTTGAAGAAAAAAAAATTAATACAGACTCATTGTTTTGATCTATGGTTATTGTGCAGCTTTTGTTTTTTCGACGCTTTTTCCTTTCAAAGCGCTGAACATCTTTCATAAGTTTATCAGGTTTTGAAGAGGAAGGGTTTTCTTCTCCATCTAAGTTCTTGTTAGGAATCCAATCTGGATTAGTATTATCAAACAGCGTAGCAGGCTCTAAAACAATGTTCCATTTATCTTTTATAATAACAACTTAAGGTTTACTGTCTTAAAAACATTAATTTTTAATTACCTCCAGAGAAAAAATGTGCAGAACAAACCCTCATAGAATCTCGAAGTGATTCTTTTTTCATTCCTAAACACTTTAGCCATCTGAGCATTCGCTCCTTTGATAAAGTCACGGTTTGTTTACTAAAGTAAGCCTCGTCCTTAATTCGCGGAATTCTAAAAAAACGTATATTTGAAGTTTTTTCCCTCAATGATAGCTTATTTCTGCATCTTTTTACACAGCAATATCGAACCATAGTCGCTATAAAAAATTTATCGTTCTAAAAACCGCGAAACGTAATAAAAAGTAGCAATCAAAAGGTAAAAACTTCCAATATGGCGCCAATCGAATTTTTATTTAAATTTGTCAAAGACGCACACAGATGGCACTACCTGGCGAGCAATTTTTTTTGAGTGACGTTTCAGTCTCTCAGAGAATTAGTCTCTATTGTACTATTTTCATGAATACCAGTGCTAGTCTGCCTAATGAAATCTATAGCCAAACGATTATTAATTAAAAAATTAAACATTTTAGTTCAAAGCTAATTATTAATTCGATCAAAAAATTAATATTAAATTCAACAATGTTATTACAATTTAGGGAAGACATTAATTATAAATGCTGGAGGTAAAGTTAAACTAGCGAAGCGGTCAAGCACGTAGATATAGAAAGTCTAAGGGGGGGACGGGTCATAACACAACCAGATTAAATCGCGAGCGCAGCGAGCGCGAAATTTTTCGTTAGCAATAACGCATATTTAAAGTACTGGCTAGACTCGGGACGAGTGACAATGACATTTCCGCACGTGTATCAAACGAAGTTTTTTAATACATTTAATGTTGCGCTCCTTTCGTAAGAAAGGAATCGAGTCCTAAGAGATTAAGCTTAGAATATAATTATTGGTAAATTGATAATATTGAAGTCAAGTAGAACTCATGAATGACATGCAATGTGGTTTTGACAAGAAGCGATCCTCACTACGATAAAATTCTTATTAACTTGACCCCCTGACTCCTATTGTTGAAAAACATGGTGGTAATAAATATAGTCAGTACCATTGCGGAGGGGGCGCTTCGATCTGGGCTGCATTTTTAACGTGAGGCAATTTCATTTTCACCGTATTTTGGGTTGGTACAGGACCGTTCTTAAAGCGCTCGTGGCCCCGGGCGAAATGCATGGGCGAAACTGACGACAGAGTGTAGAGACCCTCCGGTATATACATCCCTATGGTAAAATTTTAGAGGCCCTGGGCGACCGTCCTGCTCCCCCCCCCCTTAAGCACGGCCCTGTATATTGGTATTATAACTGCCCGCCCAATTAAATGTTAGCCCAGGGCGCCAAAACCTCTATTTACGTCACAGAACGAAATCGTATACTTAGCGCTACGAACCTATAGTGTTATATGTAAAAACGCAAATTTATCGTCTAAATGATTCTTGGGCATCTTTCGTTGTAGACACACAACTTACTAAATATTGTATACGCAGTTCAAAAGCTTCTTTATGAGCTCTACTTCACTTGGTTGGGTCACATATTAAAGAAAAACAAAAAATGCAGTTTTAGGAAAGAACAAACTATTTTAATAGAGCGTATATTTGTGAGCTCGAGATGAGACCATTAAAATAAACTAAATTGCAGTGAGCCTTAGGGGAGTCCAATATAAAATAATGTACTACAACGAGTCCTAGCTGAGACCATATTTTTGTAACGAGCCCGATATGAGACCTTTTTATTTTTAAGAAACGGTTGTGTCCGTTTTTGCACGATTATATTTCCCTTGGCCACTGGGGAGCGCTGCGGTGCAGAACAAGAGTACGTACTTAATGATCGGTCCCCGAAATCGTCATTTGTTAAAACCACCAAATATTTAAAATTTGTGGAAGAACATCATATAGGTATAAAATGTTTGATAATCAATAAAATATTTTTTGCAAATAAAAAGTTTCTTTAGAATCAATTTTTTCTTTGAATAATACGAAACTTCTCAAGAACTAGATACGTTTGGAATTCTAATGTTGCGGGAACTCGCCGCGTTTGAAACTTAAAGATTCCAGAACTCGACGCGTTTGAAACTTAAACGATTCGAGAACTCGACGCGTTTGAAACTTAAACGTTTCGAGAACTCGACGCGTTTGAATCTTAAATGATTTGACAACTCGACGCGTTTGAAACTTAAACGTTGCGACAAATCAACGCGTTTGAAACTTAAACGCTTCCAGATTTCGACGCGTTTAAAACTTAAACGATTGGAGAACTCGACGCGTTTGAATCTTACACGTTTCAAGAACTCGACGAGTTTGAAACTTAAACGTTTCAAGAACTCCACGCGATTAAATTTAAAACGTTTCGACAACTCGACGCGTTTGATACGTAAACTTTAACTTTTCGAGAAATATACGAGTTGCAAAATTAAACGTTTCGTCAAATAGACGAGTTTACATTTTAAGCACTACAAGACCTCAACACGTATACAACAATCATTTCTAGAACTTAACATGCTTTAAACGAAAACGTTTTGTAATTCGACGCGCAAAAAGACTTGACGTATCATCTACTCAACGCGTGTTGGTATAGTATATGTCTGTGAGAGCGTTGCATTTTCCCGTTTAGAAAAACGTCTAGAATTTAAACATTGTTTTTTTTCTGTGTAGTCTCCGGATCCAGTTGCAAAAGCTTGAAATTCTTCTTGGCAATATTTGCAACTTTGTACATTTGCGGGTGTAGCCTTAACCACGAACTCGTCGTCTGAGGAACAAATGCGACGCAAACGCAAAAACTGCGAATACGGAATTGCACTTGTCGTATGCGTAGGGTGGTTAGATGACGGAAGCAGATATGAGCAGCTATTAGTCGGTTTTCGATATAATGTGGTAGAAATACCGTTGCCTGAGACAGAAACGGTCATGCCCAGAAAAGATATTGAAACGTCTGAAACGTTGGTCGTTAATTCAAGAGCAGGGTGCATAACACTGAAAGCGTCGATAAACGAGTCGAGATCCATTCGATTACAGGACGCCAGCAGATAAATATCGTCTAGGAAGCGTCCGTAGAAATCTGGTTTGGGACCCATGTAGTTAGAGAAGAATAATTCCTCGGCCCAACCGACAAACGAGTTTGCGAAACTTGGTCCGATCTTGGTTCCCATTGCAACCCCGCTAACTTGCTTGTAGAACTTTTAGTTGAATTCAAAAGCATTTAATGTCAAAACCAGCTCGGCCAAACGGACCAAAGTATCGGTGGATGGGTATTGATCTGGACGTCGGTCAAGGTAATACTTTAGAGCTTGAAGGCCGTCGCTGTGCGGAATCACGGTGTAAATTGATTTAATGTCCAAAGCTACGAGCCAACGGTTCGGACCTTGAAAAGTAAAACTTGAAAACTGACTGTGGACTTGAAATGATTTCATGGGATCGCTGTGAGCTGAGGGGATTTTACTGGTCTAGTTCGGAAAGTTTTGGGGAAAAAGCTGGGTTGGGAAGGCTCGGAATGTCTGGCACCATGGTCTTGTGACCGAGAGAAAACACTTCCATTAACGAGGGATTAAATTAACGTTGCTGAAGGCAGGAATTTAGTTTATAATTTATATTTAGAAAATGGTTTAATTAATTATCTTAATTTTATATTTTATCGTGGGGGTTGATCGAGTTCTATAAGATTTATAAACTATAATTAATTTGTATGAATGGATTAAAAGTTATTTAAGTTTTTACCCCTTTAGCACAAAGAGTTGATTTGAGGTCGGGGTTTGGTCGAAAAGTCGCTTTTCGGTTCTGGTCCAAATACCGACTCTAAAAGTCCTAAAAGTTTGTGAGATAATACCTTGTTAGTACGTTTTTGGTCGCTTTTAAAGTCGGTATGGCGACTTAAAATTTCGGACCACTTGCCGACTCTAAAAGTCTTAAAATGTTTTGAGATAATTCCGCGTAAGTACGTTTTTGGTCGCTTTTAAAGTCGGTATGACGACCTAACATTTTGAACTAGCCGACTCTAAAAGTCTTATCATTGGAACTATTTAGAGCCCGAACGCCGACCTTGAATTGTAATAGCTGTCGCGACTTTAAAAAGACATGGAACATTTATAGCCCGACCAACGGCCGACTTATAACCGACATTCCATTTGCCAATAAATCGCTCAAAACTGTGAAACTTTTTCGATTTAATAAAACAAATAGAAATATTTTTAAAATAACTTTTTCTCAGTTTCGAAAAAGATCATATATTCAATCTGAGAATGTGTTCTTATTAAAAATCTCTCAACTCAAGTAGGTTACATTCGTATCGCTAAATATGTTAGGGTAATTTATTATTTATTAACTATAGAACTCTGTACCCTGGATTCAAGAGTTTTCTAATTGACGGAAAGAAATTGATTGTTTCATTCCCGTTCATGGGATTTCCCCAACTACATCCATGCATATAGCTATATATTCGACTTTATATGGTCATTTTCAGTAATATAAAATATCAAAAATGAAGTCTACCCGACGCCATTAGGAAGTCGGGCCGACGTCGTTTCAACGTAATGTAACCGCCTCGGTTGCATTCTCTTGCTTTGTTTCAATAATTTGTCATTTTTATTCCATTTTATATTTTATGTAAAGTCCCCGAGTGTTTCTAGGTTTTGCGTACTCCTCGTCTTGTTTTGAAATCCGGTAAGCGAAGTAAG
Source organism: Leiobunum rupestre (assembly GCF_980474605.1). NCBI lineage: Eukaryota > Metazoa > Arthropoda > Arachnida > Opiliones > Sclerosomatidae > Leiobunum > Leiobunum rupestre. The sequence continues at coordinate 3,130,308 of NC_143386.1, forward strand.
TCTTTATGAATGTCCCCTCGAACTTTTCGTCAGTATGTGTTTAAGGTTAAGCTGACGTAACTAACGTAATATCGCTATAATAAATTAGTTTCCTACGCAATAACTCTATTTTTATAAATAAACTAGGTAAAGTACCCCCTGTTATAATATGGAAATATCTAAATCTAAGAACTGTTTACTATTTCAAGTACAACTTTAAGTTTAAGTCATGTATATAATAAAGGTTGCCCCCTTGGTCATTTCTAAAGTATAAAGTCCCTAAGGAACTATATGGCCTGATGGCCCAAGATTAGTAATGAAATTTAAGTTTTAGTCAAATATTAAAGTTAAATGTAAAGTAATGTGGATTTCTGTGTTAAGCCTAGGCCCCAAAGAATTCAATAGAAGGAGGCAGGGAGGAGGGTTTTTATTGTCAGTTTGAGAGAGCCAAAGCAAAAAACCTTGAAACTATCATAAACTTCTAAAAAAAGATATAGTATAAATCATGCATTGGAGACCCCAGTAACAAGGCCAAGGTTACCAAAGACGCGATAAGAATTAAGGACCCCCAACTCCCCACCGATCTCAAATTCGTCAAGTAACGTAGACCCGAAAAAGCATAGTCAAAGGCGTAAGCCACCCCTCTACGTCCTAGGGACCCAATGCCCCAAAAGAGCACCATCATTAAGGAATGAGTGAAAAGACCGAGGGTATAAAAAAGGCCCCACACCCTAGAAACAAAAAGAAACCAGAAGAGAACCCCAAAAGACTCGCAGGCGGAAGCTCTGCCCCGCCATGGCCCGACCCTTCACTTAGAAACTCTAAACTTTAAACCAAAACTTAGAAATTTAGATGAGTCGAAATGAAATCATGAGGTCCCCCATCATTTAACATTGATAATAATGACGTTTAGCGAGTCCCCAGACGTATCCAGCTACGAAAATGAATCCAGAAAGAAGGCTAATCCACATCCCAAGAGAGCGAGAGACGTAAATCCAATCCAGAGTTCGAGAGTCTCGTTCAGGTCCGAAAGAGTTATCCCGACGAAGACTGCTGGGAGCCTACTTGCGTAATCCGGAAATCCCGTAACCCGGAACCCCGTAAACCAAAGAGGATACAGCAGAGTCGTCAAATTCCAGAGAAAGAGTCCCCAGCCTTCCATTGCAACTTCGAGTCAAGCGACGCATCGTGAATCAGGAGTGGAAGAGGGCTCAGGGAGCCGCTGCGATCTGCTGCCTGGATTCATCCCCGGCCGTTCGGGGAAAGTGCAACCCTTTCGCGTGCGTTTGAACGAGGTGTTGTGACTATTTGTGCCCCCCCCCCCCCATCGGACAGTGAGAACGAGACCCCCGCGCGAAAGAAGAGAAGAAATCCCTCCTCTCCAAAGAAGAAGCGAAGACGCCAGACAAAAGGACAATTGATAAGTAGTAGATTCTCCTAAGTTTCCTTCTAAAAATTCACTGGGTCAAATAGCGAGTCAAGTAAAGTCCCCCACCCTCAAACTGACAAAATCAACCCAAATCTAGAGTTTCCCTTCTAAGACCTAACTAAACAAAGCAATCAAGTCCCCTAACCCTACGTAAATTTTCATTTTACCCGTGAGTTCCCGAGCTATCAGTCACTAAGGCCGAGAACCGAAAGAAAGAGTAAGTTCCCTTTAAGATTTTGCCAGGTCCCCTCGTTTTATTTCATTATTTTGGTTTATGTCCCCATTACATTGTTGATAAAGTGTATTTTTGTTAAAAAGGGCTAATAAAGAGAATTTTGATTGAGATCATACTGTTTTTCCGTATGAGATTCCACTACCTCCCCTTTCCCTTTCCCCTTTTATTATCATTTTCGGTGGGAGCGTATAACACCAGACAATTAATATCACATTTGATTAATTACCATCTAATCACCAAAACGCTCCGACCGGAGAGAGGCTATAGTAATTATACAGTACACTCAGTTTCAAAAGTCTTCACCTGTTATAATATCAAAATTAAAGTTGGTCTAACTCCATTTCTGCAAGGCTTATCAGAAAGATAAGAGGAAGCCCCACAATATGCACATATCAATGTCTCGAAACTTTAAAGGTCGGATCTATAATTCACCAAAAACCTTAATTTCCGATTTAGCAAACTTCTTTAAAAATGGGTTAATCAATGTTTTTATTGGATTTTCGTAATATGTGGGGTCGAAATAAATAGAAAATCTGTAACCATATTTAAATTCCGACCAATAGTTAAAATGTTACAAACAACCGTGTAAAGAATTGGTTGAAACACGGCTTAAACTAGATCCTTAAATAAGAGAGTCTAGCATACTTAATTAATTAGTTGTAGGGTCTAAATGAATTAGTTAGTTCATTATAACGCATAGATCATAACGAATAAGACCAAACAAATATAAAACGAAAAGTCATAAATCTAAGGTGGCGTTTTGAACTGGTTCCCTTCCTCGTCGTCATAACACGGCTTAAACTAGTTCCTTAAATAAAAGAGTCTAGCATAATTAATTGTAGAGTCTAAATGTGCGACACGTTAATTAGTTAGTTCATTATAACGCATAAATCATAACGAATGAGACCAGACAAATATAAAACGAAAAGTCATAAATCTAAAGTGGCAGTTTTAACTGGTTAACTCATTTTCTGTGGGATATGAATTTGATCAAAGGAGCTCCGGGATGAAACAATGGCCATTCCAACGTGTAAGAAGAAAGCCTTTTCTTTCAAATTACGAAAAAGGTAATTTTGCGCTTAGTTAAGGTAAAATGGACATTTGCGGTATGGCGAGGTGTTGCAAACCGAAAGTTTTCAAAAGATCGATTCCGCAATTAGTTACATGTAGGGGCGAATTGCATTGCGTTATAAAGTGAAAGTTCCCTTCCTCGTCGTCATAACGTCGTCTGCTCTTCTACTTTCATAGAGGTCGGCGTTTGGATAGCAATTAACCGTTTGTTTGGATAATATCCATAAACAAAAATTATCCAAAAAATAATCAGTTATTTTTGCCTTTTTCCCATATTAAATCGTTTTTGTCCATGGATAATATCCATGGATAAACGGTTAACCGCAATTTTTATGATTAATTGAAATTTGGCCAGTTAATTTATCTGCTCCGCCGATCTCTATACTTTCATAGTATTAATGAAACACGACGGAACAGAGACGTCATGACGTAGAGGAAGTGAGACGTGAAGATGGAATTTTGAAACATTACTTGTTTATAATCGACCATAAGTATTCAGAGAAAATATAAACCGCGCAGCGCTGCACCGTATACCGCGGTCCATTTGCAGCTCTCAAATATGTAAAAGGGATACTAAACAAAAAGAAATTGCATGAAGTTATTTTATACTGACGTTGTTTTCGTTTGCTCAGCCCATATATAACTAGAGTAGCGGCGTCCGTTACTTCTGGAAAAAAGTATTTGCCTCACTTTCGCAATTTTCCCATTTTTATGTGCTATATGGAATTATTGAATGGCCACAAACAGACGAAAGTAACCAATTTCTATTGACTTTCGGAATTGACCTATGGGTTATTCTGTCTACAGCTTTGCGATTTCTACAAAATGATTATAGGTGAAGGAAAACATTACGCATTTTTGCTTTGAAGGACCACTGCCATTATTATTTAATTGTCTTTGAATTTCGGTTTTATGTGATAGATAATCCACTCTTATTAAAATTCGAATAGTAGATCTTTTTTACTTGAATTTAAAAATTACGAAATACAGTAAGGCCTACGGCGACTGTCGCGCAGCCCGAAGCTCTCCCTTTCCATTCCCGCAACCAAATTGCAATTTCGACAGCCACTCACGAGCAAACGATGGACAGCAACTCGGACAGCAAGTTTTCCTGGCAAGTTTCCACAGTGAGAGCTTCACTCTTTAACGCTGGTCCTTTGAAAATTACTGACGTGAATAGAGTTCCTTTAGAAAGTTATGATATAATAACTGTTTTAATTAGTATTTGTTATTATAATTTTGAAAACACTATTATTAGCCTCAAATTGTCGATTTGAATTTTAAGTTAAAAGGAGACGCTGTTGTTTATATGAAGTTTTTAACGGCTGTTTAAAATAGACGTAGCAAATACTTTTTCCAGAAGTAACGGACGCCGCTACTATAGTTATATATGGGCTGAGTAAACGAAAACAACGTCAGTATTAATTTACTTCATGCAATTGTTTTTGTTTAGATGTATCCCTTTTACATATTTGAGAGCTGCAAATGGACCGCGGTATACGGTGCAGCGCTGCGCGGTTTATATTTCCTCTGAATACTTATGGTCGATTACAAACAAGTAATGTTTCGAAATTCCATCTTCACGTCTCACTTCCTATACGTCATGACGTATCTGTTCCGTCGTGTGTCATTAATGCTATGAAATTAGTAGAGCAGACGACGTTATGACGACGAGGAAGGGAACCAGTTCAAAACGCCACCTTAGATTTATGACTTTTCGTTTTATATTTGTTTGGTCTTATTCGTTATGATCTATGCGTTATAATGAACTAACTAATTCATTTAGACCCTACAACTAATTAATTAAGTATGCTAGACTCTCTTATTTAAGGATCTAGTTTAAGCCGTGTTTCAACCAATTCTTTACACGGTTGTTTGTAACATTTTAACTATTGGTCGGAATTTAAATTTGGTTACAGATTTTCTATTTAAATAGACCCCACAGATTACGAAAATATAATAAAAACATTGATTAACCCATTTTCAAAGACGTTTGCTAAATCGGAAATGAAGGTTTTTGGTGAATTATAGATCAGACCTTTATTGTTTCGAGAAATTGATGTGCATATTGTGGGACTTACTCTTATCTTTCTGATAAGCCTACAACATCGCTTCTAGCTCTTGTAGAAATGGAGTCAGACCAACTTAAGTTTTGAAATTATAACAGGTACATTTCGAGTCGTGATGACGTCGGTAATTTTGGGTAGGACATTTCGACCGTTTCAACAGAGGTGGCGGGACATACGGCCGACCCTGACATTTATCTTGATCGTCGACGTCGGCCCGACCCTATTGTGCTAGAAGAAATAGTTTATCATAAATTTTAATTATATTGAACACTGCGATTGGTTTCATTATATAGAGCTCGGAATTCTAAGATATTTGATGTAGGGGGCTTTAAGAATACTTAGCAATAACTGTCAATTTAGAGGATCAAGAGTGCCGGGGAAAATGTAATAACAAAATTAAATAAAACACAGAAAAATATAAAAGGGTTTGAATCTTTCGGAGTACTGGCCGATTGACGTTTAAATACGCGAACAACAAGTTGGCAAGCCAAAATATACCTCTCCTCGGAAGAATGGTCCCTAGTGGTATTAATTTCTCGACACGACCCCCAAAGATATCTCCGCAATTCAGAGTTATTTACGAAAAACGTATTCTCGGTTCAAACCCTGCCCGGTATAAAATTTTAATTTTAATTTAAATAATTGAGACGAAACAATCGAGTTTAATTTATTCAGAATATTATAAATTAAGTAGTTACAACAGCGAGTTACACTTACTAAAACAATGCACAATTGAATTTCACCCTTTTTATAGTACATGTTTATCAGTTGAATATAATACTAAGCAAATTTTAATGAAAGAAATATCTACAGATGGTATTTTTATTTTTCTCGCTTACGAAATACTTGCCGCATCTTTAACGCTCATTTTATTTCAACACTCGTAGACTTCCAGTTGACGTTGTGACACATACCGCATGAAAAAGACCAATGCCGTCCAATTTCCAATATCATATAATGACTCGCACACCCAGGAAATCATTGACTGCGTTAGAAATCGTAGATATCCAAATATCCACACCGAATATATTTACAAGAAGCAAAAACCTTACCATCAACAAAGCACAGAGAGCCACTTGACTAACCGCCAGCTCTTAAAGCAATAAACGTTAAATTATCGTCTTTGAATTAACACAACTATATATAGGTCGTTAATAATACCCGTTAATAAATAACAAAAAACTAACAAAGTGGACTACCCACAGGGTCTACCCTTTAACCCTCTTATCTCGGCTGACTGCGCTAAAACAAGATTTATCCTTTAAAATTGCATTCGTAAAAAACCAGATTAGGCCTTCATAAATTCATTAATAAAAAAAGACTTTATTACCTATTATGCTTACGATGCGTGTCTTAATTTCAGTGAACCTAAGCAGCTATCGGTGGTTCTGTGGTAGAGCGCTCGACTGCCAAGCCGAATGGTCTGGGTTCGAAACCTTGGTGGCGCATTTGTTTTTAATCAATAGAGAAACGCTAAATTAGAATTTCGTCGATGCAATAATTTCAATTTCAATTCTATTTCAATTAAACCAAAATTTCGTACTCTATTAAATACGCTTCCGATAAAGCTGAAGGTCTAATTTTCAATAAAGCGTATCAAGTGTCGGTGGTTCTGTGGTAGAACGTCCGCCTGTCAAGCAGGAGGTCTCGGGTTTAAATCCCGCCCGATGCGATCGCAAATTGATACTAAGACGAATACCGTGTACAACTGGTGGAAACCCTGCCATTGGACGTTGAGAGGTAGCATTACACTCAGCACTCGGTCCGTCCCAAAGTCATTAAGAAGAAGTTGGAGAGAAAACGCCCATATAAACACAACAGACTCAACATGCACAACCATCAGAACACAAACACAACAAATTCAACACTCACAACCTACGCATAAACATTACAAAAACGTAATAAACCAAACCGTCACGACGGTGAGCGAAAAAACACCATCCAAACCAAACCGCAAATGAATCCGTTAACGCTCACCGTCACACGGTGGGTTTGCCAACCCTTCGAGAAACTGCGAACGCAGAGATCTCGAGAAACTGCGTACGCAGTGATTACACTTTGCACCGAAAATTGCGAACGCGTTCACAGGCCTGACAGACAGACCCACAGACAGACATGGTGGTTGTATAACCCCTCCTAGGGTACTTTGTCCCCTCGGAGAGGTAAAAATGTAAATAAATAAAAACCAATTGTGATTTCCAGATCATTCTTTGCATACTGAAGGGCTGAAAGTGTTGATCGTCTGCAACGGCACTTCATATATTATTTTGTAATTGTTAATCATTCCACCCTATACGATTACTACGCATTTTTTTGCCACAGTACTTTGCTATTTATTTTAACGATCAGGCAGCACTTCTCTACGTCGCATATCTAGTCTCTAGTCACAATTCGAGTTAAAGCGTTCGCCAGAAGTCGGTTTGTGTTATTTCTTTTAAATGGTATTCATTACCACAACAGAAATTTACAAGTAATTTATATTTTATATTGTTTCATGCTGGACTAAATATGTTCGCCTTCGCTTTAATTTATATCTCGATAATTTTGAGATAAAACCTAAGTGTAGTATTTTACGCTGTGTCATACGCAGGAAAATATATATATTTTGGAATACAGTAGGACTCACGAAAATAATATAAATAAAATAAATTTAGTTTTTATACTCAGAGGATGAAAACTTCGTCTAAATATTGGTATTTTTTCCCCATTAGCATACTATAAATATTCAACATAAGCTTAAGTATTTATTTCATTACAGCTTAGTTTTTCTCAAAACGTTGTATTATTTGTATATTGACCGGGAAGCTCTTGTAATTAGAACCGCTTTATTTTTCATGCCTAGTTAGTCTTATATTAATTCTTCCCGTTATAAATCACAAGCGTAATTAGACAAATAAATTTGATTAATTATCAGCCCGTTTTCCACCGAAAAGGTTTTATAACTGAATATTCTGGTTAAGTTGCTTTGGAAACTTGACACAATTCTGTTTTCTCGTTAGCGGCATATATACTTACGCGTATAAAATTTACTCTCAGTAAAAACTTGCAACCTTTAATTCTTTAGGTGTGCCAAATTCTTTGTTATCTGAAATAAGCCATTAACTGGAAATCTGACAAGGGAAGAAACAAAAAATTTTAAGTTTAAAAAAGGTAAAATAAACAATATGTCAGAACTGAGAACTCAGCAGAGAGCAAAACCCTACAAATGCGATCAGTGTTGTTATTCAGCTGCAAGTAAAGATAATCTAACCGTACACAAAATAAAACACACGGGTGAGAAACCCTATAAATGCGATCAATGTAGTTATTCAGCTGCAAGAAATAGCAAACTTACTGAACACAAAAGAACTCACACGGGCGAGAAACCCTATAAATGCGTACAATGTAGTTATTCAGCTGCACAATCAAGCACACTGCTTTCACACATAAGAACACACACGGGCGAGAAACCTTATCAGTGCGATCTTTGTAGTTATTCAGCTGCAAATAAAATAAATCTGGAATTGCACAGAAAAAAACACACGGGTGAGAAACCATACAAATGCGATCAGTGTAGCTATTCATCAGCATCAAAAGGAAATCTGAACTTGCACAGAAAAAAACACACTGGTGAGAAACCGTACAAATGCGATCAATGTAGTTATTCCGCTGCAAGAAATGGCCAACTTACTGAACATAAAAAGAACCACACGGGCGAGAAACCCTACAAATGCGATCAGTGTAGCTATTCCGCTAACCATATCAGCACAATGATTGCACACAAAAGAACACACACGGGTGAGAAACCCTACAATTGCGATCATTGTAGTTATTCAGCAGCATCTAAAGGAAGTGTGAATGTTCACAGAAAAAAACACACGAGTGAGAAACCTTACAAATGCGATCAGTGTAGCTATTCCGCTACCCAATCAAGCAAAGTGATTTTACACAAAAGAACACACATGGGTGAGAAACCCTACAGATGCGATCAGTGCAGTTATTCCTCTTCAAGAAAAGGTCATCTTACTGAACACAAAAAAAGACATACGGGCGATAAACCGTACAAATATGATAAATGTACCTTCATACCCGCATTGAAAACTAATGTAACAAACCATAAAATAACACATTTAAGTGAGCAACCATATACATGTTCAAAGTGTGACTACTGGTGCAGGCTGAAATCGGATTTAATTCGCCATGAAAGGTTACGCCATAACCAGGACAAGGCACGAAATTGCAGTGAGACTTCCACTACGAAAGCGCCCGTCAAAGTTCACTTTCGAAATTCGTCTCCTCCCAGGAAACTAAGTGGAGCCGACCTAATTGCTGCCATCAGCCCCACCCAAGATTTGCTATCTCAAACATCACCTCAAGCAGATATATTAAGCTTTCCGGGTCCTGAAGAGGGAATCAAGCCTTGCTCGGTGCGATTGCGTCGATTGACTAATAAAGAGATCAGAGCTTTCACCGAAAAGCCCGACCCTTGCGCTGTTGCCAAACGTGAAACTGTCACCGACGTGAAATTCGATATCAGGCGCATCAAAGCAGAAACTGTGGATTTCATTGACGAAATATCCATTCCGTCAATCGTGAACCGAGAATATCTGGAAGGTCTCGATCTGCCAGATCGTAACGACGTTGTCTCAAAGCGCCAAAGCAACTTCATTAAGACAGAATTTCACGGCGAAGACGAAAGTTTAGAAATTAAGATGGAAATCAATAACTAATGAAGTTCATTTTGTTGCGGTACAAAAAAAATGAAGCATTTTAAGTTCATTATTTTTTTTATTTCATTTTAAGATGTATCTTGTATCCTTGAAGTAGTTGTTCTGAATTGATGCTCTCGTAATCTTTCGATTAAATTTTTCTTTGTATTTTAATTAACTCACGATTATTGCTAATTAACGGTATATTAAAAGTTATTTGGTAATTATTCAAAATAATAAAATTCTTTTACTATTTTAGCTTAGTTGTCACATTTTCTTTTCATTGTCGATACATGCCACTTAAAGCTCTGTTGCCTGAATATTTTTTTTTTCATTTTCTGTTTCTGTATTCTATTTTATTAAATTATCCCAGGCCAATCTTTATAAAATTTCTACCATAATTTTTCTTTGGGTTATTTTATTACATAAAGTACAATAAAGATATTTTACTGTTAAGTTGATATACAATCCTAATTTAATTTTTATTTAATTTTGGAGCAGGCCTTAAGCATTGGGTGTTATTTTATTGCAAAATATGAAATGCAGATTTATGTACTGTTTAGTTGCGGCTGTCGTATTAAGTTTAATATAATTATTTGTGTCCATCGTGTTTTGCATTAAATACATTTTGCGTACTAGTTGTATTACAATTCAGCGAACAAACCTTTTTTTGCGTTTTTCTATAGAGATAAAAGGAAGGTGTACTATAATTTTGAACTAATTCGAAAGTAATGGTATTCATATTTATTTATATTTAAAAAAATAAAATCGATTTCTTTTTTTGCAAAATTTTAACGTTCTTCTTGATATAGTTGGTTAAAAATCCAACTTAAAAAATCGAACTAATTTTAATGTTATTTGAAATTGAAAACGTCCTTTTGTGGTTTACTAGTTACAACAAATTAAAAAAAATATGGTTTTTCAACTAATCTAATGCGTCCTTATGGTAAGACGTTGGTCTATGTAATGTGTAGACAAACACTTTTATTGCACCAATATATAGCAACTTCCTAACAAGTGTTTTTCTCCTTTCAGCCTTTGATGATTTAGTCCAAATAATACACTGATATACATTTCGCATCGTGCACTTCAAAAGTCTGGTTTCTTTTAATCGCAAACTATAAAACACTGGCGAGCACTTGTGCATATACAGAAGATTTAAGAAAATGCGTAAAAGAAACACTTGCTTAGTTTAAAGCATTTATTTGAAACGCCACGTACATTTCGGCTCAGTCGTGTGAGTCGTCGTTATGGGCACTAATTCTTACACTTAGATGAAGCACGTAGCGCCATCTCAGTAAGCTGCCCGATATTTTAACGGAAATAAAATCTAGATAAATTTTAATATATCGAAAACTTTTAACTCTTTGAAATTAAATCATATTTTTTGATTAGACAAAAAAGGATCTTGCTTGATTATCAACTTTTGGATGCCTCTGGAAAAATATCCAAAACTATCATAAATTTAAACTCATGTTGTATGGGTAAATATGTAAAATTTAAATACACTAGTAAAACGTACTGCTGCTTTGGGGATTTAATATATTAAAGTTTATTAAAAACTTTAAAAACCACGGTCTTAAAACTTAAATTCAGGTTTTTTTTAATCCATAAAGTACCAGTACTTTTTACTAGTGTTTTTAAATTTTCCAATACTATATCTCAAATAAAGTAAAGGATATAAACACAATAATAATTAAGTTCTGTTTTTAAATTATTAGTGTTAAATATTAGAAAAATATTTTGTAACCTATAGTGCTGGGACTGATCGGGTACCTATTGAGTTGCTGAGAGAAGATGCTAGTTAGCTGTTAATAAAAGAGAGAAAAAAACCGATATTGAATAGAGTTAATTAAAACGCGTAAACAAGCAATCCCCAAAGATGTCCCATTCTGCGAAGTGCGTGTGTCGGGTATCTTGCGTGAAACGGAGATAGTGAAATCCCTAAAGCGGATAAGCGATCACGTAGCGGATGAAATTGAAAATAATCAAGTGATAAGTAGAAATTTTCCCTTGTAGAGCACCCAGGTTCACTATTAGAAATGGCCAGTAAAACGTGAAAAAAATTCTTAGAAAAAAGGTGTAATCTCTCGCTTTTGTCAGAGGAAAGTTTAAAAACAATTTCACATTAGGCTGAGAGCTCATTCTGTTTCGTCTGTTTATACTGTTAGGATTATCTTTTTCTTTGTATTTACCCGTGTATTATAATTTGCAGTTAGTTATTTCCATTTAGTTTAATTGTCACGAGTTTACTTGTAGTCCCTTTATATGTAGTATCTTTAATTGAAGTATTTAGTGTTTAGTGTATAAATGGTTTGCCATCGCTCTTTCGAACTTAAGATGCCCTAAGTTACGGATGCTGGCACTGATCCCATGGAAAATCCTGATTCATAATTTTTTAATGAATCTAAGATCAAAGATTATATTATTGTCAGGTTTAAAATCCCCCACTCATAGAATATAGATAATAACTGTAGTAGTAATGGCGTAACCATCACGAGAATCAAATATAACTATTCCCTTCGACCATAATAATTCGCCCCCTTTGTTAATTAGTGTAGTGTTTTTTATATTGTGTTCGATAAAGATTTTCTGATTGATTAAAAACAAAGGGTTTCCATTCTCAATTCGATACAGTCGGCTTTCCCTTTCATGTAAACCCTTCTCTCTGATTTGATTCACCCCATGAAAGGCCACGACTCGCATTTCTTCGCCATCTTCCCCCGCCTTGGACTAGGAATATATTCTAGACCGTACTCGTTATCCTAAACCGATACGGTACGCGTTAGGAATTTTTCCGAGAAGTTGCGCTTTTTACCTCTCCGAGGGGACTTTATACCCTAGGAGGGGTTATACAACCACCGTGTCTGTCTGTGGGTCTGTCTGTCTGTCCTGCGAACGCGTTCGCATTTTCGGGGCAAAGGGTAATCACTGCGTACCCAGTTTCTTAGAATCGGGGAAAAGGTTTTTCCAAAAGCGCCCTATTTTTATCATTGGGTGTAGTATAATTTTTTAAATGGCGGGGATTCGAACCCGAGCCCTCTTGCACGACAGGTGAGCGTTCTACAGCAGAACCACGGATACAGTTACGCTTCGCTTAAAATTAAAAACTCTTCCGAGGAGAGGTATATTTTGGCTTTCCATCTTGTTATTTTTGCTTTGCATATTTCATTCTTTGGGAAGCATCGTCGAACGGAATCGGAACTCGACGCTCTGAGGCCCATCAATAAAATTTTATTAGCATGAGTAATAGTATTATATAATTCCCCATTCCATAAACTGCAACCTTGTACCTCTTCGTGGTGGAAGGGAGTAACAGGTGGAGGCAACTAAGGCTCTGCTTCTTCCTTAAGCCAAAGTGTAAGGTATCGCGCTGAGGTCTGAGTGGTACCGGGGAAGCGTAAATATGATACCAGGACGATCCCCTCGGGAAACCAGGTGAATCCCCGTTGTAATTAGCCTTCCATCCGGGAGGAGGACTACCGGGTGGTGACCTCTTACTTTCCTCCATACTCGTGGGATCATTTATGAATTCTAAAAAACAAAAAACAAACAAAAAATGAGAAAGGGTCTACTTCCAGTAGTACCCGGCTTGATAGAGAGTCTGGGTTATCTTCGGATGTTAGCCAACCCTCAATAACGTCGATACGAAATGCACTGCGTTAAGCTGCAAGGATCGCTAAGAAGAAGGTTCAGTCATCCTCATGTGACAAAGAAACCCCTTCATTTAAGAGGCTCAGGTCGGAGGCTCCCAATCCCGCACCTGAAGCTTCTCAATCTGCGCCAAAAAGGCTAACGAGCCTCGAACTCCCTTGTCCTATAGTGACGCAGTAGGGTTGGGCCTTCAGGGCTAAGGATGTCTGGACGAAGGATCTAGAAGTCCTTCTAAAGAGTATGCACATCTATAGCAACAAGCTCATTACGAGCCGTTGGAAAGTTGTCACCTCTGTATGTGACAAGTACTTTATTCGATGGATTTTCCTGATGGATGAAGATTCTGTCGCAGTTTTAAAGGATGCACGATTTTCTGCCTACACAGGGGTGGATAGGGGGACTTTAAAAGTCCTCAAAAATCCTAACACCCCATCTCAGCCTAAAGTGGTGGCAAAGGACTCTGCTACTGAGATTTCGGATTTTGATCTGGCAGGAGAACTGAGTGATATCAACCTGGGCTCCAAGTTGGACATTTCCGACATCACGGTGTTGGAGAACACCTCCACCGGCAAAGAAGGGTCGGTTCAACCCACAGGGGCAATAGGTGAAGATGTGTGTGGTTCAACTGGTGATGGGGGTAGGGTCAGACCTGTACCAACCTCCATTGCCGTCCAATAGCCCAGCACCAACACCGGCAACTGTGGTTGGACATGAAGGTGATACAGATCAATCTGCATCACTGTAAGGCAGCCTCGGCAGTCCTCTGTCATAGATTTGTTGTGGAGGGCTTAGACGTGGCCCTCATGCAGGAGCCTTGGATCCAAAATGGAAGAATCCTAGGTCTCAAAAACGCAGGTACTGTTTATTACGACTACAAGTCTACTAAACCTAGGGTATGTATTTTGAATAATGCTCTTCCTCTTTCACTATACCAATCTCGGGACACTGCTACCATAAATATCTTCTCTTCGTCAACTGATGGAAAAGAAGAATTAACGATGGCTTCTGGCTATTTCGCCTATGATGCCTTGTCGCCTCCACCACAGGAGGTTGCCGATCTGGTGAACCACTGTGAGAGACTGGACAAGAAGCTTCTCATTGGGTGCGAGGCCAATGCTCACCACGTTGCATGGGGTAGCAGTGACTGCAACCAACGCGTGGATGACTTAATGGAAAATCTGGTTAGTACTAAACTACATATTCTTAATAAACACAATATACCAACTTTTGTTACAAGTAACAGCAGATATTGACTTAACTCTGTTCACAGAAAATGTATTACACTCTGTGACACAATTGCATGTGTCTAATGAACCATCACTTTCGGATCATAGGGTAATATGTTTTTCTGTTTTGGTCAAACCTGCCCAGGTAGTTACCCATAAACGCAATCCTAGATCAACCAATTGGCCTAGGTGTAGGGAAGACCATCTTCATTTACGAGGATCTGGCTCTAGGCTCTCCTCGGTGCTGGAGCTAGAAATGACTGTTGATCACATGCAACAGTTCATAATCGACTCCTACCACCAAAACTGCCCTGCAAAATCTATCAACCAGCCAAGGTTAGTTCCTTGGTGGAACAATGCGATTAATAGATTTCGCAAAACTACTCGCAAGCTTTTTAATAGAGCTAAGAGGTCGGGTAATGGGTCAGCCTTTAATTAAGCAGGCCCTCACTTCCTATCATAAGGCCATCCGAGAAGCCAAACAGGCTTCCTGGAGAAATTAGTTGAGATATATATTAGAGAGGCGGTTCTTAGAGTTACACCCCTCTCTGATGCTCAGTATGCCTATCAAAAGGGCAAATCTACTGAGACTACCCTTCATGGCGTAATTAATTGCCTTGAACGTGCAATTGAGTTCAAAGAAATAGCGTTAGCTGTTTTTCTGGACACCGATGGGGTGTTTGATAAAGTCTCTAAGGCTGTCATTATTAAGGCTGCTAAACGTTTTGGTATCAATGACACGGTGTGTCTTTGGATCGATTCTACGTTGACTGATCGGGTAGCTTGGCGAATCACTATGGGTCCCCTCTAGCCGGGGCTGCCCTCAGAGGGGTGTTATTTCACCCCTGCTGTGGTGCCTGGTTGTGGACAAACTCTTGGTGAGGCTAAACAGGGATGGCTGTCCCGGCTTTGGTTATGCTGTAGATGTCGCTATGATTATTACTGGGAAGTTCCCAGGAACCATTTCGGCTATTATTTGAAAAATTATCATCTCTGTGGAATGCTGGTGTAGGGATGTTGGCCTCACCTTCAATCGTGACAAGACGAGCCTGATTCCTTTTACTCGAAGGAAAGTACAGGACTTGTTTAATGATATTTCTTTCTTTGGGACCATCTTGGTCAAATCAACTGAGGTAAATTACCTCGGTGTCCTTCTCGACAGTTAACTAACATGGAAGCCACATCTTGATCTCAGTATCAGGAAGGCAAAAATTTTATTCTGGAGAGTAAGAGGTACCATAAGCAAGTCTTGGGGTCTCAGCCCAAAGGTTGTGTATTGGATCTATACAATGATAATCAGGCCTATGCCGACGGATGCAGCAGTTGTTTTGGGCCGAGGGTAGTGCTTAAGTCAGTTCAGGTTGAACTACGCACTGTGCAAAGGCTGGCCTGTGTCAGCATTACAGGAGCTATGGGAACAGCCCCAAGCGTTTCTCTGGAGGTGCTCCTGAATATTCTACCGCTTCATCTTTATATAGAGGAGATTGCAATTATGAGTGCCTATCGGTTACTAGATAATGGTTGGTGGAGGTCTGCTAATTGGGAGTGCAGCCACACCAAATTGTTTCGGCAATATTCTGGTCACTTACTGATCCTATTGATGGGTTCTGACAACATGGCCGCAAAGTTTCACTTTGAAAAGCAGTTTAGCGTCTACTTTCCAAGTCGTCCACAGTCTTTGGAACCATGGGATAAATGGTTTTTTTTTCAAGGATGGCTCCAAGACTCACTCAGGGGTGGGTGCTGGAGTTTATTGTCAGACTAAGAAGTTAGCTTCTCTGAGAGTCTTGGCATTTTTGCTACGGTTTTTCAGGCGGAGATTTCAGCCATCTGCTTCTGTGTAGACTTCTGTCTTAAGAAGAAGTATCGGGGCAAGACTATTCAGATTTTCTCGGACAATCAGGCTGCCCTTAAGGCTCTTTATCAGTTTAGTATTTCTTCTAAGCTCGTTTTTAGCTGTCTGGATCTCCTTACGGAACTGCACTGTTAAAAATTAAGGTTTATAAAACGACAAAAATTAGACTTTTAATTTATTTAAAACCATTTGGATACTGAAAACGGTCTAATAAATTATTTTAGACCCATTTTACTCTTTCATGTTGAATACAATACCTTTTGGGGTATTGAAAAGGAACGAGCCCTAAGAGTAAACCTTTTCCAGTCCTGGTGGTAAAGGTATAAAAAAGATATATTCTAACATTTAGTCCTTTCGAATACCCAATTAATTTCCTTAAACGAAAAAAAAATGATATGGACCAATTCCGAGACTAGTATTTGAATACTACGTTATTTCTTTGTTTAATATTTTCTTTAAAATAACATAATGCGAAGAAATTCCAATCACCAGGAATATTTAACTAAGGTTTAGTCTTTAAAAATTTGATAACAGATTTCAATATAGGGGATATTGATTATGGCGTCAAACTATTATAACCCAAATATGGGCACCAAAAATTTTTTGCTACGTGGATATCAAAAACTGAAAGTATTAAATGATACTTTACGTGATCAACTCCCTTCATTCAACGACTATATCCCCCTAGCGAAAACCAGCCTAACCTGCGCAGGATAATGGCTGATCTATTTAATCGTATTGAATAATAATAATAAAAATAAGGCATATAAAGGACTGAAAATAAAGTTAAAAGGGAATAAGTTCTTACTGTTTAAGAAGTAAAATGGATAAAATAATGTAAAATAAGTACTTAAACACTCCTTAAAAGGACTGAATTTGGGGAGCAGAAGGTTTAAATATGTTCTAGGATAAAACCCTGAATGGTCTTATATATTGGAAAATGTCTTAAGCACTTTAGAGGTCTAAAATAAATCCTTTTCCATGTTTAAATGGCTGGGGCTGCACAATGGACCTCTGGTGGAAGTGCAAGGCTCTTACTAATGATAATAAATATTATATAATTCATATTCTTTAAGCCTCAGTTAAGTTTAATCTTAAATTGTTAAGTTTCTTTCATCTGTTCTTGAAAGCATCACTAATTACATTTCTAAGCCTTTAAGAACTTTGTGGTTGAAATATTTTCCTTTAAATTTTCATAATAATCGCAGCGTATATTTAATTTTCATACATTCCTTTTGAAAAAAGTTGAACTGTAAAATCGTCCTTGTAAAAATATCACTTTTATTTAATGGACGATGAATACTCATTTTGGTTAGGAACTTGCTACTTATCCCATTAATATCATATATTCATATAATGTTATCATATATGATCACAAATGAAAATAAGCGCTTTGGCTCAAGGCGCAAGTTTCGTAAAAACTGTTTTTAACAACTGCATGTCTCAAGTCTGAAACAATCCAATTATCCAAAATTATTTATCTTAAGATTGGTTCTCCAATTCAGCTAACCTGGATTATCGATACAAAATTATTTGCTGTATTTTTTTTGAGACAATTTAAATAATTATCAACTATGCTAGTACCCAAAGCACCACCTTAGGCCTAAGTTAGGCTGGGTTACAATGTGTAGCCCCATGAGCCAACAGCTCCCTTGAATAACTATTACCGTTAACTTTAACAAGTTTTTTATGGAAGAGGAAACCGAAGAGCTCGAGGGAAAACCCCTTAAACCCGTGACTTGCAAACTCTACGCAAAAGGAGTTGTTCCGAGTTTCACCCAGTGCCACAAGTTGGGATCGATCCAGGCTCATCTTGCTGTAAAGCGAAAGTGCTAAACACTCCGCCCACTTCTGGCTCTTCAAGCTCTATTCATATACCCTGCAATACTGAAGATCCTTTCTACATCTACGGCACTTGCAGGGAAAGGCAAATACAATTTAGCCAACCTTGAAAGTCAAATGAAATTTTGAGTTTAGATTCCAGTACAAGTTTTAAATAAAAATTAATTTTATACTTTTATAGCAATTAATAGATCAGATAAGGAAAGGAGATAATCTATATGTTTTGATATAGATTCTTTTACGCGCGTATTTCATGGGAGTCGTCATTACCGTGCTACACGCGAGAGAACGGGTTTTGAGGGAAAGAACTTTCCACGGTAGAGCTACGTGCATTACGTCTATGGCAGCTGCCTGTGGAGCAAATCGTGGGAGGGTCCTTGATGGGGGGAAAGACGCGCGTAAAAGAGAGTATAGATACAACATTAATTGAAATAATTTATTAATTAATTATTAATTTATTAGTTAATAAAAGTGCTACCTAATAATTTAAAATAGATATTATTTATGATAGTTAAACAACGGAACCCTTACAAAAATAAAAGGCTGTAATTTGACTGCAGTTGAGAGGCTTTTTGACTGTTGGTCTGTAATTATGTTACAATTTGGCTACACTGAGCTGCAAGGAATTTCAATCGAATTTCAGTGTCAAACATGACGACTGATGCATAACGACTTTAATAGCAGCTATTTTACCATAGTCCTTTTTATCGTGAATGGAATAATACTACAATTGCAGATTATTGACTGCAGTCTGAAATATGACTGCATTATAGCTGGAAAAACATATTAACTTTAAAAGATGTAGTGTGACTGCATTTAGTCTGCAATTGTAGCCTTAATGCGAGCTGTAATATGATTGAATGTTTGCTGCAATAGAAGTACTTTTCAAAATTATTTCAAGTTTATAAATGACTGAGCAGAAATGAAGTTACAATTGCGGACTTTCAACTGCAACTATATTTTGTGTGTAATTGAGACATTTATATATTAAAATATGCAAAATTAGTAATTTTAGAATTTAGATAAATTTGAGACTTGATTACTTTACAAAAGTAGCGCATATATAAGTTTAGAAGAAGGACTTAATTGTTTATGGGATAGCAAAGCAGTCCTGCTATTTAATTGTTTGAAATTCAACTATATGGACTTATCCAGTTTATTTTACAAAATTGGTTTTGGGTGTTTGGAAATTATTCGATTAATAGCAATCCGCAATCAACTATTTCAACCCATACGGTTACAATTACTATTTATTTTCAAATAATAATAAAATTATAAAAAAAATCAAATTTAATTAGTGCATTAAATTTTTTAGAGGTAAAATATTAATAATATAAATAATTTAGGTTACTTCATGCATTCGGTAAATTATGCCAGACTGTCGGAAACCCGGTCGTCACACGTTAAGTTACTCATGGTAACAAAAATGTTTAGTTTTAGTTAAATAAGCACTTAACAATACACCAGCCTTCAAGATAAAAGCAATTAGTACCCTATCAAAAGCATGAACCAATTGAAAGTCTTTAATTACCAGGGTTATATGCATGTTTAGAGATAATTTAAAAAATACAATTTACTCGCCAAGTTAACTAAAGGTTCTGGTTGGTTCATTACTCTGAGAATTATTATATATTATCTGTTGATTCTACTATCGGAAACACTATACAGCGTTACTACGTAACTTTTTATAATGATGTTAATTTGTGCCGGGAAAACCACTCTGCAAAATACAACGCGACTGTAGAGCCGCTATTTGGCTTACAAATTTTCTTAAGTTAGGCTACAATGCATCTGTAACTGTTGAGGTACTGTAATTTGATTGTAAAATAACAGTACTATGGCTACAATGCTAATAACTGTCGAAAAGCTGCAATTCACCTGTAAATTTATTGTAACAACTGTTCTAGTGACGCTGGAATGTGACTACAGATGAACACAAGCGTTGCTACAAGGAAACTGAAAACGAACTGCTTTGCATCCACATTGCAGCCTTTAATTTTTTGTTAGGGTTGGCTATAATTTCTTTTGTAAGCTCGCTAAAAACATGCAGGAATTGGCACGTATACAGACATTTTGCAGCTACTCTTAAGAAGAAAAGCAGTTTGAAAAATATTCTGTTCAAAAGCAGTATTTCAGCACCAAAATATTTGTACGGGGATATAATAACATGGTGATTTGAAGAAATTCGTACATTTGTTATTTTCAAAGGTTAGGTTATCTTTCCCAAAATTTAATGTATCGCGTTGTAGTAATTTTTATTAAAATCTAACTTATTTTATATAATTAACATAATTAAAAAGAAGGTTTCGTAATGTAAATTCTTCTTTCCAATTATTAGGATCCTACGATTGAATGCTTCTATAGTGTTTAATATTATTTATTTTTATTTTGTAAAACTTTTGTTTGTGTATTTACTTCATTTATTGAATTTTTCTAGATTATTTCTATGAAGTGTCTCATGCGTGTTATCTACATTAATTAACGTTAAATACTTTAAAATATGCTTAGTTATTAAATATCCCCAATTTATGCAATGGTTTTTATTTAAAATTTGAGAAATTTGGAATTTGATGAAAAAATTAATTAAATTTAATTAATTGTTGATTTTATTTCAGGAAAACAATCAGTTATCAAATAACTTTTTATTATTTTAACCCAAGCAAACTCTTGTGGGTTTTCAAGAAATCAATCACGTGGCCGGTCAGGCCTCGTCTCCAAGTGGCAGTTTCAGCAAGTATCCTGCGTCGACGGGCAGAGTCACTCCGGTAATAACAGACGCGTGATCGCTCAACAGGAAACATATTGCCTTCGCAATTTCGATGGGTTCTATATTATAAAAAAGAACAAAGTTATAGAATCCTTGGAGAATTTAACCCGCACTTGAAAACTTGTACGTGATCCTACCAAAAGCGACATAAATATCAAGTGTGTCAATACTGTATAATGTTTAATGAGAGCTTGTCGCGAAGTAAAAAGAGGGAGTGGAAGAAGGGGTTGAAAAACTTCATCAAAATTTTATATTTCCTCCACTTAAAGGGGCTCCAAAGTTCGGTGGCTAAAAAATAAGAAAATTGAGCATGCTTTTCCTCCCCCCCCCCCAACCCCTCACTCGGCCTTGGCAGAGGCGGGCAGAGTTAACCGTAAATTTCGCACTTTACTGACTTTACACACATTTGGCCACCGAATTTTGGAGCCCCTTTAAGCGCCGCCGAGTGAGGCGTTTTAGAACGTATGTCTACGGGAGATAAAATGGAAGAGATAAAATTGCGGCAGACCATGGACTACATATAACGTCGCTAGTACTAATCAAACTAGTAGGTCATGTAGTCAATTGTAAGACTAGCTCTTAGTAAATATTTTAACGGGCGCAAAGGTAAAGTTGACACACTTTTGGGTCTTACGTTACTTTTGATCCTACGTCTACACATTTTGAAGCACTGGCTTCACTGCTTTTAATAATTTCTACTATGGAATTTTTAAGCAAGTTGGGAAAATTTCAGAATATATTTTGGTTTTCATTTGCGGTTCACAAATAACGTAACGCGTTACTAAATATTACAGGAGGGAGGGTTGGAAAGCCCTTTAAAAGGTATACATCGCGTATCATATTTCTATACCCTAACCTAAATTATCAATTAATCTAATTTAAAAAAAAAGTATTTCTTTTTTATTTATAATAACATGATTAATTATTTAATTTAAAACGGTAATTGGATTAATAGACCTATTTTTAATGTATTTTAAGGTGCAAATATAATTTAGTGGGATTAGAACATTAGCTACATAATTGAGGGCCATTAAATATTATTTATGACGCAAGTGACCTTGTCTATGTAACAATAACCATAGCTCAAGGCTCATTAGTCCTCGTGACATGGGTGAACGTTGTCTCACACATGTGAAATAGTCTATATTCATGGGCTTAAAAGTAGTAGTTTAGATGATAGAATCCGATAGTACAAATAAAAGGAAATTAAATTCATAAACAATCTCGTAAATATTTCTTAAGCAAATTCGTTCAAGGGTTGTAACGATATCTTCCGATTGGTTTTGATGAAATTGTCAATTGATCTTAACGACCTAATAAGGAACGATATACAGACCAATGACGACGGGTATTGGTAGCTCGCTCAACATTCGATTCATGAGATCTTGATTTAACCTTAATCCGTTGACCATTTGCGTATTGACGACTCCAGGAGCGACTGCATTCACTCGAATCTATAAATGAAATGCCAGGCCAATAAAGAGTCCATTATAAATACAATTTTAACCCAAGTTGTTCGATCGATAACTATGATAAAACTACTCCTTCCAAAGCTTTTGACTTTATTTAGCGCGTGTGAGAAATATCATCAAAGCTTTCGGATAAAGAAAAGGCTGCGCAAATATCCGAATTTTAAGAAAAGTCGAAAAATACCCTGTCCTTCAATTTCTTTAATACTTATATATCCTCAGATTATAAAATGTCGATCTAAGTTTCAAAACTTTCAATATCTCTAATAATAATGTCTTAAAATTTAAAAAAATGAGTAAATTAGTACCACGAAATGTCGATGTCGACTGAAACTTAGAAGGGAAATATATAGTAAATAATCCTTTAAAATAAGAAGTACGTGGACTGTCAAATTGCAATTTGACCGAACTTGCGATAGCTCTTACATCCTGGTTTCTTAATTACCCATTTTAATTTGGCAGTCCATGTGATTTTTTAAATATTCATTTATCTTTTAACCGAAGACATTCAAGATTGGAATAAATGCCAGTCACCTTATGCTTCGCCAGATCATGAGCCATAGATTTGGTTAAGTTAGAAGTGCCGGCTTTTAAGGCAGAGTACACCGAAGCGGTTTTCGCTGGAGCCAAAGCGGCAACGCTGGATACGTTGACAATAGCGCCACCTGTGCCACGATCAATCATTGATTGGGCAGCAACCTAAAGACATAAACAAATGTACAGAATCAAACTTTAATAAGATACCTCTTGATAATATGCATTTTAGAAAATTTTAATTTTATGTAGTGCCGTGTTAATATACACTAAGAACCAATTTTAAACCTGAAAGTGACAGATTATGCTCCTTTGAGGGCCTTTATATAAATTTTCTTAATTATGATGAGGAAATTTTGGGGTCTTAGGCGCCATATTAGGCCCCGGTCACACTTAACGTAATTTCAATTTCCGAAATATTTTACTAAAACAATTAGTTAATCATGTTTGCTATACAAACATCATTAGTATTTGACGCAATTTAGAATTTAAGTCGCGGTTTTTTCACAAGTAATTTAATTCCCCGCGTTGTCGTTTTGAAAGTTAATTATGAGCGAACTGACTTGGCCAAGCTGCTTTTATCGATTTCTCACACTGGTTTTGAAAATTAGTTCTCGAAATGAAGTGATGTTTGTGGTAATTCACAATTGCCACAAAACATTCTCCATTGGAAACTGGAAAAGATTTAGCAATATGTAACTTACTTGGGAAACAAAAAATGTGGACTTTAGGTTTACATCAGTGAGACTAAATGTAAATAAAAAGTATTACAAATTAATATTTTTAAAAGGAAGCGGAATCGTTTGAAAAAATAGGGCCATATTTCACTTAACTCATCCCCTTCCATCACGTGATTTAGGATTATCTTCTCACTTCCGAAAACACATGATTTCGAATGCCAACCTTCAAAATTCAAATTATTCGGTTGCTCTTTAAGACCTAGTTTGACCCCTGTTCCTCGAAAAATGATTGAAGCATTTATTATACTTCTACGAAATCCGATTTAGTAAAAATAGGGGAATAACGAAGTGGTAAGGAACAAACAAAGTTGAACCCATTTTCGATAGAGGGATGAGTTTAAGTGAAACTAGACTCTTCATTATCCTTATCTATCCTATACGTATGATTATGGAACTAAATGCTGATTCACATTTTCTTACATGTTAAAATTTTTTTCGGTGACATCCAGAACAGATTCAGAAATGGAAATTCCGACATTATTCACTAATAGGTCAATAGGTCCGACTGTCGCCAGAGCAGACTTTCCTAATTCCCACTGACTCAGATCAACGTGCAGCAGACTAATACCTGGCAGCTGCGGAAAGAAATATTACATTATAGTACTTCAAGGTAGAGTTGTATTTTGCTGGTGAAGTGTACAGTCTGTCTGAAAAATGTGTTCGTCCTATAATTTAAAAATTTAAATTGATATAATTAATTTTCTAGAAATGCTAGTAACAAAGTTCTTAGCTTGCTGAAAATAACAGAAAAAGCATTACAATACACATATTTTGACATAAGGTAAAGTATAGGTTTTGACCTATTTTCGTATAAACTTTCCAAAATGTGGAATAGTAACTTTTTTGCCGCTTAGAAATTTGATTTGATGTTTAATTGTGATTTTCATATTCCTCTGGGTTGATTTAAATAGGAAAAGTGTTTGAATTTTCAAATTTCGACCAATAGTTTACGAGCTACGACCTTTTAAATATTAGGAGAGAATACGCATTTAACTAATTGGCACAGTACGCAAAACTAACATATCAAGAAATCGGTGAATAAAAGTGCGACGCCGAAAAACCTTCCGTAACGTATAAAAATAAACGTCATGAATTTAGATAACTATAAATGTTAAAAGTCATAAAGGTAAACAAATAAAAACCCACAAGACGATTGATATTTATCGATACACGCGCTGTTTCTCCCCTAATAACTACGAATATTAAAGGTGTGAAATTTGTGAATAATGAACAGTTAAGGCGGGCTTATAAAAAGGAGCGAGAAAATGCAAAGAAGCTTGCGCGTGAAGCCAAAAGCTGATAGACGCTATCAGAAAAAGCTTCCGGAATCGGCCTCTATTCAGTAGTCTCCTGCCGAGCGCGTTGCTCAACTTGACATGATCCTGTGGTTTGTGGCTCCTCTCGGATTCCAGAAAAAATGGTGAAGAAAATGTAACAGGCGATTTTTATTTATCATAGAAAGGCTTGCCATATTATTGGTTGTTAATGACGATAACGTGACTTAAAGCTAGAGCAGTAACCCTAGAAAAACGAGCGAGAATATCAAATGGAATTTGATACCGCCAGTGTCGGAATTTGGCGCAAGCTGTTTGCTACAGCAAGTAGGCAATCGGCTCTAGCCTCTTTGTAAACGCATACGCGATAGCCGACGCCGATGAAATATTTTCAGTTTCGTGTAAAAGCTTCCGGATTTTGTAAGAACTTTCTTACTAGCATTTCTAGAAAATAAATTATCCCAATTTAAATTTTTAAATTATAGGACAAACAAACTTTTCAGACAGACTGTACATGGAAGCTTCAATAAGGATGTATGGAATGATATACATCCGTCTTCATACCTCAGCAAGCAGTTCGTCCAGAAATTGCTGGTTGTTGCAAACTGCGATGACATGGGCTCCCAGCTTATGCAGTAGCCTGGCAGTTTCTCGTCCAATACCTGGCCAAAATTAGACGCAGTTTATTCAGTTAATTTTAATTAGGAATATTTTTACGGCAACTATGAGGAAGATGGTGCTACGCAGCACTAGGGACAGAGTGTCAGAATTTATAGCCCGGTGTACCTAGTAACAGAGACCATACCACCGGAGGCCTATCATCATAGTGCCCTACGCCAGCGTCCACCTAGCCCGGACAGGTGACAAATCCAGCATGGGTAGCAGAACCCAACTACTGATGGTCGCACCTTTGACGCAAGCCACTCAACCCAGCAGAAGGTGCAGCAATGGGTGGACCAATCCCCACTTCGCACACAGCAGTGGGATTTAGAATGGATGCTATAGCAACTCCAGCCGACACCCCACCTATGGAGGCAGGGAGTCAAGCCCTTTGGAGAGAGCTCCTAAAGGGGAACGACGAGCACACAGCAGTCCAAGTTACCCGGCACAGCTGGCACCAATGATCCCGGTGTGGTTCCAAAAGGCCGGGAAACAGGACCGCTGTGCACGCATATGGAGGCCCGCCGCCCCACAGCAGGCTACCCAATCCGCCAAGGCGGCCAGTTTGCACGGACCATCTCCGTTAGCCTGCGCCGAAGCACAGTATCCAGCCCAAACCTGACCGAAGTCGGAGGTGGAGATAGGACCATTTGATCAGAGCTAACATCTCCCAGTGCGCCACCGCCCTTATGGGTTACAAGAGCCGGACCCCGACTCCCCGGTAAAGCCAGCAGTTATTGCACACCCTAACCCATTTAGGGCCACGCAGCACTAGGGAGCTTTACCGCTTCTATTTTATAAATTCGCTCGTGTTAATTAATTATAAGGCAGAAGTGAAAAAGCCCCCTAGTGTTGTGTAGCGCCATCTTCATCATTATCAATGTAAAAATCTTCCTCGTTAAAAAAATATTTATTTAACACAAAAAGAAACCTTATTTCATGGTGAAAATATAAAACAATTATTCACGTCGCTTAAAAGCTAAAACCTCGTAACGTTATCAAAACACATACGCATTGTAAAGGTAATGTTCTACCGCGTCAGCGTGAGTATTTAGAGCTCACTTTTCCCTTCTCCTGAAAAACGCGCTGAATTGTATAGGATACTTTTCGATGCTGCCCGAAACGGGGGAATCCGTGACTCGTCAACTTAACGCGAGGACAATCGGGACGGATCCTCGAATTGAAACTCTATTTTTGCCACTGATTAGAAAATCAACCACTCGCCCGATTTTACTTTTGAGACCAGATTTAAATTCCTTGCATTACGGAGCATCTCCTTTGGTATACACTTTTTACTAATTAATTAGTTAACGACGTCAAAAAATGAAGTATTTGAAACATCGAAAATTACGAAGGGAGTGGGAGGCGTTTGGTAGCCGGCTAGCGGCCGCGTATTTCTCCGTCTCTTCGGGCACGGGTTTAAAAGGTAGGCACCATTGACGAAGGTGATAATCAAGAGTTCGAATCCTACCTTTATGAAAAAAAAAATAGTAAGGTTGTTTTACTATTTTGCGATAGTACTAACCTTTAAAAATTATATTTCTTTCAAACACATTTGAAAATATGTATTTTTTTAGAAAACATATTTGATATAGTTTTGACCTCAACTTCGACACCGTGCAGTACAATTACGAAAATTGACGGTTACTGCGCCCTCTACTTGGGGTTTCGGAATTATTTTTTTTACGTTGGTATTATTCTTAAAAATTTTATTTATTTCTTTAAAACACATTTGAGAGTAGTATTGTATTTTCTTAGATTTTTAGTGTGTGTTTTGTATTTTTTTAGTTTTGACCTCGACTTGACAATGCGCGAACAAAATTAGGTTTTGGGGTTAATGTGCCATCTACTGAATGGTTTCGGAATCAATTTTTTCTTTTATAAATCATGTTGGGATTGTTTTTGTTTCAGACTGTTAGTCAAGAAAATGGCTGTTAATATTTGGAGAGAACAAATCATAAACTTCTTGATAATGTTTCTTAACTTCAATATTTTTGCAACTCTTGTAAAGCACCACTTCTCATAACAAAAACAGTTCTTTGAACTGAAAAAAAAAACAGTTTAGAGCTCGTTATAGGTGCAGCCTTTAAGGGACATTTACTATTTTTATTGTTGATTAATTTGTCAAATTCATTGAAAGTATTAAAAATTATTCCCGTGAACAACAGAATTACGTTATTCAGCCTTTCACAGTCCACTGCTCCTCCAAAATTTTTTAAAAAATTTTGCCCACATTAAACATAAACATTTTAAAATTTATTATTATAGTTATTTTATTTTTGTTGCAGATTACTGCAATAAATAAATAATACATAATAAAAATAATAAATTTTAAAAATTTTATGTTTAATGTGGGGAAAATTGAATCAAAGATTTTGTTTTAAAAATTGGAGGAGCAGTGGACTGTGATTTGAAAGGCTGAATGACGTCATTCTGTTGTTCACAGGAATATTTTTAATACTTTCAATGAATTTGACATATTAATCAACAATAAAAATAATATATGTCCCTTTAAGGCTGCACCTATAACCAGCTCTAAACTGTTTTTTTTTTCATTTCGAAGAACTGTTTTTGTTAAAATAGTTAGTTTAGGGAGCTTTGGCTCGCGTGGCCTGAAAGGCTTGCCACCACCCTCCTACGCATTCTAACCCAGCCACCTGATTATAGTCATTGTAAGTCGCTAGATGACTTGGGTCTAAGGTGGTGCCTTGGGTAATAGCATAAGTGGATCATTCTCTCAAAGTAGACAAAACGCTCTGCTACCTATGACTAGAGTCTTTGTCACGGTCGGTCTGGCAGCCCTTTACAACTGACCTATACTGTGTATCACATCAACTTCACTCTGAATTGATACTACCTCTCTTATGGTACGTTTAACGTCTGAACCATGTCTCGAGGGCCCGAGAGAGAGAAATTTTGGGGGTTGGCTCCTTGAATTCCCCCCCCCCCAACCTGTAACATATTTGTTCAAGGTCAGTTTAAGATCCAAGGGTAAAGTTTTGTTAAATAAACGCCCCTTTAGTTGCCGTCTTGACCACTCGGTGGCACCTCCGCCGAAATATTTTCAAAAATTTTCTCTTGAGTTTGCTCGCTATACAAGCTCTGACGTCACGAAACCCAGACTAAGATACCCGACCGAGACCCGGAATTTGTGAACTTACGATAGATAGAATGACCCACTTATGGTAATAGCCTTGATGATGATGATGATTATTATTATTATTATAAAAGTTTGTTAAAGCGAATCAGTAACATAAATTTTACAAAAACTTATAATTCGACAAATTAAAAAAAACACACAAACAAACATATTCGAATTAAAGCGCTTACAAAACTAAAAACAAACTGACGAGGTACGTGGTTCTTTATCATAAGTCATCAATCTAGAAATTAACTCTCAAGTTGGTGGCGGATTGGTTAGCACTTTCGCCTCGCAGCAAGAGGAGTCGGGTTCGATCCCAGCCTGTGGCACTGGGTGAAAGCTCGGAACAACTCCTTCTGCGTTGAGTTTGCAAGTTCTCTACCCGCTGGTTTGAGGGGTTTTTCCCCGAGCTCTTCGGATCCCCCTTCCATAAAAACTTGTTGAGGTTAACGGTAACAGTTAGTGTAGGGAGCTGTTGGCTCGCGTGGCACCACCCTCCTACGCATTGTAACCCGGTCACCTGAATTAATGGCTTCAAAAGTCGCTTGATGACTTAGGACTAAGGTGGTGCCTTGGGTATTAGCCTAGCTGATTATTATTATTATACATGGCAGACGATCTTTCCCTTTATGTAAGCAGATATTAAATTAAATGATTTTGTTTAAGATTGACGTGGCAATAACAAACCTTTTAATATAAGTGTTCCTTATAAATATTTTTGATTTGGTTAATTAATATGTCTATTCTACTAAAACGATGACCGTACGAAAAAAAATCACAAAATGACATTTACGAATGGTTTGCGCATTCGCCTCTCAGCAAAAGGAGCCGGGTTCGATTCCAACTTGTGGTACTGGATGAAACCTCGGTATCACTCTTTCCGCGTAGAGTTTGCAAGTTTTCTCTTCACTGGTTAAAGGTGTTTTAGCCCGAGTTCTTCGGTTTCCTCTTTCCATAAAAACTGGTAGAGGTTAACGGTTATATTTAGTTTAGGGAGCTGTTGGTTCGCGTGGCATTTAGGGTATGCTACCACCCTCTTACGCATTGTAACCCAACCTCCTGTTTAAAGGCATAATATGTCGCAAGATGACTTGGTCCTAAGGCGGTGCCTTGGGTATTAACCTAGCTGATTATTATTATTATTACGGCCATAACTCTTGAAAAATCGGTGCCATATAAATTATAAATGATCTTTACCAATACTATCCAAATACAACCTGTGGTCAGCCAGTTTTTATGGACCATTTCTATTCAAATCTACTTTAACTCAATTCATTGTGTCTGAATATAACTAATTATGTTTCAAATTTGACATGAAAAATTAAAGTACGAATTTTCAAAGAACGGCTTACCTCTTGTAGCACCGGTAACCACCACTCGTTTTCCTTCGAAATTAAACTCCATCTTTTTCTCAATTCAAGGCAGCGTGCGCTTGTACCGGATTGCGAGTGATATGTGGGCTTGCAATCAACAACAATCTGTATGTTGGCGTTGAATACCCTTACATTCTCACCCTGACTTACAAACAAGTGCGACTGATATATACTTCTATAATATTCGTTGGAAGAGCTGACAACTACATACATTACTAGGAGAATAATAAATTGCAAATAAGTTTTTTTTTCTGTTTCTCTACAGTTAAAATAAACAAATCTTAATTGTTTGACAGCTACTAAGTTAGATTTAGAAAAAATTAATACTAAATAAACGTTATTTTCTTATTTTGGAGTGAATAAAAAATTCATCATCATCAAATAGTCAGAAAATAATTAAAATATCCCCTTTTCCTAAATAAATATGGTCGGTTTCATAAAGTTAATGTCGAATCCAATAATTCAATGTAAGGTCTATTTTAAGTTGGATAATGGTCGGCATACCGACCATAAATAGTCCCAAAAAAGGATTTACGTTTTAGTGTCGAAAAACGTTTCGACGTTTTTAGGTCGGCATTTGGTCGTCGACTATAAACCATTGAATTGGGAATAATACTGCTAGAATTAAAATTACCATTCCAGTTGCCATGGTTACGCGGGACCTAATCTGATAAGACTGTACGAAATTCATCTTTATAATTAGGCGGTAGTGCCATCTATATTTTGTAAAGTTATATGGCTAAAAATAAATAATTATTAGCTAACTCACCGTAACTTGAGTTAAAAAGAATCGTGTTGACAGAATAAAATTATTTTTAAACAACTTCAAAGGTTTGTTTGTTACGAGAAATCATAGATTTAAATTTCGCATCAGATTCGCGAAAAAATGCAATTGCAATAGTTGCCACCAATAGAGACAGATGCCCCCACGGTAGAACGATAAAGTTGATAAAGTCTCCTTATGGAACGAAATTGGTCCCGCGCCAGCCAGATTAAGTTGTACCGCTATTTATTCCCAACTAAATGCTATAAACCGACTTTTCGACCGTACCCCGACTCTAAACCAAAGACTATATATAAATAGATTGGCGTGTTCAATGCCTCAACATGCATACGATAGCAGACGCTGGCCAAAATTTTCCCCGCGCTTCAGAGTGCTACTAGTGGTGCCTCTAACAGCTGGTCAAAGGCTTCTCCCGGGTTTCGAAAGTGTTAACAGGCTTTTTGTATGGAGACGCCTGTCTAGTAAGCGAAGCGTTTATAGTCTTTGATCTAAACCGACTTCATGTGTTACAGGGGTTTGCGATTTACGATATTATTTCAAAATATTAATTACTGATTTTTATTGATATTGATTAATTATACTCTAAATAGATTAAAAAATTTAAAATGTATTAATAAATAGGCCTATTGATACGAGCACAAACGTTTTTCAAAAGCTTCATAGTTTAAAAAATTCAAAAGCACGCGCCAGTTAATACTTTCGCAGCGCCATCTCCGGGCTAGCAGCATGTTAGAAGTTTATTGGCGAACTCTATTTCTATTAAAAATTAATGGAAAAATCATTGAAATCTTGAGAAATACATTAAATCTAAACTAACAAAGTAAGTTTTTCAATAATATATCAATATAAATAATATCTATATCAATTAATTATAGCTTTGTGAACAATGTTTTGCATGAGCTGTTAGGACTTGGCAATTACAAGGTCGTGTGTTTTATAAATAACATATAAAATAGACTACAACATCAAAAGATAATGATATTTGTTAAAAGTATTTGAATTGTAAATGTTTTTACGTATTAAAATCTAGAAGCTTAATTAAAATGTTTCTTTTCTATATCACTACTATATTAATTCTATGTACTTCGCCAAAAGATTTTTAGACTTGTATATTGTTTGGATTAGTTCTATTAATATAAATAGCTCATTTTTATTGAAAATTATTATCGATTCAATCTCAGCTAAATTACTGTTAAGGCATCAAATTGGTATTAAGTGGGATTTCCGAAGTGTGATTTAATTTGACGTCGGCACAACGTCGTTTCACAGTCGGAATTGTATGTATATGAAGTTAGCCCAACGTCGTTTCCGAGTCGGAAATATGCCTTTTTGAAGTCGGCTCATAGTCATTTCTGAGTCGGCCCATAGTCATTTCTGAGTCGGCCCATAGACATTTCTGAGTCGGCAAATAGTCATTTCTGAGTCGGCCCATAGTCATTTCTGAGTCGGCCCATAGTCATTTCTGAGTCGGCAAATAGTCATTTCTGAGTCGGCCCATAGTCATTTCTGAGTCGGCAAATAGTCATTTCTGAGTCGGCCCATAGTCATTTCTGAGTCGGCAAATAGTCATTTCTGAGTCGACCCATAGTCATTTCTGAGTCGGCCCATAGTACTTTCTGAGTCGGCTCATAATCCTTTCTGAGTCGGCCCATAGTCATTTCTGAGTCGGCCCATAGTCATTTCTGAGTCGGCCCATAGTCATTTCTGAGTCGGCAAATAGTCATTTCTGAGTCGGCAAATAGTCATTTCTGAGTCGGCAAATAGTCATTTCTGAGTCGGCCCCTAGTCATTTCTGAGTCGGCCCATAGTCATTTCTGAGTCGGCCCATAGTCCTTTCTGAGTCGTCAAATAGTCATTTCTGAGTCGGCCCATAGTCCTTTCTGAGTCGGCCCATAGTCCTTTCTGAGTCGGCCCATAGTCCTTTCTGAGTCGGCCCATAGTCATTTCTGAGTCGGCCCATAGTCATTTCTGAGTCGGCAAATAGTCATTTCTGAGTCGGCCCATAGTCATTTCTGAGTCGGCAAATAGTCATTTCTGAGTCGGCAAATAGTCATTTCTGAGTCGACCCATAGTCATTTCTGAGTCGGCCCATAGTACTTTCTGAGTCGGCTCATAATCCTTTCTGAGTCGGCCCATAGTCATTTCTGAGTCGACCCATAGTCATTTCTGAGTCGGCCCATAGTACTTTCTGAGTCGGCTCATAATCCTTTCTGAGTCGGCCCATAGTCATTTCTGAGTCGGCCCATAGTCATTTCTGAGTCGGCCCATAGTCATTTCTGAGTCGGCAAATAGTCATTTCTGAGTCGGCAAATAGTCATTTCTGAGTCGGCAAATAGTCATTTCTGAGTCGGCCCATAGTCATTTCTGAGTCGGCCCATAGTCCTTTCTGAGTCGTCAAATAGTCATTTCTGAGTCGGCCCATAGTCCTTTCTGAGTCGGCCCATAGTCCTTTCTGAGTCGGCCCATAGTCCTTTCTGAGTCGGCCCATAGTCATTTCTGAGTCGGCCCATAGTCATTTCTGAGTCGTCAAATAGTCATTTCTGAGTCGGCAAATAGTCATTTCTGAGTCGGCCCATAGTCCTTTCTGAGTCGGCCCATAGTCATTTCTGAGTCGGCCCATAGTCATCTCTGAGTCGGCCCATAGTCATTTCTGAGTCGGCCCATAGTCATTTCTGAGTCGGCTATAGTCATTTCTGAGTCGGCCCATAGTCATTTCTGAGTCGGCCCATAGTCATTTCTGAGTCGGCCCATAGTCATTTCTGAGTCGTCAAATAGTCATTTCTGAGTCGGCAAATAGTCATTTCTGAGTCGGCCCCTAGTCATTTCTGAGTCGGCCCATAGTCATTTCTGAGTCGGCCCATAGTCCTTTCTGAGTCGTCAAATAGTCATTTCTGAGTCGGCAAATAGTCATTTCTGAGTCGGCCCATAGTCATTTCTGAGTCAGCAAATAGTCATTTCTGAGTCGGCCCATAGTCATTTCTGAGTCGGCAAATAGTCATTTCTGAGTCGGCCCATAGTCATTTCTGAGTCGGCCCATAGTCATTTCTGAGTCGGCCCATAGTCATTTCTGAGTCGGCCCATAGTCATTTCTGAGTCGGCAAATAGTCATTTCTGAGTCGGCAAATAGTCATTTCTGAGTCGGCAAATAGTCATTTCTGAGTCGGCCCCTAGTCATTTCTGAGTCGGCCCATAGTCATTTCTGAGTCGGCCCATAGTCCTTTCTGAGTCGTCAAATAGTCATTTCTGAGTCGGCCCATAGTCCTTTCTGAGTCGGCCCATAGTCCTTTCTGAGTCGGCCCATAGTCATTTCTGAGTCGGCCCATAGTCATTTCTGAGTCGTCAAATAGTCATTTCTGAGTCGGCAAATAGTCATTTCTGAGTCGGCCCATAGTCCTTTCTGAGTCGGCCCATAGTCATTTCTGAGTCGGCCCATATTCATTTCTGAGTCGGCCCATAGTCATTTCTGAGTCGGCCCATAGTCATTTCTGAGTCGGCTATAGTCATTTCTGAGTCGGCCTCTAGTCATTTCTGAGTCGGCCCATAGTCATTTCTGAGTCGGCCCATAGTCATTTCTGAGTCGGCCCATAGTCATTTCTGAGTCGTCAAATAGTCATTTCTGAGTCGGCAAATAGTCATTTCTGAGTCGGCCCCTAGTCATTTCTGAGTCGGCCCATAGTCATTTCTGAGTCGGCCCATAGTCCTTTCTGAGTCGTCAAATAGTCATTTCTGAGTCGGCAAATAGTCATTTCTGAGTCGGCCCATAGTCATTTCTGAGTCAGCAAATAGTCATTTCTGAGTCGGCCCATAGTCATTTCTGAGTCGGCAAATAGTCATTTCTGAGTCGGCCCATAGTCATTTCTGAGTCGGCCCATAGTCATTTCTGAGTCGGCCCATAGTCCTTTCTGAGTAGGACATACATCGGAAGTGAGTCGAATTTTTTTGTCGATCGACGGTCGGCCGACTACTTTTCTACTAGGACATTTCGACCTTTCAGAGTGGGGTGGCCCGACAGTAGGCCAACCTTTCTGTTTTAAGACACTACCCGACGTCGGCCGGACTCTAAAATGCTACAGGGGTTATCTTTAAATTTGCTAGTCTCTCCTCTCGATATTCTTTGGGTCGATCTTAAGATAGCTCCGTTTTCAAGGATAAACCCTAAATTCTAGGTGGGACGATGGAAACGTTTCTCACTGTTACTGGGGTTCACTCGCTCTTTTGGAAGGCTCGGATTTGGATCCTGTGGTGTAATTTGACCTTCAGGTAGCTTTCTCTCTAGTTTCCCTGTTTTCACAGGCGGCGGACCGTGGATCTCTTGACGTTGTGTGAGATGGAATACAATGGGTCTTTTCTTTCGAGCATAGCCAAACGGGGAATTTAATAATAAGGCATTAAGTTTAATTTTAATGTTACGGGAGTTTATATATTTTAATAGCTTGGCTTAGGGGCTTTCTGGGGATACTTTACTCTACAATTGTAATGAACTTTATGGATAAATATACATTATTTACTTTTTAATTTAATTTGGGTTGTTTTTACCTCTCCGAGGGACTTTGTACCCTAGGAGGGGTTATTACCTCTCCGAGGGGACTTTGTACCCTAGGAGGGGCTATTACCTCTCCGAGGGGACTTTGTACCGTAGGAGGGGTTATACAACCACCGTGTCTGTCTGTGGGTCTGTCTGTCAGGCCTGCGAACGCGTACGCATTTTCGGGGCAAAGGGTAATCGCTGCGTACGCAGTTTCTTAGAATTAGGGAAAAGGTGTTTACAAAAGAGCCCGTATTTTGTTGTCATTAGGTGCAGTATAAATATTTTCCAATTTGCGTTAGTACCGGGCGGGATTCGAAGCCGAGCCCTCCTGCAAGTCAGGTGAGCATTCTACCACAGAACCACGGATACATTGTACACTTCACTGAAAATTAGAAACTCTTCCGAGGAGAGGTATATTTTGGCTTGTCAACTTGTTGAGATTTAACTTAAGAGTTCTTAAAATCTTCGGGGAGCCAATTTGTATAATATTATTCAATAACCTAGAACATAATATAATAAAGATTAAGTGTTGAACTATAAAAAAACCATCTTTATTTTTTAACGAAATTCAAAAACAATAATAAAACTTAAAAACGAAAATTTACAATGATGAAGATGGCACTACACAACACTTAGGGGTTTTCCCTTTCTGTCGTCTAATTATTAACACGTTCCACCGAGCGTGCGTCGCGCGTTTTATAAAATAGAAGCGGTAAAGCTCCGTTGCGCTGCGTAGCGCCATCGTTCTCAAATTTGTAGTAAACATCTTTCTCATTAAAATTAACTGCGTCTAATTTTAAGATAGGAGCCCATGTCATAGCAGTTTGCAACAGCCAGCAATTTTTGGACGAACTGCTTGCTGAGGAATGAAGACGGATATATATATCATTCCATACATCCTTACTTTACTTAGAACATTTATAATTATAACGAGTCATTTCTACAATGACCTCACTTAGTTATTAGAATGATTAAAAATCCAAAACGGTTGGAAAGTCTATCATAAAAAAGCAAAACCCTAGCTTAATATATTGCGTATCTACTGTTGGAAATTCATGCAAATTTGTAAACTCGTCCATTTTATTAAGTTGAATGTCTATTTGATTGTGTCCGCCGTTCCGGTGTTCCACGATTTATCTCGGTATCTTAGAAGTACAAAGACACATGATACGTCAATCGATTGTTAATATCATTCACTTGCCGGCTTTGTTAAGACGACAATGGCACAAATCGTGCCGAAACAAGTCGGCCTAATAAACCGTTTACTTACGCAATATTATCGTGTTTTTACGTATATTGCATTTTTAAGGAAAACTCAAGGTCTGCGGTGAACATTTTGAACTTTCTTGGTTTAAAAATTTAGACCAGAGGAAGCGACTAACTAAAATATCTACGCCGGGTTTTAACTTTCAACAAATTCAGGTTTGTGCGTGGAGCGGAAACAAAATATAATTGTGTATTAGTTCCTTACAAATTGGAACTAAATAGGGTCCAACGTCATCACCTGTTAATCTTGATAATCGGTTAAATTGTAGTGATGTGTCAGTGGATATAAATGAATCTGTATTTATCGCGACAGTAGACTACGTGATAGGTGTGTAATGTAATCAACCATTCTGTAAAAGTAATGAATCAGCGAGTTAAGGATGAAATTGCGATGATACGACAAAAGTCAAACAAAAACGGACAGGAAATGAAGAATTGGATCTTGAAAACCTGGAAACAAAAACTGCACAAGAGAGAAAGTTGGCTAAATTTCTTCACATTTAGCTAAGGCAAATAGCCAATAAATAGAAATCTGTTTCTGTTTTTAGAGTTAAAAATATTTTTAATATTTGACAATCAAAACTATTAAATACTGTTTTATAAGGTTCATGTATGTCTTATATATTTTTAATCGCCTTTTCCTACCTTTAAACAACTTTTATTCACGATAATAGAATCTGTAAGCACAAGGAGGGTTATTATCCCACTTGGTAAGCAATAAATTACATTAAAATTATCAAACGAAATTTTTTAACATCCAGCCAAAATCGTTAGTTTACCGGCTTTAACTCAGAGGGCAGCACCGAATTTTAGTCTATAAGTAAAAATGCAATTGTCCCCTACGGTTATTATCCTCCTTGGCTGCACTTCTCGACGGCGCATATCTAGTCTCTCGCTTCAATTCGCATTTTAAGTGTACACGAGAAGATGTTATGGTTTTTATTTTAAATATTATTCCATAACAAAGCAGAAATTTCCAAGTAAATAATTTTTCTTATTAAATATACCTCTTGATGCAGAACTAATTATGTTTCGTCTTAGCTTTTATTTATTTCTTGAAAACTTTGAGTAAAGTAAACTTACGTTTACGGTTTTTAAACCTTGTGCAACCTTTTTAAGGAATTTCTCGTCATGCGATGATTGATAAGAAATATTCCTAGCCCTTGCTCAAAGATATTAATTCACCAAGGCGGGGGAAGATGGCGACAAAATGCGAGTCGTGGCCTTTCGTGGCGTGAATTAAATATGAGAGATGGGGTTACATACTGGGAAAAGAATAAATAACAAGTTGGCAAGCCAAAATATACCTCTCCTCGGAAGAATGGTCCCTAGAGGTATTAATTTCTCGAGACGACCCTTAAAGATATCTTGCAATTCAGAAATATTTACTAAAAACGTAATCTCGGTTCAATCTCTGCCCAATATAAAATTTTAATTTTAATTTAAATAATTGAGACGAAACAACCGAGTTTAATTTATTTAGAATATTATAAATTAAGTAGTTACAACAGCGAGTTAGACTTACTAAAACAATGCACAATTGAATTTAACCCTATTTACAGAACAAGTTTATCAGTTAAATATAATACGAAGCAAATTTTAATGAAATAAATATCAACAGAGGGTACTTGTTATTAGTTTTCTCACTTACGCAATACTTAGCGCATCTTTAACGCTAATTTTATTTCAACACTCGCCCATGATGAAGATAACCTGGGTAAAACCGATACCCTTTCTTAGTTCTTCTTTAGATAAACCCTCGTCTCCTGCCATCTAATATTCAAAATTGACTAACTCTTATTTAAAAAGCACTACACCAAATTCAATAAAACAAACCTCGTGGCATAAAACAATTCCTTAATAACAACAAAAAAAACCTACTTTAAACCATTTCACACAAAGAACAATAATTTAATGCAAACAATACCGCCCAAAAGCTCAACACAATCAACAAATTAAAATACAAAAGCCCAATCGAGCAAATTTCGGAGCCAAAATTACCAAAGAAAAATATATAATAACAACCCAATCAATCAGGCTTCAGAACAAAAATAATTAATAGAAAAATTTATTATAATAACCCAATCAATCAGACTTCAGAGCAAAAATAACTAATAGCAAAATAGAAAATAACTCAATCGATCAGGCTTCAGAGCAAAAATAAACTATAAAAATATTTAATATTAACCCAATCGATCAGCCTTCAAAACAAAAATACTTAATAGAAAATATATAATATTAACTCCATCGATCAGGCTTCAAAGAAAAATAACCGGAAGAAAAATATAACGCAATCAAGCAACAAATTCCGTCAAAAATTTAGAAACCAACCAAAGTTTAATTATAGCAAGAAGTGCGACACCTTACCATTAACAAACAGGAATTTTCGACGTTATTATTATGAAACCGGATAAGGTTCCTCCAAAACTGGACGTTTTCGTGGAAAAAAATAACCTGAAACAAGATGTGACCTTTAAATTTTCATACGTAAAATATTTAGACTTTAACAAGATCACAAAAATTAAAAAAACAAAGTTCAATAAAAAATATCCACAGATATTGTATTCATCCATTTAGTAAAAAACCCCGCCTTATCACAATGGTTCCTTTACTTTAATATTTTACGTAAAGAAGTCAATGGCTCGGCGGTGAACTAGCCGCATGGAAAAAATGTGACCCGAGTTCAATTCCTGATCACGATCAAATTTTACATTAAAATACTAAAATATCTAATTAATTAATTAATAATTAATAATTAATATAATTTATTTATATTTAATTAAATATAAAATTAATATAATTTGTAAATATTTCATTAAATATATGATTAATATAATTTATAAATATTTAATTGAATATAAGATTAATATAATTTATAAATATTTAATTAAATATATGATTAATATAATTTATAAATATTTTATTAAATATAAGATTAATATAATTTATAAATATTTTATTAAATATAAGATTAATATAATTTATAAATATTTAATTAAATATAAGATTAATATAATTTATAAATATTTAAAATGATGTAGAATAAATTATAGTACCTAACGTTATAACTTTGTAAATGACATTCGCCAAAGCGGTTTTTTAGAAAAACACCGTAACTTAACAAGCGTTGGTGGCTGAGTGGTTAGAGTAAATCTCTAGCACAAGTCAGACCCGGGTTCGATTCCCGGCCGGCGTCAATAAATCGCAAATTGATACTAAGACGAATATCGTGAACAATTGGTGGAAACCCTACCATTGGACGTTGAGAGGTTGCATAACACTCAGCATTCAGTCCGTCCCAAAG
Source organism: Leiobunum rupestre (assembly GCF_980474605.1). Classification (NCBI taxonomy): domain Eukaryota; kingdom Metazoa; phylum Arthropoda; class Arachnida; order Opiliones; family Sclerosomatidae; genus Leiobunum; species Leiobunum rupestre. The sequence goes on from NC_143386.1 coordinate 3,170,197, forward strand.
TCATTAAGTAGAAGTTGGAGAGAAAACGCCCGTACAAACACAACAGGCTAAACATCCACAACCATCATGACACGAACTCAACATTCGCAACCTACGCATAAACATTACAAAAAAGAAATACAAAATCAAACTGAGTTAAAAGCGTCGGTGAGCGTTAACGAAAAAACACCATCGAAACCAAACCAAACCGCAATTGAATCCGTTAACGCTCACCGTCAAACGGTGGTTTTGCCAACCCTTCGAGAAACTGCGAACGCAGAGATTTCGAGAAACTGCGTACGCAATGATTAACCTTTGCACGGAAAATGCGAACGCGTTCGCATGACAGACAGACAGACACGGTGATTGTAATACCACTCGGAGAGGTAAAAAGGGACTGTTTTTTAAACCAAATCATTTTAAATAATTTTTTTGAAAAAATACAATTTTCATAGTAGAATTCCAGAATTCACGCGTTTTATTTGGGGCAAGAATGTTGCAAGAAGTCCACGAAACCGTCTTTTTTATGCCAACTGAATTTCCCACCTGTTTTTTACTTCGCACTACTCGGTCGCTTAAATTGTGGCTCCATTTTAGTATTTAAAGAGACACAGTTTCGTTTTAAAATCATTCTCTGAACGTACTCCAGTAAAATAAAAATATGCCTCGTTATACCATATGCACGTGAAGTGAGTCGATTATTTCAAATGTTGTATCCTGACAGTCGTCCCAATCACCACACAAAACGAAGGCAACGTGAATCGCAGATTCCGCGGACCTGGCCATGACAACATCAACATGGAAGACACAGTCATCGCCTACTTTGTAGCCTTCCCTCGAGCAAGCATAAGAATGGCCTGCTCTGATTTGGACTTGTCAACGTACTACGTTTGGAGTGTTCTTGACCGTCATAACTATCACCCATTTCGTGCACTTTACGATGGTGATCAGCGACTTCGACTGGATTTATGTATTTGGTTTTGTACTATGGCCGACGGAAACGAAGATTTCCTCCTTTTGATTCTTGTCTCCGACGAGTGCTCCTTTGGTAGAGACGGCCAGTTATTATTATTATTAGTAGTATTATTAGTTATTAGTATAAGCCAAAATAACCACATGTGGAGTGTTGAAAATCCGCACTGGGGATTTCCTCACCACAATCTAGGACCATTCCGTTTAAACGTCTGGGCTGGTCTTCTGGGAGATCGCGTTATTGGGCCATTTTTTTCTTGAACCGCGTCGAATCAATAGGCAGAACTACCTGGCCTTTGTACAAAATAAAGTCGCAGACGAGTTGGACGTCCCACGTCGTGCAGTAACTTAACAACGAGTTCCCTGGGCGATGGATAGGCAAGAATGGTCCAGTACGATGGCCTCCGAGGTCCCCAGTTTTCGCACCGCCGGACTTTTTCCTGTGGGGATTCATCAAGGAGGAAGTTTGTAAAACGCCTGTCACTAACGAAGAAGATCTACGGCTGATAATCTTCGCAGCGTTGCAACTCGTAACTCCAGAGATGGTCCGCGCTTCGTTTCAAAATATGCTTCATCACACGGATTTGTTTTGCAGCGGACGGTGGAATTATTGAACCTCATTTAAAAAAAGACGCGTGAATTCTGGAATTCTACTATGTTAATTTTATTTTCTCTAAAAAATTATTTAAAATGATTTGGCTTAAAAAACAGTCCATTTTTTATCTTTACAACATTCGATTATTTCAAATTAGAAAGGTTTATCTTTCTTTTTCATGAGACGTAAACCTTTTTGGGTAGTACCAACTTTTTTTCATGACGGTTTATTTCAATGAAAACCAAGTTCATTAAAGGTTTTTGATTACGCTCTACAACTTGTTTCTTAAAAATTTTCGTCTATCACCTATCGTTCAAATAATAAAATTTTGAAAACGGTGAAAAATTCCACGATTTTTCTTAAAATTCCAAAAGAAAAGGGTCCTCCCCGAGATACTATATCCTGATAATTTCACACTTCTAGCATCTATAGTTTTTGAGAAAAACGCCTGGGCCGATCAATTTCAGACACCCTGTATAAAAGAAATACTTTTAAACATGAAAATTATCGGGTGAATTATGAATATTAACCATTAGCTGTTTTCTAACTTTAAAAGAAAAAGCATTTTTTAAATATACTAAGTACTCTTTTCAAAAGTTGTCTTATTCTTATCGCATTCATTTGCATTGATGTCGCATTCATTTTATTCTTATCATATTCATTAAAATGATGTCGCATTCATTTAATAAAAAGTCACATTCTTTTAAAATGATGTCGCATTCATTTAAATGTTGTCGCATTCCTTTAAAATAAAGTTGCATTTTTTAAAAGGATGTCGCATTCCTTCAAAATAAAGTTGCATTTATTTAAAATGATGTCGCATTACTTCAAAAAAATTGCATTTTTTTTAAAATGATGTCGCATTCCTTCAAAATAAAGTTGCATTTTTTAGAAATGATGTCGCATTCTTTTAAATTATGTCGCATACATTTAAATGATGTCGCATTCCTTTATAATATAGTCGCATTCCTTTAAAATAAAATCACATTCCTTTAAAATGATGTCGGATTCTTTAAAAATGATGTCGCTTTCATTTAAGATGATGTCGCTTTCATTTAAGATGATATCGCATTCATTTAAAATGATTTAACATTCATTTGCATTGATGTCACATTCATTAAAATGTCGCGTTCGTTTTCATTGACGTCGCATTCATTCAAATGGTGTCGTATTCATTTAAATTGGTGTGGAGTTCTTTAAAAATAACGTCGCATTCTTAAAAATAATGTCGCATTCTTTTGAAATGGTGTCACAAGCAGTTACTCAGATGTCGCATTCGTATCGAGATAATTAGAAACCCTTAATGTAATCGGTGCTATCAGCTTTCTAGAATAAATGTATCGCTTCTAAAACCAGAGTGCATTTATTGGTTTCACATGCATTATATGTTGGCGCATTAATCCGTGTTAACGGCGTCATATAATTTTTTTATAACTTATTTTTATATTTTGGGGGCTGCCATTAAATTATCCCCCCCTCTTATCTATTACTGGTCACATTTCAAACTGGTTATGAAGAACTATTTTTATTGATGTCGCATTTGGAAAAATTAGTGTCGCATTGTTCCACGTTAACGACGTAATTTAATTTTTTTATAACTATTTTTTTTATATTTTATGGGCTGCCATTAACAGTGTTATAATACGTTTAAAGCATAATTATTTAACATTTCTCTAGTCTTCACTTGTCGACTTTATAACACACACACACACTCATAATTATAGTATTAACTCTTGATAATTTTTACTTATATCTTCTGAATTAGAACTCAGTTTGAATTCAATTATTGATTTAACCATTTTATACTATGCCCCAGTTTATTCCGAACGTGTTTAGTTTCTTAAATACAATTTTCATCAATGTATTTTTCATGTTTTTTATTCTTATTTGAAACGTTCGTTTTGAGTCGTCACAAAGGATTTTATAACGATTTTATATAGTCATTTATATATTTCTTTGGTATATTTGTAACGTAATCAATTTTAAAATAATATTAGTTTTATTTATTATCTTTAACTATTTAAGCTCTCTATCTGATTTTATATGTTTTGCTCTTTAGTTAAGTTCATAGATCAATTCTTTTCGGTCGCGTACTTTACTTAATCGCCAAATTCACCTTTTCGATCTTTCCGAGTAATGGCTGATTGACGTTTAAATACGCGAACAAAAATGGAAATATATAAAGAAATTGTGATTTCCAGACCATTCTTTGAATTTTGAAAGGCTGAAAGTTGTTGATCGTCTGCAACGGCATATATCATTTTGTTATTGTTAATCTTTACACCCTATACGATTACTACGCCTGACGTCATAAATTAAATGAAAGCGTCCAAAAATGTTAAAAATTGGTATATTATACATTTAAGGCTTTCTGAATAGTATTGTAATTTTTTTGGTGTACAACCGTTATTTTTACTGCCATCTTGGAAAATGGCAGCCAAAAAGGTTTTCCACGTAACTAATTTCTACTATATGTTTCAATATGTTTGAAAATTGGTATATAGTTTCATTACGGCCTTTTGAACATATAGTTACGAAATCTTATGGATCTTTAATTTCCTACAAACGAGCTTACCATATCGCCAAGCCCCCTATCGACCCGTTTTGTATTGTTAGTCTGTGGTTGATATGGCAAGGTGTTCGTACAATGGATTAGTAACTGTTCACACGTTGCCTTCCATATTAACGCAATAGACTTGGGCCCGTTATCGCTGAGGTGACCATGACTTTCCCACTAACGGTGCACCCTTTCAACCAGTCCAGTGCCTCGGATACTGTTACGGCGGTTGCGACCTGCAGGGGCACAAATTTAAACCACTGTGTGAAGTAATCCGTGAACACCAATAAGAAGCGGTTCAGATGGTAACTCATCGAAACACCAGAAATCCCTCTTAATTTTTTTAATGGTTTAATTTAACCTGTGGGCCATCAGGAACTACTATTCTATGTACGCCCTCCATAACCTAACGAGACAAAACCTGATCCATTAATACATAATGGCGAGCTTCTTTTTCAGTTGGAGGCATGACACCAGACTGCAGGACACGGTTTATTTACTCAATTTTCGCTCTTTCTAACTGGCCCTTGACTATGTTATGATTCTTATGTTCCTTCTTAATAATATGTAAGGAACGTCCCTTTGTAAAAAACGTCCCTTTAAAGGAACGTCCCTTGTTAGGATCGTAACTTGTAAGAATCGTCACTTGTTAGGAACGTCTATTGCCAGGAGCGTCACTTTTAAGGAACGTCCCTTGTTAGGAATGTCAATTGTTAGAAACGTTCATTTTTAGGAACGTCTTTTGTTAGGAACGTCTCTTGTTAGGAACGTCCCTTGTTAGGAACTTCCCTTGTTAGGAACGTCTTTTGTTAGGAACGTCTCTTGTTAGGAACGTCCCTTGTTAGGAACTTCCCTTGTTAGGAACGTCCCTTGTTAGGATCTTCCCTTGTTAGAAACGTCCCTTGTTAGGAATTTCCTTTGTTAGAAACGTCCCTTGTTAGAAACTTCCCTTGTTAGAAACGTCCATTGTTAGGAACGTCCCTTGTTAGGAACTTCCCTTGTTAGGAACGTCCCTTGTTAGGATCTTCCCTTGTTATGAACGTCCCTTGTTATGAACTTCCCTTGTTATGAACATCCCTTGTTAGAAACGTCCCTTGTTAGGAATTTCCCTTGTTAGAAACGTCCCTTGTTAGAAACGTCCCTTGTTAGAAACGTCTTTTGTTAGGAACGTCTCTTGTTAGGAACGTCTCTTGTTAGGAACGTCCCTTGTTAGGAACGTCCCTTGTTAGGAACGTCCCTTGTTAGGAACTTCCCTTGTTAGGAACGTCCCTTGTTAGGAACGTCCCTTGTTAGGATCTTCCCTTGTTAGGAACGTCCCTTGTTAGGATCTTCCCTTGTTATGAACATCCCTTGTTAGAAACGTCCCTTGTTAGAAACGTCCCTTGTTAGGAACTTCCCTTGTTAGGAACTTCCCTTGTTAGGAACTTCATTTGTTAGGAACTTCCCTTGTTACGTACTTCCCTGGTTAGGAACTTCCCTGATTAAAAATTGGTATATTATACATTTAAGGCTTTCTGAATAGTATTGTAATTTTTTTGGTGTACAACCGTTATTTTTGCCGCCATCTAGGAAAATGGCAGCCAAAAAGGTTTTCCACGTAACTTTCCACTATATGTTTCATAATGATTGAAAATAGGTATATAGTTTCATTACGGCCTTTTGAACATAGTTACAAAATCTTATGGATCTGCTACCGTTATTTCGTCCGCCATCTTAGAAAATGGCGGACTATAATATCTTAAAGGTATCTGATGGTTACTTCGTTCGCCATCTTGGAAATTGTCCGTCTGGAAAATATTGGAAAATGCCCAAAACTGTTTAATTAACTACATAATAAGCATATGATGTTTTCTTTGGCGATGTATCGTTTTTCATCATTTGGATTCAAACTGTCGACGGGCTTTCCTTTCTCTCTACAGGCCACCTGTTTTAATTTAATAGAGAACGGTCTATATCCCCGGGTCCTGGCAGTAAAGGGCCCATGAGGTACTGATTTGGGCCCCTAGGTCAAGGAGGGGGAAAAAGTCAATAACATTTTGAAAACGTTAGTGGAGCCCGGAGTCTATAACATTTGCCCCGGGCCCAAAAAAAATAGCACCGCTCTGGCGGTAGTTTAAATAGGTTCATGGGGCTCTTTATAGAGGTACACGGTACACGACGTTAAAGGTGTCAGCTTGGTTACTGATATGAGTACGAGTTCTAAAGCAGTCTAAAAGGTTTCTTAGATGAGTCTATAGGAGTACTTCGAAATTTTAGAGTAAAGACGTTATACAAGCTAATAAACCGGTTCTAAACGATCAACTGTGTTTCTTATAGTGGTACACGGCAAATTTTGGTGGTACACAATCTTTAATATATCAGTGATTAAATTTAAACCAGAAAAAAATCATATTTATTCAATCCTGCCATTTTGATCCTTCAAATCGTTGCAGTGGCGCACGCGGGTGGGGGCAGAAGGCCCGGACCCCCTCCAAGAATTAAAAGAAAACTCGGTTTTTTGCTAATTATTTCAACTAAAGCAGTCGAAAGAGTTTTGATCTTCACCAGCCCCTCCAGAAAACAATCCTGGGTGCGCCACTGGATCGTTGTTAGGAAGTATCGTCGTTTTATACATGAGAAAATATATGGAGATACAAAATCTTTAATATATCAGTGATTGAATTTATGGCTTTACGAATTATACGATCAATGCAACTATGTGGGACGCGGTCGAAGGTCGGGCTTCCCAGCTATTCCCTAATATTTACAAATCGCAAATTATAAATCTCGTCGTCTTCTTCAATCAAATATTTCAAAGGGTTACTTCAGATAAGAGGTCGGCGTTTGAATAAGAAATTATACGATTGTTTATATTTATTCATAACCGAGAATTATTCAGAAATATTCGAAAAAATGATTAATTTTGCATGTTAAATCGTTGTTTAATCGTATCATTTTTTCGTATAAAACAAATAATACTAATTTTAATGATTAATTGAAATTTTTGCGGTTAATTTATTTGTTCCGCCGACCTCTACTTCCGATCATACCAAACGTTGAAGAGCAACCGAGACCAGATCTTTTGCAATCGCAGTTTTTAAAGCAAGTCGTTCTACAGTTACACGAAATGAGTGTGAATATGTGTGTACGTGTTTTACAGGCAAACGCTTATTCGTAATGGGGTAATTTCAAAGTAATTTAAGCTCACAAAAATGATATTAATCGTTAGAGGTATATTTGAAACCACATCTTTTGTTTCCATTCTGTAACCGTAAAAAAGTAACTTGCAACTCTTTCCTTACTCTCTATGAACTACTGAAATCAGACAACGCTTATATACTTCCACCAGAATGATTAGTTAGTATTAATCATGTCACGACTAATAGATTTTAAATTTTAATATCTACATATATAAACCGGTGTGTTTTAATGTCTTGCTAGAGAGATGGGCGACGACATTTATTATTATTTGGATAAATATTTCATTGAATATATTAAGAAAATTTAATTGGGCATTTCCTAATTAAATGTGTTATATTATTGTTATTAAATGTGTTATATTATTTATATGTATATATACATTTGTATCATCGGTTTTCATTTTCCAGATTTTAAAAGCTAACAATCTAACCCTAAAGCGGTTCGAAATAGTTATAAAAATGCTATCAACATTGTGAGTATTTACCAGATGGCAATTTTCCAAGATGGCGAACGAAGTAACCGTCAGATACCTTTAAGATTTGGTAATAGTGTTCTCAGCGTCATAAACGAAAAATATATAAAAAATTTGAAAACAATCGGACTAAATCATTCAATTTGGAATGCGAAATTAAGCATTGTAGTCCGCCATTTTCTAAGATGGCGGACGAAATAACGGTCGCAGATCCATACGATTTTGTAACTATGTTCAAAAGGCCGTAATGAAACTATTTACCTATTTTCAATCATATTGAAACATATAGTGGAAAGTTACGTGGAAAACCTTTTTGGCTGCCATTTTGTACACCAAAAAAAAAATTACAATACTATTAAGAAAGCCTTAAATGTATAATATACCAATTTTTAACCAGGGAAGTTCCTAACCAGGGAAGTTCGTAACCAGGGAAGTTCCTAACCAGGGAAGTTCCTAACCAGGGAAGTTCGTAACCAGGGAAGTTCCTAACGAGGGAAGTTCCTAACCAGGGAAGTTCCTAACCAGGGAAGTTCGTAACCAGGGAAGTTCGTAACCAGGGAAGTTCCTAACCAGGGAAGTTCCTAACCAGGGAAGTTTCTAACAAGGGAAGTTCCTAACAAGGGAAGTTCCTAACAATGGAAGTTCCTAACCAGGGAAGTTCCTAACAAGGGAAGTTTCTAACAAGGGAAGTTCCTAACAAGGGAAGTTCCTAACAAGGGAAGTTCCTAACAATGGAAGTTCCTAACAAGGGACGTTTCAAACAAGGGACGTTTCTAACAAGGGATGTTCATAACAAGGGAAGTTCCTAACAAGGGACGTTCATAAAAAGGGACGTTCATAACAAGGGAAGTTCCTAACAAGGGACGTTCCTAACAAGGGAAGTTCCTAACAAGGGACGTTCCTAACAAGGGAAGTTCCTAACAAGGGACGTTCCTTTAAAAGGGACGTTTTTTTACAAAGGGACGTTTTTTTACAAAGGGACGTTCCTTACATATTATTAAGAAGGAACATAAGAATAATAACATCGTCAAGGGCCAGTTAGAAAGAGCGAAAATTGAGTAAATAAACCATGTCCTGCAGTCTGGTGTCATGCCTCCAACTGAAAAAGAAGCTCGCCATTATGTTTTAATGGATCGGGTTTTGTCTCGTTAGGTTATCGATGGCGTACATAGAATAGTAGTTCCTGATGGCCTACAGGTTAAATAAAACCATTAAAAAAATTAAGAGGGATTTCTGGTGGTTCGATATGTACAATAGTTGCAGGTCCTTGGTCGATGTTGGGAGTGGACCTAATGCGGCCGCTACCGATGAGTTACCATCGGAACCGCTTCTTATTATTGTACTTCACAAAGTGGTTTAAATTTTTGCCCCTGCAGGTCGCAGCTGCCGTAACAGTATCCGAGGCACTGGATTGGTTGAAAGGGTGCACCGTCAGTGGGAAAGTCATGGTCACCTCAGCGATAACGGGCCCAAGTCTATTGCGTTAATATGGAAGGCAACGTGTGAACAGTTACTAATCCGTTGTACGAACACCTTGCCATATCAACCACAGACTAACAATACAAAACGGGTCAATAGGGTGCTTGGTGATATGGTAAGCTCGTTTGTAGGAAATCGACATAGGGATTGGGATCAGTGCCTGCCTATCTTCCAGCTAGCCTACAAATCGGATAAACATGAGGTCACTGAAATTTCCCAGGCTTTCTTGGTTAGAGCCTGATCGTTAAGGCCTAGTCAAAGTTGAGGGGATGTCATGGTAGAATATTTCAGCAGTGTCCTTGGTCCTTTAGAAGATCGTCTGTTAGCTATTAAAAGATATTTGTTTGGCTAAAGAAAAACAAAAAAATATTACGATTACGAGCCCGGATGTCGGTTCGTTGGTTTGGAAACGAACCCGCCCCAAGAAAAACGCGGATCTCGGGTACTACGCAAACTTGACCGTAAAATGGGATGGACCATATAGGAACAATGACATAGTTAACCCGGTATCGCCTACTCTAGTTGATTTAAGAACTGGTTGGGTCATGGCATGTGAGCTCATTGAAGCATTATAGCTCTCGAGACCCTGATTTGCCGATGTTCCCAATGCGTTACGATGCTGATGATTGTAGCGTTTTACAACCTAACGATTTTTGATTGTTAAAATTTCTATTAAATTCTATAGTTTTATCATGTACACTCTGTTAAATAAGTCTTTGCCTGTTGGAAGTTTGGCACTTTATTTTTAATTTCTCAAAGCGTATTACTAATAGAAATATGAAACAAATTCTTAATATTTTTCGATCCTCTTTCTGATACGACCATCAGTTCGGTCGAGAAAGATAACACTTACCCGGAATTGACGAATATCATTTTGGACAACTTTTAATGGGTGACGATATTTATGAATGTAGCGTTTTACAACCTAACGATTTCCTGATTGTTAAAATTTCTGTTAAATTCTATAGTTTTATCATGTACGAACGTTTCCCATGGAAAAATATTAGTTGGACCCGCTCTGGTATTGCCCAAACTTCGCCAATCACTGTGCTGTGTGATGTGATGGAAAGTTTCCACCCTTTTTAACGTGATCATCATAATCCACGCTGGACCACTGGGGTTCATGGAAAAACCTCTAGGGTCCCGTAGAACCTTTTTTCCTCGGGGAAAAATCTATGGCACTCGTGTCAAGCAAGCTCTCACTCTCTAATTCGTTCGTGACTGTGATGCTGACCTAATTAGCTTGTTCCTAACCAAGTACTACTAGTATTGTAGTTTGATTAATAGTGATTTGTAATATTTATATAATTAAGTGATAGCTAATAACTTTGTGAATACATTTTCCTTTTATATTTTTAAAACTGGTATTTAATCAAATTTAATAAACCATTTTAATTAAACACTTTGACAGATGAGATATTGCTCGTTTTAGATTTAATTAATACTGAGTTTATCCCAAGAACTAGAATTTACTTTCCTATTTTAGCCACCTTTAAATTATGAAACCTTAAGAACATTTGCACTTTAGATAGTGCAGATCATATAACAGACTATTCAGTTTATTTATTTGCATATGTAAAGGTCATTTTAATTGCAAACGATGCTTTAAAATACATTTAAAATATTACGATTAGCTAACCTGACAATGTCGACACATATACAATGAAGGTTGCATCCATTGAATTGGGAATAATACTGCTAGAATTTCAATTACGATTTCGGTTGCTATGGTTACGCGGGACCTGTTCTGATATGACTGTACGAAATTCATCTTTATAATTAGGCGGTAGCGCCATCTATATTTTGTAAAGTTATATGGCTAAAAATAAATAATTATTAGCTAACTCATCGTAACTTGAGTTAAAAAGGATCGTGTTGACAGAATAAAATTATTTTTAAACAACTTCAAAGGTTTGTTTGTTACGAGAAATCATACATTTAAATTTCGCATAAGATTCGTGAAAATATTCAATTGCAATATAGTTGCCACCACTAGAGACAGATGCCGCCACGGTAGAACGATAAAGTTGATAAAGTCCCCTTGTGGAACGAATTTGGTCCAGCGACAACCAGATTTAGTTGTACCTTTATTTATTCCCAACTCAATGGTTGCATCAGGTCTTTAGGCTTCCCACTGACGTCTTAGCTGGCGTAGAAGACCGAAAACAGACGACGGGAAAATGAAAACTGCGCTAAGTAGGTAACCTTTATTAGCGGATAGTATATAAACCTTGACCATGATCTATTTTTAACTAAATCAATTTTAAATTATTAATAGTTTTATTTATAACCAAGAATGTATTTATTTATATTTAGGAAGAATGATTATGTTGCGGCAATCGCCGGGCACGTTGAACGCCTTTCCACCCGTCTCGCGTACATTTTAAGCAAACAATGAGATACCGGGAATATTCGTTTTATTTTAAGCGGAGGAGCGTACTGGGGGGGCCAACGGGTGGATTGAGAGAAAGGCTAAAAAACGTCTCGACATAGACATTCTCCCTAGGTATCAATTTATACATTCTTGTTATAACCTTTTTTAATAAAATGCTTTAAACACGATATATTTATTTGAGGCAAATGATTTATTTTACTCTTTAGTTAAGTTCATAGAACAATTCTTGTTTGTCGCGTACCTTACTTTATTTTTAAATTTATATTTTCCATCTTTTTTAGTACTGGCCGATTGACGTTTAAATACGCGAACAAAAATGAAAAATAAACAAAAACAAATTATGATTTCCGTAACCACTCTTTGAATTCTGTAAGGCTTAAAATAGTTGATCATTTGCAATGGAACTTCACATATTCTTTTTTTATAAGGAATCATTTTACCCTATACCATTAATATGCATTTTTCTTCCTCATTATTTTGCTATTTATTTTTATGATCGGCAGCACTTCTCGACGTCGCATATCTAGTCTCTCGTCACAATTCAAGTTTAAGCGTTCGCCAGAAGTCACCCTTGTTATTTATTTTAACAAGTCTTCATTACCACAGCAGAAATTTACAAGTAATATATATTTTACATTGTTTTATGCTGGACTAACTATGTTCGCTTTCGCTTTAATTTATTCGTTGAGAACTTTGAGCCAAAACCTAAGCAGAGTTTTCAAGCCTTATCCCCAAAGCGTTGCTTTTTTATTTTATATTATTTGTATATTGACCGGGAAGCTGCAACCCAAGTTTCGTAGAGAAATACACACTATTTGCCAGAACAAAAATTCGGAAACGTAAATTATGGGCTAAGGTAGGGAACGCAAAGAAAGAAAAAGGATGTTGGACTAAAATAAAGAAACATGAGTTTAACAGTTATATCCCATTTATACTAAGAAAAATGACAAAATTATCGATTGATATAAAATATAGACGTGTACGTCCTAAAAAGTGTAAATATTAATCTGTAAACATTACCGTATATCTAAACTGTGCCGATTTTCGAGTTCAACGGGTTTTTTTACCGTTTCCTAAAGGTAACGTCCAGTGTTCAGCGATATTTAGATACACGATATCTAGATACGAATCTAGCTACGTTTTTAGGTACTTTCTTTTAGGTACAAGATACAATTGTGGGTAAAAGATACTAACTTTTTTCAGGCGAACACAGATAAATAAAAAACTCTTACACATACCTTTTTTTCCGTATCTGTTTGCAATGAATGTATCTTATGTATCTAAATTATTGCGCTTTGGTATCTATCATTTTTTGAGGGGCTATATCTGCGACGTTCCTTATCTGTATCTTTCTTGTTTTGGTAGTTATATTTTAATACATCGATAAAAAGATATACCAGGTACAAAGAGTGAAAACGAACGTAATTATGTTTTTACTTTGAATAAGCATTATCTGGGTTTCTTTCAGGCATCTTTTTGGGTGGGAATATCTACCTCCAGGGCGTTAAGAGCTTGCCAATGGACATCACACACACGTTTGTCTGGTAAAAACCACCCTGAGCCTAGGTACCTTCCCCCGACGAAATGTTTCTGAGAGAAACACTGAGCATTATTAACGTTTGTAGCGCAAGAGTAAGGCTCAGGGGCGGTCAGGCGCCTTTTTCGTGAAGTGGGTACTGTAGGCTTGCGGCCCCCCAAAAATGACTTTTCAAGCGGTCCCCAGTCGAACTAAAGGGTAATTTTGGTCGAGGCCCCGTGAGATAACGCTCACCAGCCCACCGGCCCAATCCGCCCCTGGTCAGACTTTAAAAGAAACACCTACTCTTAACATGACGGACATCGTCGTTTGCCGTGATGAATGTAATTGAATTAGTATTTCGCATATATGTGTCGGTACTATTAATACGGATAGTATGGTGACTACCGCTGAGTGTTTCTCCATCTTTCCCCTACTATCCATCAGAAAGGAAGAAGCAGTCGACGATATGACGTAGGGGAAGTAAGGTCGGCTCTAGGGCATGGCGACAAAGGCAACCGCTTAGAGCGCCGCACTCAGCGGCACTTATTGGGGGCCAGCATAAATCCGTTAAGGGGGGTGGCCGTAGTCTGTACCCGGACCACCCCTGGTCTACGCCACTTGCCCGCACTTAGCGACATGTTTTGGGATCCCGCAGTTAGCGACACTTATTGGTATCCCGCTTTTAGGGGCGGTCTTTGGTTCCCCCGCACTTAGCGACATGTTTTGGGATCCCGCAGTTAGCGACACTTATTGGTATCCCGCTTTTAGGGGCGGTGTTTGGTTCCCCCGCACTTAGCGACATGTTTTGGGATCCCGCAGTTAGCGACACTTATTGGTATCCCGCTTTTAGGGGCGGTCTTTGGTTCCCCCGCACTTAGCGACATGTTTTGGGATCCCGCAGTTAGCGACACTTATTGGTATCCCGCTTTTAGGGGCGGTCTTTGGTTCCCCCGCACTTAGCGACATGTTTTGGGATCCCGCAGTTAGCGACACTTATTGGTATCCCGCTTTTAGGGGCGGTCTTTGGTTCCCCCGCACTTAGCGACATGTTTTGGGATCCCGCAGTTAGCGACACTTATTGGTATCCCGCTTTTAGGGGCGGTCTTTGGTTCCCCCGCACTTAGCGACATGTTTTGGGATCCCGCAGTTAGCGACACTTATTGGTATCCCGCTTTTAGGGGCGGTCTTTGGTTCCCCCGCACTTAGCGACATGTTTTGGGATCCCGCAGTTAGCGACACTTATTGGTATCCCGCTTTTAGGGGCGGTCTTTGGTTCCCCCGCACTTAGCGACATGTTTTGGGATCCCGCAGTTAGCGACACTTATTGGTATCCCGCTTTTAGGGGCGGTCTTTGGTTCCCCCGCACTTAGCGACATGTTTTGGGATCCCGCAGTTAGCGACACTTATTGGTATCCCGCTTTTAGGGGCGGTGTTTGGTTCCCCCGCACTTAGCGACATGTTTTGGGATCCCGCAGTTAGCGACACTTATTGGTATCCCGCTTTTAGGGGCGGTCTTTGGTTCCCCCGCACTTAGCGACATGTTTTGGGATCCCGCAGTTAGCGACACTTATTGGTATCCCGCTTTTAGGGGCGGTCTTTGGTTCCCCCGCACTTAGCGACATGTTTTGGGATCCCGCAGTTAGCGACACTTATTGGTATCCCGCTTTTAGGGGCGGTCTTTGGTTCCCCCGCACTTAGCGACATGTTTTGGGATCCCGCAGTTAGCGACACTTATTGGTATCCCGCTTTTAGGGGCGGTCTTTGGTTCCCCCGCACTTAGCGACATGTTTTGGGATCCCGCAGTTAGCGACACTTATTGGTATCCCGCTTTTAGGGGCGGTGTTTGGTTCCCCCGCACTTAGCGACATGTTTTGGGATCCCGCAGTTAGCGACACTTATTGGTATCCCGCTTTTAGGGGCGGTCTTTGGTTCCCCCGCACTTAGCGACATGTTTTGGGATCCCGCAGTTAGCGACACTTATTGGTATCCCGCTTTTAGGGGCGGTCTTTGGTTCCCCCGCACTTAGCGACATGTTTTGGGATCCCGCAGTTAGCGACACTTATTGGTATCCCGCTTTTAGGGGCGGTCTTTGGTTCCCCCGCACTTAGCGACATGTTTTGGGATCCCGCAGTTAGCGACACTTATTGGTATCCCGCTTTTAGGGGCGGTGTTTGGTTCCCCCGCACTTAGCGACATGTTTTGGGATCCCGCAGTTAGCGACACTTATTGGTATCCCGCTTTTAGGGGCGGTCTTTGGTTCCCCCGCACTTAGCGACATGTTTTGGGATCCCGCAGTTAGCGACACTTATTGGTATCCCGCTTTTAGGGGCGGTCTTTGGTTCCCCCGCACTTAGCGACATGTTTTGGGATCCCGCAGTTAGCGACACTTATTGGTATCCCGCTTTTAGGGGCGGTGTTTGGTTCCCCCGCACTTAGCGACATGTTTTGGGATCCCGCAGTTAGCGACACTTATTGGTATCCCGCTTTTAGGGGCGGTGTTTGGTTCCCCCGCACTTAGCGACATGTTTTGGGATCCCGCAGTTAGCGACACTTATTGGTATCCCGCTTTTAGGGGCGGTCTTTGGTTCCCCCGCACTTAGCGACATGTTTTGGGATCCCGCAGTTAGCGACACTTATTGGTATCCCGCTTTTAGGGGCGGTGTTTGGTTCCCCCGCACTTAGCGACATGTTTTGGGATCCCGCAGTTAGCGACACTTATTGGTATCCCGCTTTTAGGGGCGGTCTTTGGTTCCCCCGCACTTAGCGACATGTTTTGGGATCCCGCAGTTAGCGACACTTATTGGTATCCCGCTTTTAGGGGCGGTGTTTGGTTCCCCCGCACTTAGCGACATGTTTTGGGATCCCGCAGTTAGCGACACTTATTGGTATCCCGCTTTTAGGGGCGGTCTTTGGTTCCCCCGCACTTAGCGACATGTTTTGGGATCCCGCAGTTAGCGACACTTATTGGTATCCCGCTTTTAGGGGCGGTCTTTGGTTCCCCCGCACTTAGCGACATGTTTTGGGATCCCGCAGTTAGCGACACTTATTGGTATCCCGCTTTTAGGGGCGGTGTTTGGTTCCCCCGCACTTAGCGACATGTTTTGGGATCCCGCAGTTAGCGACACTTATTGGTATCCCGCTTTTAGGGGCGGTCTTTGGTTCCCCCGCACTTAGCGACATGTTTTGGGATCCCGCAGTTAGCGACACTTATTGGTATCCCGCTTTTAGGGGCGGTGTTTGGTTCCCCCGCACTTAGCGACATGTTTTGGGATCCCGCAGTTAGCGACACTTATTGGTATCCCGCTTTTAGGGGCGGTCTTTGGTTCCCCCGCACTTAGCGACATGTTTTGGGATCCCGCAGTTAGCGACACTTATTGGTATCCCGCTTTTAGGGGCGGTCTTTGGTTCCCCCGCACTTAGCGACATGTTTTGGGATCCCGCAGTTAGCGACACTTATTGGTATCCCGCTTTTAGGGGCGGTGTTTGGTTCCCCCGCACTTAGCGACATGTTTTGGGATCCCTCAGTTAGCGACACTTATTGGTATCCCGCTTTTAGGGGCGGTCTTTGGTTCCCCCGCACTTAGCGACATGTTTTGGGATCCCGCAGTTAGCGACACTTATTGGTATCCCGCTTTTAGGGGCGGTCTTTGGTTCCCCCGCACTTAGCGACATGTTTTGGGATCCCGCAGTTAGCGACACTTATTGGTATCCCGCTTTTAGGGGCGGTGTTTGGTTCCCCCGCACTTAGCGACATGTTTTGGGATCCCGCAGTTAGCGACACTTATTGGTATCCCGCTTTTAGGGGCGGTCTTTGGTTCCCCCGCACTTAGCGACATGTTTTGGGATCCCGCAGTTAGCGACACTTATTGGTATCCCGCTTTTAGGGGCGGTCTTTGGTTCCCCCGCACTTAGCGACATGTTTTGGGATCCCGCAGTTAGCGACACTTATTGGTATCCCGCTTTTAGGGGCGGTGTTTGGTTCCCCCGCACTTAGCGACATGTTTTGGGATCCCGCAGTTAGCGACACTTATTGGTATCCCGCTTTTAGGGGCGGTCTTTGGTTCCCCCGCACTTAGCGACATGTTTTGGGATCCCGCAGTTAGCGACACTTATTGGTATCCCGCTTTTAGGGGCGGTCTTTGGTTCCCCCGCACTTAGCGACATGTTTTGGGATCCCGCAGTTAGCGACACTTATTGGTATCCCGCTTTTAGGGGCGGTGTTTGGTTCCCCCGCACTTAGCGACATGTTTTGGGATCCCGCAGTTAGCGACACTTATTGGTATCCCGCTTTTAGGGGCGGTCTTTGGTTCCCCCGCACTTAGCGACATGTTTTGGGATCCCGCAGTTAGCGACACTTATTGGTATCTCGCTTTTAGGGGCGGTCTTTGGTTCCCCCGCACTTAGCGACATGTTTTGGGATCCCGCAGTTAGCGACACTTATTGGTATCCCGCTTTTAGGGGCGGTCTTTGGTTCCCCCGCACTTAGCGACATGTTTTGGGATCCCGCAGTTAGCGACACTTATTGGTATCCCGCTTTTAGGGGCGGTCTTTGGTTCCCCCGCACTTAGCGACATGTTTTGCGATCCCGCAGTTAGCGACATTTATTGGTATCCCGCTTTTAGGGGCGGTCTTTGGTTCCCCCGCACTTAGCGACATGTTTTGGGATCCCGCAGTTAGCGACACTTATTGGTATCCCGCTTTTAGGGGCGGTCTTTGGTTCCCCCGCACTTAGCGACATGTTTTGGGATCCCGCAGTTAGCGACACTTATTGGTATCCCGCTTTTAGGGGCGGTGTTTGGTTCCCCCGCACTTAGCGACATGTTTTGGGATCCCGCAGTTAGCGACACTTATTGGTATCCCGCTTTTAGGGGCGGTCTTTGGTTCCCCCGCACTTAGCGACATGTTTTGGGATCCCGCAGTTAGCGACACTTATTGGTATCCCGCTTTTAGGGGCGGTGTTTGGTTCCCCCGCACTTAGCGACATGTTTTGGGATCCCGCAGTTAGCGACACTTATTGGTATCCCGCTTTTAGGGGCGGTCTTTGGTTCCCCCGCACTTAGCGACATGTTTTGGGATCCCGCAGTTAGCGACACTTATTGGTATCTCGCTTTTAGGGGCGGTCTTTGGTTCCCCCGCACTTAGCGACATGTTTTGGGATCCCGCAGTTAGCGACACTTATTGGTATCCCGCTTTTAGGGGCGGTCTTTGGTTCCCCCGCACTTAGCGACATGTTTTGGGATCCCGCAGTTAGCGACACTTATTGGTATCCCGCTTTTAGGGGCGGTCTTTGGTTCCCCCGCACTTAGCGACATGTTTTGGGATCCCGCAGTTAGCGACACTTATTGGTATCCCGCTTTTAGGGGCGGTCTTTGGTTCCCCCGCACTTAGCGACATGTTTTGGGATCCCGCAGTTAGCGACACTTATTGGTATCCCGCTTTTAGGGGCGGTCTTTGGTTCCCCCGCACTTAGCGACAGGTTTTGGGATCCCACAGTTAGCGACACTTATTGGTATCCCGCTTTTAGGGGCGGTGTTTGGTTCCCCCGCACTTAGCGACATGTTTTGGGATCCCGCAGTTAGCGACACTTATTGGTATCCCGCTTTTAGGGGCGGTCTTTGGTTCCCCCGCACTTAGCGACATGTTTTGGGATCCCGCAGTTAGCGACACTTATTGGTATCTCGCTTTTAGGGGCGGTCTTTGGTTCCCCCGCACTTAGCGACATGTTTTGGGATCCCGCAGTTAGCGACACTTATTGGTATCCCACTTTTAGGGGCGGTCTTTGGTTCCCCCGCACTTAGCGACAGGTTTTGGGATCCCACAGTTAGCGACACTTATTGGTATCCCGCTTTTAGGGGCGGTGTTTGGTTCCCTTGCACTTAGCGACATGTTTTGGGATCCCGCAGTTAGCGACACTTATTGGTATCCCACTTTTAGGGGCGGTCTTTGGTTCCCCCGCACTTAGCGACAGGTTTTGGGATCCCACAGTTAGCGACACTTATTGGTATCCCGCTTTTAGGGGCGGTGTTTGGTTCCCCCGCACTTAGCGACATGTTTTGGGATCCCGCAGTTAGCGACACTTATTGGTATCCCGCTTTTAGGGGCGGTCTTTGGTTCCCCCGCACTTAGCGACATGTTTTGGGATCCCGCAGTTAGCGACACTTATTGGTATCTCGCTTTTAGGGGCGGTCTTTGGTTCCCCCGCACTTAGCGACATGTTTTGGGATCCCGCAGTTAGCGACACTTATTGGTATCCCACTTTTAGGGGCGGTCTTTGGTTCCCCCGCACTTAGCGACAGGTTTTGGGATCCCACAGTTAGCGACACTTATTGGTATCCCGCTTTTAGGGGCGGTGTTTGGTTCCCCCGCACTAAGCGACATGTTTTGGGATCCCGCAGTTAGCGACACTTATTGGTATCCCGCTTTTAGGGGCGGTCTTTGGTTCCCCCGCACTTAGCGACATGTTTTGGGATCCCGCAGTTAGCGACACTTATTGGTATCCCGCTTTTAGGGGCGGTCTTTGGTTCCCCCGCACTTAGCGACATGTTTTGGGATCCCGCAGTTAGCGACACTTATTGGTATTCCGCTTTTAGGGGCGGTGTTTGGTTCCCCCGCACTTAGCGACATGTTTTGGGATCCCGCAGTTAGCGACACTTATTGGTATCCCGCTTTTAGGGGCGGTCTTTGGTTCCCCCGCACTTAGCGACATGTTTTGGGATCCCGCAGTTAGCGACACTTATTGGTATCCCACTTTTAGGGGCGGTCTTTGGTTCCCCCGCACTTAGCGACAGGTTTTGGGATCCCACAGTTAGCGACACTTATTGGTATCCCGCTTTTAGGGGCGGTGTTTGGTTCCCCCGCACTTAGCGACATGTTTTGGGATCCCGCAGTTAGCGACACTTATTGGTATCCCGCTTTTAGGGGCGGTCTTTGGTTCCCCCGCACTTAGCGACATGTTTTGGGATCCCGCAGTTAGCGACACTTATTGGTATCTCGCTTTTAGGGGCGGTCTTTGGTTCCCCCGCACTTAGCGACATGTTTTGGGATCCCGCAGTTAGCGACACTTATTGGTATCCCACTTTTAGGGGCGGTCTTTGGTTCCCCCGCACTTAGCGACAGGTTTTGGGATCCCACAGTTAGCGACACTTATTGGTATCCCGCTATTAGGGGCGGTGTTTGGTTCCCCCGCACTTAGCGACATGTTTTGGGATCCCGCAGTTAGCGACACTTATTGGTATCCCGCTTTTAGGGGCGGTCTTTGGTTCCCCCGCACTTAGCGACATGTTTTGGGATCCCGCAGTTAGCGACACTTATTGGTATCCCGCTTTTAGGGGCGGTCTTTGGTTCCCCCGCACTTAGCGACATGTTTTGGGATCCCGCAGTTAGCGACACTTATTGGTATCCCGCTTTTAGGGGCGGTGTTTGGTTCCCCCGCACTTAGCGACATGTTTTGGGATCCCGCAGTTAGCGACACTTATTGGTATCCCGCTTTTAGGGGCGGTGTTTGGTTCCCCCGCACTTAGCGACATGTTTTGGGATCCCGCAGTTAGCGACACTTATTGGTATCCCGCTTTTAGGGGCGGTCTTTGGTTCCCCCGCACTTAGCGACATGTTTTGGGATCCCGCAGTTAGCGACACTTATTGGTATCCCACTTTTAGGGGCGGTCTTTGGTTCCCCCGCACTTAGCGACAGGTTTTGGGATCCCACAGTTAGCGACACTTATTGGTATCCCGCTTTTAGGGGCGGTGTTTGGTTCCCCCGCACTTAGCGACATGTTTTGGGATCCCGCAGTTAGCGACACTTATTGGTATCCCGCTTTTAGGGGCGGTCTTTGGTTCCCCCGCACTTAGCGACATGTTTTGGGATCCCGCAGTTAGCGACACTTATTGGTATCTCGCTTTTAGGGGCGGTCTTTGGTTCCCCCGCACTTAGCGACATGTTTTGGGATCCCGCAGTTAGCGACACTTATTGGTATCCCGCTTTTAGGGGCGGTGTTTGGTTCCCCCGCACTTAGCGACATGTTTTGGGATCCCGCAGTTAGCGACACTTATTGGTATCCCGCTTTTAGGGGCGGTCTTTGGTTCCCCCGCACTTAGCGACATGTTTTGGGATCCCGCAGTTAGCGACACTTATTGGTATCCCGCTTTTAGGGGCGGTGTTTGGTTCACCCGCACTTAGCGACATGTTTTGGGATCCCGCAGTTAGCGACACTTATTGGTATCCCGCTTTTAGGGGCGGTCTTTGGTTCCCCCGCACTTAGCGACATGTTTTGGGATCCCGCAGTTAGCGACACTTATTGGTATCCCACTTTTAGGGGCGGTCTTTGGTTCCCCCGCACTTAGCGACAGGTTTTGGGATCCCACACTTAGCGACACTTATTGGTATCCCGCTTTTAGGGGCGGTGTTTGGTTCCCCCGCACTTAGCGACATGTTTTGGGATCCCGCAGTTAGCGACACTTATTGGTATCCCGCTTTTAGGGGCGGTGTTTGGTTCCCCCGCACTTAGCGACATGTTTTGGGATCCCGCAGTTAGCGACACTTATTGGTATCCCGCTTTTAGGGGCGGTGTTTGGTTCCCCCGCACTTAGCGACATGTTTTGGGATCCCGCAGTTAGCGACACTTATTGGTATCCCGCTTTTAGGGGCGGTCTTTGGTTCCCCCGCACTTAGCGACATGTTTTGGGATCCCGCAGTTAGCGACACTTATTGGTATCCCACTTTTAGGGGCGGTCTTTGGTTCCCCCGCACTTAGCGACAGGTTTTGGGATCCCACAGTTAGCGACACTTATTGGTATCCCGCTTTTAGGGGCGGTGTTTGGTTCCCCCGCACTTAGCGACATGTTTTGGGATCCCGCAGTTAGCGACACTTATTGGTATCCCGCTTTTAGGGGCGGTCTTTGGTTCCCCCGCACTTAGCGACATGTTTTGGGATCCCGCAGTTAGCGACACTTATTGGTATCTCGCTTTTAGGGGCGGTCTTTGGTTCCCCCGCACTTAGCGACATGTTTTGGGATCCCGCAGTTAGCGACACTTATTGGTATCCCGCTTTTAGGGGCGGTGTTTGGTTCCCCCGCACTTAGCGACATGTTTTGGGATCCCGCAGTTAGCGACACTTATTGGTATCCCGCTTTTAGGGGCGGTCTTTGGTTCCCCCGCACTTAGCGACATGTTTTGGGATCCCGCAGTTAGCGACACTTATTGGTATCCCGCTTTTAGGGGCGGTGTTTGGTTCACCCGCACTTAGCGACATGTTTTGGGATCCCGCAGTTAGCGACACTTATTGGTATCCCGCTTTTAGGGGCGGTCTTTGGTTCCCCCGCACTTAGCGACATGTTTTGGGATCCCGCAGTTAGCGACACTTATTGGTATCCCACTTTTAGGGGCGGTCTTTGGTTCCCCCGCACTTAGCGACAGGTTTTGGGATCCCACACTTAGCGACACTTATTGGTATCCCGCTTTTAGGGGCGGTGTTTGGTTCCCCCGCACTTAGCGACATGTTTTGGGATCCCGCAGTTAGCGACACTTATTGGTATCCCGCTTTTAGGGGCGGTCTTTGGTTCCCCCGCACTTAGCGACATGTTTTGGGATCCCGCAGTTAGCGACACTTATTGGTATCCCACTTTTAGGGGCGGTCTTTGGTTCCCCCGCACTTAGCGACAGGTTTTGGGATCCCACAGTTAGCGACACTTATTGGTATCCCGCTTTTAGGGGCGGTGTTTGGTTCCCCCGCACTTAGCGACATGTTTTGGGATCCCGCAGTTAGCGACACTTATTGGTATCCCGCTTTTAGGGGCGGTCTTTGGTTCCCCCGCACTTAGCGACATGTTTTGGGATCCCGCAGTTAGCGACACTTATTGGTATCCCGCTTTTAGGGGCGGTCTTTGGTTCCCCCGCACTTAGCGACATGTTTTGGGATCCCGCAGTTAGCGACACTTATTGGTATCCCGCTTTTAGGGGCGGTGTTTGGTTCCCCCGCACTTAGCGACATGTTTTGGGATCCCGCAGTTAGCGACACTTATTGGTATCTAGCTTTTAGGGGCGGTGTTTGGTTCCCCCGCACTTAGCGACATGTTTTGGGATCCCGCAGTTAGCGACACTTATTGGTATCCCGCTTTTAGGGGCGGTCTTTGGTTCCCCCGCACTTAGCGACATGTTTTGGGATCCCGCAGTTAGCGACACTTATTGGTATCCCGCTTTTAGGGGCGGTCTTTGGTTCCCCCGCACTTAGCGACATGTTTTGGGATCCCGCAGTTAGCGACACTTATTGGTATCCCGCTTTTAGGGGCGGTCTTTGGTTCCCCCGCACTTAGCGACAGGTTTTGGGATCCCACAGTTAGCGACACTTATTGGTATCCCGCTTTTAGGGGCGGTGTTTGGTTCCCCCGCACTTAGCGACATGTTTTGGGATCCCGCAGTTAGCGACACTTATTGGTATCCCGCTTTTAGGGGCGGTGTTTGCTTCCCCCGCACTTAGCGACATGTTTTGGGATCCCGCAGTTAGCGACACTTATTGGTATCCCGCTTTTAGGGGCGGTCTTTGGTTCCCCCGCACTTAGCGACATGTTTTGGGATCCCGCAGTTAGCGACACTTATTGGTATCCCACTTTTAGGGGCGGTCTTTGGTTCCCCCGCACTTAGCGACAGGTTTTGGGATCCCACAGTTAGCGACACTTATTGGTATCCCGCTTTTAGGGGCGGTGTTTGGTTCCCCCGCACTTAGCGACATGTTTTGGGATCCCGCAGTTAGCGACACTTATTGGTATCCCGCTTTTAGGGGCGGTCTTTGGTTCCCCCGCACTTAGCGACATGTTTTGGGATCCCGCAGTTAGCGACACTTATTGGTATCTCGCTTTTAGGGGCGGTCTTTGGTTCCCCCGCACTTAGCGACATGTTTTGGGATCCCGCAGTTAGCGACACTTATTGGTATCCCGCTTTTAGGGGCGGTGTTTGGTTCCCCCGCACTTAGCGACATGTTTTGGGATCCCGCAGTTAGCGACACTTATTGGTATCCCGCTTTTAGGGGCGGTCTTTGGTTCCCCCGCACTTAGCGACATGTTTTGGGATCCCGCAGTTAGCGACACTTATTGGTATCCCGCTTTTAGGGGCGGTCTTTGGTTCCCCCGCACTTAGCGACAGGTTTTGGGATCCCACAGTTAGCGACACTTATTGGTATCCCGCTTTTAGGGGCGGTGTTTGGTTCCCCCGCACTTAGCGACATGTTTTGGGATCCCGCAGTTAGCGACACTTATTGGTATCCCGCTTTTAGGGGCGGTGTTTGGTTCCCCCGCACTTAGCGACATGTTTTGGGATCCCGCAGTTAGCGACACTTATTGGTATCCCGCTTTTAGGGGCGGTCTTTGGTTCCCCCGCACTTAGCGACATGTTTTGGGATCCCGCAGTTAGCGACACTTATTGGTATCCCGCTTTTAGGGGCGGTATTTGGTTCCCCCGCACTTAGCGACATGTTTTGGGATCCCGCAGTTAGCGACACTTATTGGTATCCCGCTTTTAGGGGCGGTCTTTGGTTCCCCCGCACTTAGCGACAGGTTTTGGGATCCCACAGTTAGCGACACTTATTGGTATCCCGCTTTTAGGGGCGGTGTTTGGTTCCCCCGCACTTAGCGACATGTTTTGGGATCCCGCAGTTAGCGACACTTATTGGTATCCCGCTTTTAGGGGCGGTGTTTGGTTCCCCCGCACTTAGCGACATGTTTTGGGATCCCGCAGTTAGCGACACTTATTGGTATCCCGCTTTTAGGGGCGGTCTTTGGTTCCCCCGCACTTAGCGACATGTTTTGGGATCCCGCAGTTAGCGACACTTATTGGTATCCCACTTTTAGGGGCGGTCTTTGGTTCCCCCGCACTTAGCGACAGGTTTTGGGATCCCACAGTTAGCGACACTTATTGGTATCCCGCTTTTAGGGGCGGTGTTTGGTTCCCCCGCACTTAGCGACATGTTTTGGGATCCCGCAGTTAGCGACACTTATTGGTATCCCGCTTTTAGGGGCGGTCTTTGGTTCCCCCGCACTTAGCGACATGTTTTGGGATCCCGCAGTTAGCGACACTTATTGGTATCTCGCTTTTAGGGGCGGTCTTTGGTTCCCCCGCACTTAGCGACATGTTTTGGGATCCCGCAGTTAGCGACACTTATTGGTATCCCGCTTTTAGGGGCGGTGTTTGGTTCCCCCGCACTTAGCGACATGTTTTGGGATCCCGCAGTTAGCGACACTTATTGGTATCCCGCTTTTAGGGGCGGTCTTTGGTTCCCCCGCACTTAGCGACATGTTTTGGGATCCCGCAGTTAGCGACACTTATTGGTATCCCGCTTTTAGGGGCGGTGTTTGGTTCACCCGCACTTAGCGACATGTTTTGGGATCCCGCAGTTAGCGACACTTATTGGTATCCCGCTTTTAGGGGCGGTCTTTGGTTCCCCCGCACTTAGCGACATGTTTTGGGATCCCGCAGTTAGCGACACTTATTGGTATCCCACTTTTAGGGGCGGTCTTTGGTTCCCCCGCACTTAGCGACAGGTTTTGGGATCCCACAGTTAGCGACACTTATTGGTATCCCGCTTTTAGGGGCGGTGTTTGGTTCCCCCGCACTTAGCGACATGTTTTGGGATCCCGCAGTTAGCGACACTTATTGGTATCCCGCTTTTAGGGGCGGTCTTTGGTTCCCCCGCACTTAGCGACATGTTTTGGGATCCCGC
This sequence comes from Leiobunum rupestre, assembly GCF_980474605.1. Classification (NCBI taxonomy): domain Eukaryota; kingdom Metazoa; phylum Arthropoda; class Arachnida; order Opiliones; family Sclerosomatidae; genus Leiobunum; species Leiobunum rupestre. Next base: position 3,196,052 of record NC_143386.1, read on the forward strand.
AGTTAGCGACACTTATTGGTATCCCACTTTTAGGGGCGGTCTTTGGTTCCCCCGCACTTAGCGACAGGTTTTGGGATCCCACAGTTAGCGACACTTATTGGTATCCCGCTTTTAGGGGCGGTGTTTGGTTCCCCCGCACTTAGCGACATGTTTTGGGATCCCGCAGTTAGCGACACTTATTGGTATCCCGCTTTTAGGGGCGGTCTTTGGTTCCCCCGCACTTAGCGACATGTTTTGGTATCCCGCAGTTAGCGACACTTATTGGTATCCCACTTTTAGGGGCGGTCTTTGGTTCCCCCGCACTTAGCGACAGGTTTTGGGATCCCACAGTTAGCGACACTTATTGGTATCCCGCTTTTAGGGGCGGTGTTTGGTTCCCCCGCACTTAGCGACATGTTTTGGGATCCCGCAGTTAGCGACACTTATTGGTATCCCGCTTTTAGGGGCGGTCTTTGGTTCCCCCGCACTTAGCGACATGTTTTGGGATCCCGCAGTTAGCGACACTTATTGGTATCCCGCTTTTAGGGGCGGTCTTTGGTTCCCCCGCACTTAGCGACATGTTTTGGGATGCCGCAGTTAGCGACACTTATTGGTATCCCACTTTTAGGGGCGGTCTTTGGTTCCCCCGCACTTAGCGACAGGTTTTGGGATCCCACAGTTAGCGACACTTATTGGTATCCCGCTTTTAGGGGCGGTGTTTGGTTCCCCCGCACTTAGCGACATGTTTTGGGATCCCGCAGTTAGCGACACTTATTGGTATCCCGCTTTTAGGGGCGGTCTTTGGTTCCCCCGCACTTAGCGACATGTTTTGGGATCCCGCAGTTAGCGACACTTATTGGTATCCCACTTTTAGGGGCGGTCTTTGGTTCCCCCGCACTTAGCGACAGGTTTTGGGATCCCACAGTTAGCGACACTTATTGGTATCCCGCTTTTAGGGGCGGTGTTTGGTTCCCCCGCACTTAGCGACATGTTTTGGGATCCCGCAGTTAGCGACACTTATTGGTATCCCGCTTTTAGGGGCGGTCTTTGGTTCCCCCGCACTTAGCGACATGTTTTGGGATCCCGCAGTTAGCGACACTTATTGGTATCCCGCTTTTAGGGGCGGTGTTTGGTTCCCCCGCACTTAGCGACATGTTTTGGGATCCCGCAGTTAGCGACACTTATTGGTATCCCGCTTTTAGGGGCGGTCTTTGGTTCCCCCGCACTTAGCGACATGTTTTGGGATCCCGCAGTTAGCGACACTTATTGGTATCCCGCTTTTAGGGGCGGTCTTTGGTTCCCCCGCACTTAGCGACATGTTTTGGGATCCCGCAGTTAGCGACACTTATTGGTATCCCGCTTTTAGGGGCGGTCTTTGGTTCCCCCGCACTTAGCGACATGTTTTGGGATCCCGCAGTTAGCGACACTTATTGGTATCCCGCTTTTAGGGGCGGTCTTTGGTTCCCCCGCACTTAGCGACATGTTTTGGGATCCCGCAGTTAGCGACACTTATTGGTATCCCGCTTTTAGGGGCGGTCTTTGGTTCCCCCGCACTTAGCGACATGTTTTGGGATCCCGCAGTTAGCGACACTTATTGGTATCCCGCTTTTAGGGGCGGTCTTTGGTTCCCCCGCACTTAGCGACATGTTTTGGGATCCCGCAGTTAGCGACACTTATTGGTATCCCGCTTTTAGGGGCGGTGTTTGGTTCCCCCGCACTTAGCGACATGTTTTGGGATCCCGCAGTTAGCGACACTTATTGGTATCCCACTTTTAGGGGCGGTCTTTGGTTCCCCCGCACTTAGCGACAGGTTTTGGGATCCCACAGTTAGCGACACTTATTGGTATCCCGCTTTTAGGGGCGGTGTTTGGTTCCCCCGCACTTAGCGACATGTTTTGGGATCCCGCAGTTAGCGACACTTATTGGTATCCCGCTTTTAGGGGCGGTCTTTGGTTCCCCCGCACTTAGCGACAGGTTTTGGGATCCCACAGTTAGCGACACTTATTGGTATCCCGCTTTTAGGGGCGGTCTTTGGTTCCCCCGCACTTAGCGACAGGTTTTGGGATCCCACAGTTAGCGACACTTATTGGTATCCCGCTTTTAGGGGCGGTGTTTGGTTCCCCCGCACTTAGCGACATGTTTTGGGATCCCGCAGTTAGCGACACTTATTGGTATCCCGCTTTTAGGGGCGGTCTTTGGTTCCCCCGCACTTAGCGACATGTTTTGGGATCCCGCAGTTAGCGACACTTATTGGTATCCCGCTTTTAGGGGCGGTCTTTGGTTCCCCCGCACTTAGCGACAGGTTTTGGGATCCCACAGTTAGCGACACTTATTGGTATCCCGCTTTTAGGGGCGGTCTTTGGTTCCCCCGCACTTAGCGACAGGTTTTGGGATCCCACAGTTAGCGACACTTATTGGTATCCCGCTTTTAGGGGCGGTGTTTGGTTCCCCCGCACTTAGCGACATGTTTTGGGATCCCGCAGTTAGCGACACTTATTGGTATCCCGCTTTTAGGGGCGGTCTTTGGTTCCCCCGCACTTAGCGACATGTTTTGGGATCCCGCAGTTAGCGACACTTATTGGTATCCCGCTTTTAGGGGCGGTCTTTGGTTCCCCCGCACTTAGCGACAGGTTTTGGGATCCCACAGTTAGCGACACTTATTGGTATCCCGCTTTTAGGGGCGGTCTTTGGTTCCCCCGCACTTAGCGACAGGTTTTGGGATCCCACAGTTAGCGACACTTATTGGTATCCCGCTTTTAGGGGCGGTGTTTGGTTCCCCCGCACTTAGCGACATGTTTTGGGATCCCGCAGTTAGCGACACTTATTGGTATCCCGCTTTTAGGGGCGGTCTTTGGTTCCCCCGCACTTAGCGACATGTTTTGGGATCCCGCAGTTAGCGACACTTATTGGTATCTCGCTTTTAGGGGCGGTCTTTGGTTCCCCCGCAATTAGCGACATGTTTTGGGATCCCGCAGTTAGCGACACTTATTGGTATCCCGCTTTTAGGGGCGGTCTTTGGTTCCCTCGCACTTAGCGACATGTTTTGGGATCCCGCAGTTAGCGACACTTATTGGTATCCCGCTTTTAGGGGCGGTCTTTGGTTCCCTCGCACTTAGCGACATGTTTTGGGATCCCGCAGTTAGCGACACTTATTGGTATCCCGCTTTTAGGGGCGGTCTTTGGTTCCCTCGCACTTAGCGACATGTTTTGGGATCCCGCAGTTAGCGACACTTATTGGTATCCCGCTTTTAGGGGCGGTCTTTGGTTCCCCCGCACTTAGCGACATGTTTTGGGATCCCGCAGTTAGCGACACTTATTGGTATCCCGCTTTTAGGGGCGGTCTTTGGTTCCCCCGCACTTAGCGACATGTTTTGGGATCCCGCAGTTAGCGACACTTATTGGTATCCCGCTTTTAGGGGCGGTCTTTGGTTCCCCCGCACTTAGCGACATGTTTTGGGATCCCGCAGTTAGCGACACTTATTGGTATCCCGCTTTTAGGGGCGGTGTTTGGTTCCCCCGCACTTAGCGACATGTTTTGGGATCCCGCAGTTAGCGACACTTATTGGTATCCCACTTTTAGGGGCGGTCTTTGGTTCCCCCGCACTTAGCGACAGGTTTTGGGATCCCACAGTTAGCGACACTTATTGGTATCCCGCTTTTAGGGGCGGTGTTTGGTTCCCCCGCACTTAGCGACATGTTTTGGGATCCCGCAGTTAGCGACACTTATTGGTATCCCGCTTTTAGGGGCGGTCTTTGGTTCCCCCGCACTTAGCGACAGGTTTTGGGATCCCACAGTTAGCGACACTTATTGGTATCCCGCTTTTAGGGGCGGTCTTTGGTTCCCCCGCACTTAGCGACAGGTTTTGGGATCCCACAGTTAGCGACACTTATTGGTATCCCGCTTTTAGGGGCGGTGTTTGGTTCCCCCGCACTTAGCGACATGTTTTGGGATCCCGCAGTTAGCGACACTTATTGGTATCCCGCTTTTAGGGGCGGTCTTTGGTTCCCCCGCACTTAGCGACATGTTTTGGGATCCCGCAGTTAGCGACACTTATTGGTATCCCGCTTTTAGGGGCGGTCTTTGGTTCCCCCGCACTTAGCGACAGGTTTTGGGATCCCACAGTTAGCGACACTTATTGGTATCCCGCTTTTAGGGGCGGTCTTTGGTTCCCCCGCACTTAGCGACAGGTTTTGGGATCCCACAGTTAGCGACACTTATTGGTATCCCGCTTTTAGGGGCGGTGTTTGGTTCCCCCGCACTTAGCGACATGTTTTGGGATCCCGCAGTTAGCGACACTTATTGGTATCCCGCTTTTAGGGGCGGTCTTTGGTTCCCCCGCACTTAGCGACATGTTTTGGGATCCCGCAGTTAGCGACACTTATTGGTATCCCGCTTTTAGGGGCGGTCTTTGGTTCCCCCGCACTTAGCGACAGGTTTTGGGATCCCACAGTTAGCGACACTTATTGGTATCCCGCTTTTAGGGGCGGTCTTTGGTTCCCCCGCACTTAGCGACAGGTTTTGGGATCCCACAGTTAGCGACACTTATTGGTATCCCGCTTTTAGGGGCGGTGTTTGGTTCCCCCGCACTTAGCGACATGTTTTGGGATCCCGCAGTTAGCGACACTTATTGGTATCCCGCTTTTAGGGGCGGTCTTTGGTTCCCCCGCACTTAGCGACATGTTTTGGGATCCCGCAGTTAGCGACACTTATTGGTATCTCGCTTTTAGGGGCGGTCTTTGGTTCCCCCGCAATTAGCGACATGTTTTGGGATCCCGCAGTTAGCGACACTTATTGGTATCCCGCTTTTAGGGGCGGTCTTTGGTTCCCTCGCACTTAGCGACATGTTTTGGGATCCCGCAGTTAGCGACACTTATTGGTATCCCGCTTTTAGGGGCGGTCTTTGGTTCCCTCGCACTTAGCGACATGTTTTGGGATCCCGCAGTTAGCGACACTTATTGGTATCCCGCTTTTAGGGGCGGTCTTTGGTTCCCTCGCACTTAGCGACATGTTTTGGGATCCCGCAGTTAGCGACACTTATTGGTATCCCGCTTTTAGGGGCGGTCTTTGGTTCCCCCGCACTTAGCGACATGTTTTGGGATCCCGCAGTTAGCGACACTTATTGGTATCCCGCTTTTAGGGGCGGTCTTTGGTTCCCTCGCACTTAGCGACATGTTTTGGGATCCCGCAGTTAGCGACACTTATTGGTATCCCGCTTTTAGGGGCGGTCTTTGGTTCCCTCGCACTTAGCGACATGTTTTGGGATCCCGCAGTTAGCGACACTTATTGGTATCCCGCTTTTAGGGGCGGTCTTTGGTTCCCCCGCACTTAGCGACATGTTTTGGGATCCCGCAGTTAGCGACACTTATTGGTATCCCGCTTTTAGGGGCGGTCTTTGGTTCCCTCGCACTTAGCGACATGTTTTGGGATCCCGCAGTTAGCGACACTTATTGGTATCCCGCTTTTAGGGGCGGTCTTTGGTTCCCTCGCACTTAGCGACACTTATTGGTATCCCGCTTTTAGGGGCGGTCTTTGGTTCCCTCGCACTTAGCGACATGTTTTGGGATCCCGCAGTTAGCGACACTTATTGGTATCCCGCTTTTAGGGGCGGTCTTTGGTTCCCCCGCACTTAGCGACATGTTTTGGGATCCCGCAGTTAGCGACACTTATTGGTATCCCGCTTTTAGGGGCGGTCTTTGGTTCCCTCGCACTTAGCGACATGTTTTGGGATCCCGCAGTTAGCGACACTTATTGGTATCCCGCTTTTAGGGGCGGTCTTTGGTTCCCTCGCACTTAGCGACATGTTTTGGGATCCCGCAGTTAGCGACACTTATTGGTATCCCGCTTTTAGGGGCGGTCTTTGGTTCCCCCGCACTTAGCGACATGTTTTGGGATCCCGCAGTTAGCGACACTTATTGGTATCCCGCTTTTAGGGGCGGTCTTTGGTTCCCCCGCACTTAGCGACATGTTTTGGGATCCCGCAGTTAGCGACACTTATTGGTATCCCGCTTTTAGGGGCGGTCTTTGGTTCCCCCGCACTTAGCGACATGTTTTGGGATCCCGCAGTTAGCGACACTTATTGGTATCCCGCTTTTAGGGGCGGTGTTTGGTTCCCCCGCACTTAGCGACATGTTTTGGGATCCCGCAGTTAGCGACACTTATTGGTATCCCGCTTTTAGGGGCGGTCTTTGGTTCCCTCGCACTTAGCGACATGTTTTGGGATCCCGCAGTTAGCGACACTTATTGGTATCCCGCTTTTAGGGGCGGTCTTTGGTTCCCCCGCACTTAGCGACATGTTTTGGGATCCCGCAGTTAGCGACACTTATTGGTATCCCGCTTTTAGGGGCGGTCTTTGGTTCCCCCGCACTTAGCGACAGGTTTTGGGATCCCACAGTTAGCGACACTTATTGGTATCCCGCTTTTAGGGGCGGTCTTTGGTTCCCCCGCACTTAGCGACAGGTTTTGGGATCCCACAGTTAGCGACACTTATTGGTATCCCGCTTTTAGGGGCGGTGTTTGGTTCCCCCGCACTTAGCGACATGTTTTGGGATCCCGCAGTTAGCGACACTTATTGGTATCCCGCTTTTAGGGGCGGTCTTTGGTTCCCCCGCACTTAGCGACATGTTTTGGGATCCCGCAGTTAGCGACACTTATTGGTATCTCGCTTTTAGGGGCGGTCTTTGGTTCCCCCGCAATTAGCGACATGTTTTGGGATCCCGCAGTTAGCGACACTTATTGGTATCCCGCTTTTAGGGGCGGTCTTTGGTTCCCTCGCACTTAGCGACATGTTTTGGGATCCCGCAGTTAGCGACACTTATTGGTATCCCGCTTTTAGGGGCGGTCTTTGGTTCCCTCGCACTTAGCGACATGTTTTGGGATCCCGCAGTTAGCGACACTTATTGGTATCCCGCTTTTAGGGGCGGTCTTTGGTTCCCTCGCACTTAGCGACATGTTTTGGGATCCCGCAGTTAGCGACACTTATTGGTATCCCGCTTTTAGGGGCGGTCTTTGGTTCCCCCGCACTTAGCGACATGTTTTGGGATCCCGCAGTTAGCGACACTTATTGGTATCCCGCTTTTAGGGGCGGTCTTGGGTCCCCTTGCACTTAGCGACATGTTTTGGGATCCCGCAGTTAGCGACACTTATTGGTATCCCGCTTTTAGGGGCGGTCTTTGGTTCCCTCGCACTTAGCGACATGTTTTGGGATCCCGCAGTTAGCGACACTTATTGGTATCCCGCTTTTAGGGGCGGTCTTTGGTTCCCCCGCACTTAGCGACATGTTTTGGGATCCCGCAGTTAGCGACACTTATTGGTATCCCGCTTTTAGGGGCGGTCTTTGGTTCCCTCGCACTTAGCGACATGTTTTGGGATCCCGCAGTTAGCGACACTTATTGGTATCCCGCTTTTAGGGGCGGTCTTTGGTTCCCTCGCACTTAGCGACACTTATTGGTATCCCGCTTTTAGGGGCGGTCTTTGGTTCCCTCGCACTTAGCGACATGTTTTGGGATCCCGCAGTTAGCGACACTTATTGGTATCCCGCTTTTAGGGGCGGTCTTTGGTTCCCCCGCACTTAGCGACATGTTTTGGGATCCCGCAGTTAGCGACACTTATTGGTATCCCGCTTTTAGGGGCGGTCTTTGGTTCCCTCGCACTTAGCGACATGTTTTGGGATCCCGCAGTTAGCGACACTTATTGGTATCCCGCTTTTAGGGGCGGTCTTTGGTTCCCTCGCACTTAGCGACATGTTTTGGGATCCCGCAGTTAGCGACACTTATTGGTATCCCGCTTTTAGGGGCGGTCTTTGGTTCCCCCGCACTTAGCGACATGTTTTGGGATCCCGCAGTTAGCGACACTTATTGGTATCCCGCTTTTAGGGGCGGTCTTTGGTTCCCCCGCACTTAGCGACATGTTTTGGGATCCCGCAGTTAGCGACACTTATTGGTATCCCGCTTTTAGGGGCGGTCTTTGGTTCCCCCGCACTTAGCGACATGTTTTGGGATCCCGCAGTTAGCGACACTTATTGGTATCCCGCTTTTAGGGGCGGTCTTTGGTTCCCCCGCACTTAGCGACATGTTTTGGGATCCCGCAGTTAGCGACACTTATTGGTATCCCGCTTTTAGGGGCGGTCTTTGGTTCACTCGCACTTAGCGACATGTTTTGGGATCCCGCAGTTAGCGACACTTATTGGTATCCCGCTTTTAGGGGCGGTCTTTGGTTCCCTCGCACTTAGCGACATGTTTTGGGATCCCGCAGTTAGCGACACTTATTGGTATCCCGCTTTTAGGGGCGGTCTTTGGTTCCCTCGCACTTAGCGACATGTTTTGGGATCCCGCAGTTAGCGACACTTATTGGTATCCCGCTTTTAGGGGCGGTCTTTGGTTCCCTCGCACTTAGCGACATGTTTTGGGATCCCGCAGTTAGCGACACTTATTGGTATCCCGCTTTTAGGGGCGGTCTTTGGTTCCCCCGCACTTAGCGACATGTTTTGGGATCCCGCAGTTAGCGACACTTATTGGTATCCCGCTTTTAGGGGCGGTCTTTGGTTCCCTCGCACTTAGCGACATGTTTTGGGATCCCGCAGTTAGCGACACTTATTGGTATCCCGCTTTTAGGGGCGGTCTTTGGTTCCCCCGCACTTAGCGACATGTTTTGGGATCCCGCAGTTAGCGACACTTATTGGTATCCCGCTTTTAGGGGCGGTCTTTGGTTCCCTCGCACTTAGCGACATGTTTTGGGATCCCGCAGTTAGCGACACTTATTGGTATCCCGCTTTTAGGGGCGGTCTTTGGTTCCCTCGCACTTAGCGACATGTTTTGGGATCCCGCAGTTAGCGACACTTATTGGTATCCCGCTTTTAGGGGCGGTCTTTGGTTCCCTCGCACTTAGCGACATGTTTTGGGATCCCGCAGTTAGCGACACTTATTGGTATCCCGCTTTTAGGGGCGGTCTTTGGTTCCCTCGCACTTAGCGACATGTTTTGGGATCCCGCAGTTAGCGACACTTATTGGTATCCCGCTTTTAGGGGCGGTCTTTGGTTCCCCCGCACTTAGCGACATGTTTTGGGATCCCGCAGTTAGCGACACTTATTGGTATCCCGCTTTTAGGGGCGGTCTTTGGTTCCCTCGCACTTAGCGACATGTTTTGGGATCCCGCAGTTAGCGACACTTATTGGTATCCCGCACTTAGCGGGAGTTTTTAGTTCCCCCCGTTCTTAGCGGCACTTATTGGGGCCCCGCTCTTAGCGGCACTTATTGGTGCGCCCCCTCTTTTTACCTTCAATTGCGTTAAGAGAAGGGACCCCTTCTCACTACTTAGGGCCCCGCACTCTCTAATTCTGGGCCTGAGTGGGGAAGTTGGACCTCACTTCACGCAAATTCTCTAGTGCGGAAAGGTTTTGGAAAAATCCAGGTCGCGCCGGCTCTGAATGCATTGCACCATGATCGTATGGCAGAGGAAAAATACGCCAATTAGCTCTATAATGCGAGGGCTCTAATCTTAGTATTGCTGAAGGCAGGGATTTAGTCTATAAATTATTTTAGGAGACCCATTTAATTGATCAACTTAATTTTTATATTTAAGGGTAGGTTATACCAGATCCTATGAGCTACGTAAATTATACAGAATTCCTATTTACCAGTCATAAATTATTTAAGTTCTTAAGTTTAAGTTAATTTTTAATTATTTAAATATTTAATATTTGTGAGGGTTATTATTATGTATTAGATCTTAAAATAATAAGACGTTTGCTATATGGTACGTTACGAGGGGTTAAGAATACCCATGAAAATTGATTAAATTAATACAAAAACTGTGTTCAAGACCAGATGGGTCTGACGTGGTAGTCAGAGTGCGTAATTATATATAACAAAAAAATATATATCAATTATCAATGGAACCGCTTTATTTCTTTAGGCCTATTTTATCTCGTATAGTAATTTTTCCCGTTTTAAATCACAAGCGTAACTAGAAAAAAAAATTAACAATTGTCAGCCGTTTTTCTGCGGCTAAAAAGGTTTTAGAACTTAAGATACTGATAAAGCTGCTTTGGAAATTTGACAAATTTCTGTTTTCTCGTTAGCGACATTTATATTCAAGAGTATAAAATTTACCTTCAGTAACAACTTTTAACCTTTAATTATATAGGTGTGCTAATTTCATTATCTGAAAGAAGTGATTAACTGAAAACTTGACAAGAGAAGAAACAAATAATTAAAGTTTGAAAACGTAAATAAACAAAATGTCAAAACTGAGAACTAAGAAGATAACGGAACCCTACAAATGCGATCTTTGTAGTTATTCTGCGGCAAGAAAAGGCCATCTCACCGAACACAAAAAACACACACGGGAGAGAAACGCTACAAATGCGATCAATGCAGTTATTCAGCAGCACACAAAGGAAATTTTAATGTGCACAGAACAAAACACACGGGTGAGAAACCCTACAAATGCGACCAGTGTAGTTATTCCTCTTCAAGAAAAGACCATGTTATTGAACACATAAAAACACACACGGGAGAGAAACGCTACAAATGCGATCATTGCAGTTATTCAGCAGCACATAAAGGAAATTTTAATGTGCACAGAACAAAACACACGGGTGAGAAACCCTACAAATGCGATCAGTGTAGTTATTCCACTGTAAGAAGAGGCCATCTCACTGAACACAAAAAAACACACACGGGAGAGAAACGCTACAAATGCGAGCAGTGTAGTTATTCCGCTAACCATATCAGCACAATGATTGCACACAAAAGAACACACAGGGGTGAGAAACCCTACACTTGCGATCAATGTAGTTATTCAGCAGCATCTAAAGGAAGTGTGAATGTGCACAGAAAAAAACACTCGAGTGAGAAACCTTACAAATGCGATCAGTGTAGTTATTCCTCTTCAAGAAAAGGCCATGTTATTCAACACAAAAAAACACACACGGGTGAGAAACCCTACAAATGCGATCATTGTAGTTATTCAGCATTATCTAAAGGAAATCTGATTTCACACAAAAGAACACACATGGGTGGGAAACCTTATATATACGATAATAACTAATATATCCACCCATAAAATAACACATTTAAGTGAGCAACCATATAGATGTTCGAAGTGCGACTACTTGTGCTGGCTGATATCGGATTTAATCCGCCATGAAAGGTTACGCCACAACCAGGACAAGGCACGAAATTGCCGTGAGAATTCCACTTCGAAAGCGCCCGTCAAAGTTCACCTTCGAAATTCATTTCCTCCCAGGAAACTAAATGGAACCGATCTAATTTCCGCCATCAGCCCAAACCAAGATTTTCTATCTCAAACACCGCCACAAGCAGATATATTTCGCTATTCGTGTTCCGAAGAATTAGTCAAGCGTTGCTCGGTGCGATTGCGTCGATTGTCTATTAAAGAAATCAAAGCTTTCACCGAAAAGCCCGGTCCTAGTGCTGGGGCCAAACGCGAAACTGTCACCGACGTGAAATTCGATATCAGGCGCATCAAAGCGGAAACTGTGGACTTCACAGAACAAATATGCATTCCGTCAATCGTGAACCGAGAATATTTGGAAGGTCGCGATCTGCCAGGGCGCAACGACGTTGTCTCAAATTGCCAAAGCAACTTCATTAAGACAGAATTCCACGGCGGAGACGATAGTTTCAAAATTAAGATGGAATTCAATAACTAATGAGGTTCATTTTGTTGCTGTACGAAAAAAATGGAGAAGAAGCATTTTAAGTTTATTTCATCCTTGAGATGTATCTTGTAGTTGATCTGGATTGATATTTTCGTATTCTTTCGATTCAAATTTTCTTGGTATTTCAATTATCTCACGATTTATGCTAAATAACGGTTAATTAAAAGTTATTTGGTAACTATTCAAAATAGAAAAATGCTTTTAGTATTTTAGTTTAGTTCAAACCTCTGTTCGATTTTGATAAATCAGCCCAGTTGAAGCTTCATAACATTTCTACCATAATTGTGTCTTTGAATTGGGGTTTTATTTTGTTGTACAAAGTATCATAAAGATATTTTCCTGTTTAGTTATAAATCTGTCGTATATATTTTACATAACTGTTCGTGTTCCTAGGGTAAATTTTTTGGTTATCATTTGGTGTCTTATTTTATTCTATTTAGTTCTAATTATTTTTAATTTCAAATTTGATGTTGAAATTCAATCTAAATTATACTTCTATATAATTTTGCAGCCGGTCTTAGAAGCATTGGGTGTTATTTTATTGCCGAATGTGCTATGTACTGTTTACTTGGGTTTGTCGTATTAAGTTTTATTAATTGTTTCGGTTCTTAGGTCTAATAGTTTTCTTTTTTTTTGCAAATTTCAATTTCCAATATCTGTTCTCACTTCTAATACTGCGATAATATGAAATTTTCATTATTTTATAGAATACATCGATTGTTTCTTTGTTTACCTAATGACAAATGTTCATTTTAACCCTACTATTACGATTGTAGTTCTAAACGTGTTTTTCATTAAGTTTTCTATGTAGATAAAAGGAATGTGGCATTCGTTTTAATGTTTATTTAAATAGATAAAACACGCTTCTTTTTCACAAAATTTGAAGGTTCGTTCTGATATATTTGGTTAAAATTAAAAGTAGAAAATGTTTAACTTATTTTAATGTAATTTGAAATTGAAAACGTCCTTTTGTGGTTTTTTGGTTACAACAAATGAAATAATTTGGTATTTCAACTGATATAATTGCGTCCTTGTGTTAAGATGCTCTGTAAACAAAGTTTTTCGTTTGAATATATTATGTGTAAACAAACATGTTCACTGCACCAACCTCTGACGATTTAGTCAAAAAATATACCTTGTAATACATTTCGCACCGTGCAGTTAAAATGTCTAATTTCATTTTATGACAAATGTAAAACACAGGCGCGCATTTGTGCAAATATATAAGATAAAAGAAAATGAAGAAAATAAAACCTTATGCGCAGTTGAAAGCATTTTAATAAACGCAACGTACGTTTCGTCTAATTCGTGTGAGCCGTCCTATGGCACTAATACTTAAATGTAGTAACAAATTTGTCCTCCAAATAAAGATTCGCAAAAGGCGAATACGCTAAAAGTACTACCAGGTAAATTTCAATAGGGAAAGATTACAAATAGTAAATTGTTTGCGTCATGGTGATTTTTAAATTTATAATATGCACAATACTTACCAGTTATTGCAATTCGTTCTAATGTTACATTGCTCAGGATCATTTCGAATTTATCAAAATCATCTTCGGTTTCTAGGTGATTCACCTCTTCGTCCCATTCATAACCTCATCCACCAAACACTGACAGACACAATTATACATAAGAAAGGTAGAATCTATTTAAATAGCTATTGTTGTAGTGATTAAATTTTTAAAATGGGTGGACCAGGTTAATGATAGCCCGCCCATTTTGAAATTCGCACCAAATATGTAGCCTATTAATAGGGACCGTTAACCATTATATGTACCACTATTCTCGAAATTTGCACCATACCGGTTTTGGAGATATAAAGGTTGTAGACTCTACCGATGAAGTTTAAGCAGTGCGAATTAACCTGTGGTCCGTAAAAACCTTTGCCGCGGATCAAGTAGCCCCCAAATGACAATATTGTGTAAGCTCGCTTGCAAAAAAGCATCAGCAGATATCCACTAGTTTTTGTTAATTTATAACAGAAAGTTAATTAAAAGACCATCTTCAATTTCGTTATATTTTTTCGCTGTTCTAAAAATGTTAAAGAATGCCGAGTTAAGTAATAACAACAGTTGATAGTGTAAGTTCGAAAGGCGCGTCAGAGTCTCAGTCTCTCAGAGGGGCACCAACCGACCCTATTCTAATTATTCATCCAAGTTAAAATCACATTTTATAATCTGAAATTCCACAAGATAAAGGAAGATTAAAGAATGGAACGCCATTCTGGCGGAATTTTGCAGCCTACCCTTTCAAGGTTCGTGAGAGTTCCAGTTGACGGAACTAGCGACATCATACGGGCCGTACGATACGGGTACATAATTTAACCGGAAGCAAAACTGTGATATCATGTATTCTATTAAACGATATCATTCTTATTTGAAGAGAGATTTTGAGATTTCAAAAGTTGAGAATCTGAAATTAATCTCCTTTAATATTTATGGGAAATATTTAAGTTCTTTGAGGCTTCGGTCAATCGCCAAAGCTTTATAGCTTGTGCTCTAATAACATTTCAATTTTAGGTCCGCTATATAATTCGAAATTTTTCAAAGGAAATTGCGGAACTATATTTCAGAAATAGGTGGGGTGGCGGAGTGGTTAGCACTTTCGCCTCGCAGCAAGAGGAGCCGGGCTCGATCCCAGCTTGTGGCGCTGGGAGAAAACTCGGAACCACTCCTTATGCGTTGTGTTTGCAAGTTCCCTCCCCACTGGTTTAAGGGGTTTTCCCCCGAGTTCTTCGGTTTTTCCTAAAAACTTGTCTAGGTTAACGGTAATAGTTAGTGTAGGGAGCTGTTGCCTCGATCTCGTGGCATGCAGGGCTTGCCACCACCCTCCTACGCATTGTAACCCGGCTACCTGAATTAAGGGCTTCAAAAGTCGCATGATGACTTAGGCCTAAGGTGGTGCCTTGGGTATTAGCCTAGCTGATTATTAAATCTCTTTAGAATTCTTCTAACATTAACCCACAAACTTTACCCGTAATTTAAGACTAAGATGAAACATACTTTGAAGGATTCTATCGCTTTTACGCGCCAAAATTGCGAGAAAGCTTAGATGTACCAAATAATACACAGTTATAGTTCAAGCCAAAAGCAGATGGCGTTAGCTACTTAATATCGTTTCCCTCTTTTTACCCCTAGCTTAGATGCATATTTTTGCCGCGAGAAACTTCCAGTAACAACACGCCCACTTTAACTTTTAATGAATATGGAATACAGGGTGTTTCAAAAGGTTATGCAAATATTTTAATTATTTGAACAAGGGTGAGTCCCTCGGGGTGAGTTGAAAAGTATGTCTGTTGATTTCCCATTTTCCTACGATAAGTTAAAAGAGCGTCAGAGAGCTTCAAAGTGTGGCCTACTACCCAGGTAGCAAAATAACGTTTGTAAAATGGTCAATATTTGGTTTAAGGTCAAAATAACGTTTAATGGTTATTTTCCCACTATTTATAAATGTTTATATTTAGTAAAATATTGACCTCTTTTAGAACTCATGTTTTTATCAAAATAGTTAGGTTGAAAAAACCACGTTATTTAAATTAAATTCACCACATTCAAAAACGTCACTTTTAATATGGATATTTAGGTTAAAATAACGTTATATTATTTAACTTTTTTAAGGGTATATCTTTTGGCAAACATGAGACGTTTTTATGTTTGTTATCAACTAATTTTTTAATCCCACTAATAATAAAAGTTTATATTTAGTTAAACATTAACCACTTCTTAAACATGTTTTAATAAGAATATTCTAATTAAAACATGTTATAGAAGTGGTTAATATTTAACTAAATATAAACTTTAATTATATGTTTGTTTGTCCGCTATAGGAATCTACAGTTTTCAACTTAGGTCGACCACATTTGGTATACTATCTCATGGTACCCTCACTGTGGTTTTCGACGGTTACGGTCGGCAAAACATCTTTAATTATTCGGATTAATTTAATAATTAGGTATATCCGCTATACACAAGATACTACACTTTGGTCTTAGCCAAAAGACCGAGTTTCTTCATTCTTTGGCCCTACACACGGAAAACGATTCAAGTATAGTCATGTTTTTTTAAAAAGCCTTCTTCTATAGACACTAGGCCGTTTGATAAAAGGGAAATTATTGTGTAATCAACGTATAATTGTTTGAAATTTGCATAAATCAGTTGGTTATATAGGGTACGGTGCCATACGTGGAGAGATTTATGACAGCGTTGTACTTTCAATATGAATGTGACGGTGATTGTCACTAATAATATTATTAGTTTAAAAGTTTAATACCAAGCGAAACAAGTGCCTATTTTACCGTAACAATCATATTTCCAGGGAATTATCGGGTACCCTACAGTTGTTAAATAATTTTATAAATGTTTAATACCGAAGTTTAATAGACGTTAATCCTACAACGTTATCACTTGGTGAATTTGACATCAATTAATAGTTTGGTTTTCGTTTAATATATACAATAAATAAACGTCAAATCATATAACGTTTATGCTTGGGTTTCTGTTAGTACTAAAAGACTTAATATCAACCGTTTTATAAACCGTCTATTTTGGTGACATCGTCAACCATTTCACAACGTTTATCTCTCAACATAGTTTCAACGATTCACAAACGGTTTATCAACGAGATTTTGCTACCTGGGGGCCTATTCTTGTCTTGGCGATACGCATGTCGTTATGGCGGAATCGATAAAATATCGCCATAACGACATCGACCGGCGAAAACCGTATTCTTGTCTCCAAAACTCACTTCGACATCGCCGTATCGCCAGCGAATTATAACGACAGGGCTGGGGATGTCGGAATCGCGTTTCTTTGTCGTTATGACGTCATTTTTCGCTTCGAATCGCGGTATTTTCAAAATGGCTGCTTTACAGCTCGCATGTTTTGAGTTTTGGCGTCTGTCAGAAATGGAAGAAACGAAGAGTTTTGGGTGGGAGAGAGTTCTAAGAGATAGATCAAAAGCTTTTGAACTTTCGGAAAATTAGTTTAGAAGTTTATTTCACCTAGATAAGTATTTAGTAATAGAGATTTGTGAGCATCTAAAAGCGACGTTAGAGTCAAACGCGTCTAACGTAAGAGTTACGGATCTCCCTGTAGATTCAAAGGTGAGCCATGAATTTAAGAATTATATTTCGTAATTATTAGCGTTTTAATGATTATGTGGTTCATTAGGCGTTAGTGGCTGTTCAATTTTGTGCTTACCAGAAAGCAGCTAGTTGGCAAAGATTTGTTTCTTGATGTCAGTCAGGCCACGGTCAGTCGCTGTCTGCATCAAGAAACCGATGCAATAAATAGCATTTTAATGCCAAAATGGATAAAATTTCCACTGAGTAAAGGGAAGCCACAAAGTTGAGGTAATTATCAAATCTTCTCATAGCAGATAAAAATTAATTTAACAATGCGTATAGATTTATGGAGAAGACCAGATTTCCCGGGGGCCATTGCTGCAATAGATTATACGCACATTGCAAATGTTGCTCCAAATTCACGAGATTCAAATTATCGTGAACATTTGTACATTAACAGGAAAGAAAACCATTCTTAAAACGTGCAATTGGTAAGCTTTATTTATATATATAAATAATATACATGTACATTCAAAAATTTACATAGTTTTTATAGCTTTGCGATTGTGATTTGGTAATTTTGAATGTCAAAGCCAAGTTTCCTGGGCGTACTCATGATGCCCACATATACAAGGCATCAATGGTTTCAAGATATCTTTGAAAAAAGTTACCTAGCAACCAAGAACTCTAGAGATCATTCCTAAGGTAAGTTTTGAGTATTAACTTCTCAATATAAAGGTAAGTATGAGGGTGTATAGGTAACAGAAAAACAACTATTTTTCTTTTCAAAACTTTATTAGTGAAATTGTAAAAGATTCTTCAAAATAAAAAATTTGAATTTTTCACTTACTTTGTTTTAAAACTAAGCATATGAAACTCAAATAGTTTTTACAATACAAATTCTCCTTTGAGAACTAGCTATATGGCACCAAGTTTCCAACTGATCTTCCATTATCTTAGTTTGCTTATCAAGATTTGAATTTATTTTCTCAAGAAATTGTTGAGCCCTCGCATATGACCCTGTTGCCTTTGTTGGTTGCGACCTTTAAACGGTTTAAGCCAAATTATCTTTTCCAAATTTTAAATTTTTTAAAGTAAATGATTTTCTACTTACCTCGTGCAGCTGGAGAAATATTTTTACCTTGGGAGTGATTAGAACCAAAGAATATAAAGCCCCAGGAATGGAAGGATTGATATTATTAGCCGCGTGTTTTGGCCGAGCTAGAAACTTCCGGCAAAGCAAATCAGAGTAACTGGAAACGGTTACCGCAACCAGGTCTCTCTTTGAAAACGAGAGGTGCAAAAGTTCCACTAGACGGAGCTACACCTTCCATTCCTGGGGCTTTATATTCATTGTTAGAACTCACAGACGCTACTGGTAAACTATGATTAAATCTTGGAGATCTGCAGGAATGGGAGCCAGTGGGAGAAGAATGGGCGATAGTGACTGAATATGGAGGAGCCATTGTTGAAGAAGCTGCGGGACGTTGATCTAAAGTAGCCAATGCCGCATCCATTTCCTTCAATTATCTGTTGTTAAAATCAAGAAATGTTAGCATGAAATGTATTCATGAAAGAATACTTACCCCAAAACCAGCTTCTGGTACTTCGTAGTGGCCAAATGTACCCCCTAGGGCGCTCAATAAACGAGAGCTGCCCAACATTTGCTCGACCTTCCTCAGTTGTCTTAGTTCTAGTTTGGGAAGTTCCAGTCAGCCAAACTCTGGAACATTTATGCATGGCATAAGTAATAGAAGTAACAGTATTTCTATTCCAAAAAAATTACTGCACCTCCAGTACGGTCCACCACAAGCATTAAGCCTTTGGACAAGACTAATGCACATCGCGGTGTACTGTACGCTTCGTTTGTACAGTTTGCCTCAAACTTACGGCTAACGAAACGTTCATTAGCCTCCATGTATTCTAAAATTAAAACCTTTAGATTTCCGCAGAATTTTGTGGCGCGACTCAATGTTATTTTAAAAAAAACTACCAAAGAAGAACAAAAATGACAACTGCGAAAACGTAAACAAACGCAAAAATATTACAGCAGCCGACAGAAATAAATAAGTGCGATTCGTATTGGACGATTAGAGGGGCACGTCACCGGATGTTGACGTCACAACTCGCCTGGCGGTATTTTCGTTTTTACGACATTTCTGATAGCGACAGGGGGACAAGAATAAGGTTCCAAGCGAATGTCGTTATCTCGAATGTCGGTATGGCGAAGTGATAAGGCGGAATCGTTATGTCGTAACCGAGACAAGAATAGGCCCCCTGGGTAGCCCCTTAGAGAGGTGAAAATTAAAAAAGTTTCTGGAGGGTAAACTTCTTTGATTTTATAAACAAGTGTCGGCTTGACGTGTAGTGGCTCTTTCTTCAACCAATGTTACTAGCGTCTTTATCAAAACAAGATACCTCTGCTACATTTGGATCGAAAAGGCGTGACATAAAAGTAACCTTCGCGTCGATTAACTGGTTTTTATATTCGACAATAACTTCAACTATAGTTATTTTAACCAATATATTTTATATGTGATATATAATATAGGTTCAAGTTAACTTGTAAGTAGAGTATAAGTGTTTTTCATTATATTTCTCTCCAATGGTTCTCTGATGACCTTACGGGGGGGGGGCAGAATAACGAGAATGAATATAAGTTGGTGTATATAGCAATTTGCCTTCACAACCTGCGCACCCGATTCAAAACAAAACAAATGGAAAATTAACAAACACTAAAAGCGAACAAATCAATAAAATCAAAACACAAATAAAAAATTAAAGAACCCTCTTATGGAGGCTACTAAGAAGACCTTGCCGTGCTGCAACTTGTGATGGACAGGCGAAGATAATGTGCTCCGCGGTATCTACCGCACCGCACTTTGAGCAAGAATCCAAGCTACTCAAATTAATGCGGAAGAGAGTTGCTTTCGTGGGAAGGCGTCCGCAGACGAGACGCGCCAAAAGAGTGTCATCCCACCTGGGGAGCTGAAGCTGCATAATCTCGCGAGAGCCCGGGTTAGGCTTCGCCTCCCTAACCGCGTAAGAGGTGGCTTGGGTCTGCCAGGAATCCCACCTAGCACTGGTAACCACTTTACTACACGCAGATTTACACCTTGGAGGGGCGCGGAAGACTGGTGACGTCCGTGAGACCGTCCACCGTTTCATTGTCCACTACGCCAACGGGGGCCGGACACCACAAAAGAGTCACTGATTAGGTTTGACCGTCACACAAGTCATGAATAGCGGTGATAACCGGATCATTTGAACGCGTATTTAACATCGTAAGCGCGCTTTTGGAGTCGGAGCAGGGGACTATTGAACTCGCAAGATGAGCGGAAGCATATGAAAGTGCCAATTAAATTGCCAAAAGCTATATCCTGTTGATGGTATGGCCAGGATCCATCAAAGACCGTTAACCATTCGCTCGCCATCAACCATTTACTCGCCATCAACCATTCGCTCGCCATCAACCATTCGCTTGCCGTCAATCATTCGCTCGCCATCAACCATTCACTCGCCATCAACCATTCGCTCGCCATCAACCATTCGCTTGCCGTCAATCATTCGCTCGCCGTCAACCATTTACTCGCCATCAACCATTCACTCGACATCAACCATTCACTCGCCGTCAACCATTCACTCGTTGTCAACAATTCGGTCGTCGTCAACCATTCGCTCGTCGTCAACCCTTCGCTTGCCGACAACCATTCACTCGTCGTCAATCATTCGCTCGTCATCAACCATTCACTCAACATCAACAATTTACTCGCCGTCAACCTTTCACTCGCTGTCAACCATTCACTCGCTATCAACCATTCGCTCGTCGTCAACCATTCGCTCGCCATCAACCATTCGCTCGCCATCAACCATTCGCTCAACATCAACCATTCGCTCGCCGACAACCATTCACTCGTTGTCAACCATTCGCTTCAAGTCAACCATTCACTCGTTGTCAACCATTCGCTCGTCGTCAACCATTCGCTTGCCGAAAACCATTAACTCGCCGTCAACCATTCACTCGCCGTTAACCATTCGCTCGCCGTTAACCATTCGCTCACCATCAACCATTCACTCGCCGTCAACCATTCGCTCGCCATCAACCAGTCGATCGCCGTCAATCATTCGCTTGTCGTCAACCAGTCGCTCGCCGTCAATCATTCGCTTGCCGTCAACCATTCGCTTGTCGTCAACCAGTCGCTAGCCGTCAATCATTCGCTCGCCATCAACCATTCGCTCGCCATCAACCAGTCGATCGCCGTCAATCATTCGCTTGTCGTCAACCAGTCGCTCGCCATCAACCATTCGCTTGCCGTCAACCATTCGCTTGTCGTCAACCAGTCGCTAGCCGTCAATCATTCGCTCGCCATCAACCATTCGCTCGTCATCAACCATTCACTCGGCAACAATCATTTACTCGCCGTCAACCATTTACTCGCCGCCAACCATTTACTTACCATCAACCATTCGCTCGCCGTCAACCATTCACTCGCCGTCAACCCTTCACTCGTTGTCAACCATTCCCGGAATTGACGAATATCATTTTGGTCAGCTTTTAAAATAAAAGAGTTACGCCACTGAAAATGATAATAATGGATTCGGGATGATCCTTTTATATTTACGAAGTGTTAAATCTAGGTATCTTAGAACAATAGGTGACGAGTTATTGGCTTTCAAACTTAAGGAAGGGAATCGGTTTTGAATCAAAGGCAAAATCGACCTTTTCACTATACACGCCTAAATTTCACAGCATTTCAAAACGCCGGACAAATAATATATTGAGGGATACGTTAATAGAAAGAAAATGACATCTATTATGGGAAAGGCAAATTAGAAAGACTCGGGTTTCTTTCCCTCTCGTGGATCAGCGCGACAGCTAATTGGTAAACCATTTGCGCAGTTATTTATTGTGTTTGGACCAGAAATGTCAATTTATTTTATTCCCTCCACTTGTGTAAAATGTATCAAAGTAAAATTTTACATTTTTTATAATAAATCGAACAGTGGTCGCGAATAAAATCCAGAACTGAACAGAGAAAAGAAATACACGATCATTTATCGTCCAAACGCGAGGTCTAGAGAGCTTTGCATGACGATATAAACCTGATCTGTCTTTCGTTAGCAGACATTGAAGCTGTTTATTTTTCGATCTGTTGATTTTCGGGTTGAATTTTGAGTCGCTCCAAAGCGAAGCGTGGAAAACGCCTTTTATTGACAAGGTCCATGCGCACGATTTCTAGTTGCTTGAAATAAACGCGCACACGATTTTTTTGTTTTAATATAGAGTAATGGCACTCCGTAGCTTTGGCCATGGTTGCCATTTTGATCGCGATTTTTTATCTATAGGGAAAAGCATGGGTGACGTTCCGTGACGTCACGCAGCCATTACTCTATTCGCGGTGTTTAATAGATTTAAAATCGAGTTAGTCATTTCCAGACTCCACGATTAGATTGTTGAGCAATTAGAAACTTACTTAACATAATATAACTCATTGTTGGCACTTGTGTATAAAATAATTAAAAACTAGATTAAACCACTTTAGTTATACAATTAAAACTTTTATTTAGGATAATTGAAACGTTAGGATGACTAGTTTCACTTTCTATACAGAGACATCATCAGGTCATCATAACTACAACAACGTTGAAAATTCCTATTGCTTTAAAGTTAATTGTCTGATCGAACCTTTATTCGACACTGATACTCTCTATAAGCTACGACTTGGTCACGCAACTTAACGTCCTTGGTAAATAATTTTCGTTAATAATTTAAACCTTATACCGGAAAGCAGGTTTTGGAGTCTCGGGGAAGTTTTCTTGTGTTTTGAGGACCGCGTGTGAATAACGCGTGCCAAAAAAACATTTTACTGGGGCCCGTATACCGGCGAGACAAACTTTATAAAATTTTATCACTAAAGCCTAATATAGCGCCGACCTATCGGAAACCAGATATATCAGCTTAGGCGGAAGTCTCGAGTGCTTTAGTCACTACGAGACTCTTTAGTTATGAAAAATATTGATTGCGCAATAACTATGAAAATCAGTTTTGTGATAAATCTCTTTAATTATCATTACTTATTGTTATTCTGTTACTTATGTTTATATGCTTACGCCAAAGACGCCAGATATGGAACGCGTGGTATTTTATTTGGGAAGTTTTTGTTGACCTATTTTTACGTCAATATTATCATGTTAATTTTATTTTAATCGTGGAGTTTTAAATTAAGCACTAGTTAGTTGGATATAGAACAAATTTATTTACAATTGTTTTAAACAACTTTAGACAAATTAATAACTAGTTGGTTAACCCCCGCAAATATTCCGGGCTCAATCTGTTAAATGCGTCGAAGACCATATTTCGAAGGTCGCCTGCATTTTCCGGGATCCGTTTTCCATAAGATATGTCATTCTGGACCACAAGTTTTCAAAGGGATTGAGACCGGGAGAAAAAGCAGGCCAGTCGAGAGTCTCAACACCTTCCTCGACCAAAAACGTCGCATAAAATATTTGCTAAAGTAGAGGTTAGGAATAACATTTTTACTACATAACCGTAGAGGGCACGTGATTTTTCTTACCATCCTGCTTCTTGTAGGCCATAAATCGCCGCTATCGATGGCAACATTGAATCCCGGAGGATTTCCATATAGGATTGGGCATTTAAGCGGCCAACTATCGGTCTTAAAATTCCGGCTTGACCATCCCCCAGGCAGCCCCACACGTTTACCGAGAACCGTCCACTCCTTTTCGTTCGTGTAATGTTTCTGGAACAGTTTCTTTGTCGTCTACGTCTTGTCACCTACACAGTGGGTGAACTGGCAGAACTCTGAAAGACTATTACAATTCTAAAATTAACAAAACCGTTTCGGTGATGCAAATTAGAAGTTTAAAAAAACGTAACACTTACTTTTTCATCAGAAAATAAAATCACACGGGATAAAACGTCTCCAGGCCATCGAAACAGTTGTCGACAAAATTGACGGCGAAGTCTTTTGTGTTCCGGAGAAAAAAATGGCTTACAAAGCGAGCGTCGATGTCACAAACCAGTTTTTTTTAACTTGGCCCACACCATTGGAGCTGTAACTCGAAGCCCTGGTAAATGCCAACGATCCCTCAATTTTCTAACGGAGAGCCACGGGTTTTTAGTAGCACCTCTGGTTAACTCTCGGTCTAGAGCTGGCGTAGTCTTTTTCGAGCGACCACTTCTAGGACGATTCTAATACGTAAATA